>NC_073745.1:214287797-214607739 GCF_029784135.1 Toxorhynchites rutilus septentrionalis | reverse complement strand
ATCTTGAAAGAGATAATGAAAATTCTCGCTGTTCATTTTACCAACACCATAGGTGATTTTTTTTACCCGCACAGTATGCATAATTTTTAACAAGTAAATTGAACGAAAAAACTTCTTAAAATACTTACTATTGTCAACAACTTCTTTCAAAAGTGTTCCACAATAATATATTCACAATGATTTGTACGAGGTCTTATTTTACACTTCGTGAAACGTTGAAAACTGTAGATCAAATTTTACATCAACAACAAGAATGTGCACGGACGATTAGTTTTTGTTTATTATTTTCAACATTTGACAGTTTCATGCATAACAGGGTGTCTCGAATAGCTTCATTTGTTCTAAGGATAGAATGATTAAGAAGATTCAATTGGTTTTCAGTTAAATTATCGAAATTTGAGCACCGGTTCATTTTACCAACCCTGTTCATTTTAACCGCTTTAACCCTGTTCGAATGTTTCAAAACATATAAATAAAATAGTCTTTTTTATGATTTACAGTAGTTTTATACCATATTTTTATGGTTTCACATGTTTTAAAAGATTATACAATCTACAATCTACTCTACAGGTATTGAGGAAGTTCCCTCGCCACCCGACCCAGTCGTGCCCTTTATCAACATCTGCCATCACCGTTGTCCCGGTCCTGCGGTCGGTGTTGGTCCAGGGAGCTTCCGGCCTGTAAGTTCAGGCGAGTATACTGATAATTCTGAACTTTCGGCACCTGAAATCCCGTCGATTTCCAGTTCCTGCGATCGCTGTTCCTCGAACCTCCGGATTTATTATCAAAATGTGCGTGGATTGAGTACCAAAATAGATGCTTTCTTCTTGTCTGTTTCCGAAGAAGAGTTTGATTTGATTGTCCTGACTGAAACATGGCTGGATGATCGCATTTTCTCAACGCAGCTTTTTGGACCTTCGTACGCCGTATACCGAACCGATAGAAGTCATCTGAATAGTCATAAATCTCGTGGTGGAGGAGTACTGATTGCTATCACGAGGCGATTAACCAGTTATCTTGATCCTGCCCCTATTTCTCTCCTACTTGAGCAACTGTGGGTTTTGGTGGAAGTTAATCACAACACTATAAGTATCGGCGTTATTCGAACACGTGGAATCCATTGGTTCAGTTTCAGCTCGTTTGAAAGTTCACTCTCCTGCTCTTCTGTTCGGGACTATAATCAAGCAGGTTTGCAGTGGTGTTTCCCCGAAAGTAGTACACCAGTCATCGATCCATTGACATCGCATATATCCGAGGCCTGCTGTGCTCTCCTGGACGGATTCAACCTTCACGGTTTTTCTCAAGCCAACACACATCTGAATAGAAATGGTAGATTACTGGACCTTGTCCTGGCCAATGATGCTGCATTACCCATTTCTTCGATTGCTTTGGCGGCTGATCCCCTAATTGATCTCGATGCTGATCACCCTGCTCTCGTCACGTTAATAAGCTTGCACACTCCGATCGTTTATGTTGCACCATCTGAACAAACATCTCTGAACTTCCGTCGAACCAACTACGCTTTATTGAGTGATGAACTCGCCAATATTGACTGGAATTTCATCGAATCTACCGATAGTGTCAATGTCGCAGTGGAGTACTTCTGTACAGCAGTAGTGGATGCAATCTTTCGTGTTGTTCCTGCTCGACGATCACCTCATAATCCTCCTTGGTCCAATCGCCGCTTACGCGAGCTGAAGCGAAAACGATCAACCGCTCTGCGAAGTTACAGTAACTGCCGGTCATCTTACTTCAAACGACAGTTCAATTTGGCCAGTCGTTGTTACCGTCAATACAACCGTTTTCTCTATAATCGGTACATAAAACGAACGGAAGCGAATCTACGCACCAACCCTCGTGGGTTCTGGTCATTTGTGAATACCAAACGAAAAGATGCTGGCCTGCCTTGTTCTATTTTTTTTGGAAATAGCACGGCTAATAATGATCCTGAGAAATGCAATTTGTTTGCACGTCATTTCAAACGAGTGTTCAACAATTCCTCAACCTCTGCTATGCAAGTTGCAGAAGCTACCAGCGGACTGCCTTGTGATGAATTCAACTTCGACATTCCTCACTTTACAGAAGAGATGATGAAAACCGCAATACGTAAATTAACGCTCTCGTATGCCGCTGGGCCCGACGGAATACCCTCAGCAGTCTTGAAGCTTTGTGCAGATGTTCTTTGCTCTCCGTTAACAACGTTGGCGCGATCCTCGGAACCTGCCACCCTACGAGGATCGTTGTCGTCTGTTGAATATTCAACCACTTGAAGTTAGACGCATAGTCGCTCAAGCTACATTTGCTGGGAAAATATTCTCAGGAGACATTGACTGCCCACCAATGCTGGCTCAACTGAACATGTACGTGCCTGAAAGACCATTACGCCAACGTGATTTTCTGCTGTTGGATCCACGAAGCAGAAATTATGGATTGCATGAGCCCATCCGTTCGATCTGTCAGCATTTCAACGACAATTTCAATCTCTTCGATTTTAATATTTCTGCCAACAATTTCCGACAACGGCTTCTCGACCTATTTCGTACTGCTGGCCAACTAAGATTAGCATAAGTTTTTTATTCATTGAGACAACAATTGTCAGTTGAATTGATAAATAAATACAATACAATACAATACCTTCTATTAGTATCAATGAGTCCCTCATTTGAGCTAACTTTCAATCAATTACCAGATGATTATTTGGCTCGTATTCAGACCTTTTCTGGATAATAACACTTACAAATATTGTAAACATCATGCTTGCGCACCATTTGTATCAAATTTACATAGCTAAACCATGTAATTTCGGTGACCTCAATTCTGATCATGAGTCCGATTCACTAATGTTGTTTTGTCCACATGATCTCTATGGCAACCGCTTGGCGCGCTGCAATTTGTTTATTGTGTCCTTCGCGCATAGCATAAATAAAATTTCTCTGTGTTAAGTTTGTTGAGGTGAACACTTTTAACCCTTTCATTACGGCAGTGTGCTCCGCCGAAGTGCTACCCCTATACGGAGCACTGCGCCGAAAAGTATGCACATCGCGCTAGTGTGATCGAAGAGCAGTATGAATTTCTTGTTGTCTAAAGACGACGCTCGTACACACAGGACGTCGCGCGGATGTCGTCTATAGACGACGCTCGTAACGAAGGGTTAAAATGCCCAAGAAAAGGCAATATTCCGAATAAAGCCTAAATTATGAATGGATCAATATGATGACAGTAAACTCAAGCAACGAGAAATGCAACATCTACTAATTTTCTCATTCATGATTTCTAAAACCGGACAAACCATGATCATTTTTCTGGAGAAACCATGATCATAATTTCTCTTTGATGAAAATCGTTAAAAAACATAGAAATTCGAATAATTTCAACGCCCTGTGGTAGTATTAATTACTAGAGACTTTGAGCTTTTCAACAAACTCAAACTCGTATTGATTATATGTGATTTTCATGAAGAAAAATCGATTTGCAATTACTAGTTGCGTGCAAACACCCTGAATCGGACAAACCAAGATCAAACCAAGAAGCAGACTTTTTTTTTTTTTTATCCAAAATATATATTTTTATTAAGGCTCATATGGCGTCAACCTGACGGAGCCGGGAGTTCAATATTTCGACAATGTTTGCCTTATAACTATGTTAGTAATATGTAACCGATTACTCGCGGTTGGCTCGAGGTTAGTATAACAAGTGTTTTCGTAATTGTGATGTTGCTGTCTCCAATGCTCTGTACCTGTGCCCGACACGGGATACTTCCTTTTGGGATGCAGCTGACCATTAATCAGCAACGCCCCCTAGTCTGTACCCCATATCTAGCGTGGTGCGTCTTCTCGACTCGAGGAATCCAGGATAGAATGGTCACTAGCCGGCGCAAACATCAGCTCGTGTAGAGTTGTCATGAGCGATACAACCTTTGGCTCTTGTTGAATGATCAGTGGACTGCACAACCTTTGGCCCGTGTATCTGTAAAGAGTGTGTGTATGTATTGCCGCGACTAAGTAAAAGTTTATAGATCGGATAGGAGGGATATGAAACAGGAACACAACGAAGGAAACATCATTAAACGTTGACATCGGCGTTTCTGAGGAACAGGTATAGATGAAGCAGAAGATCAGGATCACGGCTACCTAAGATATCCCGGACGGGGATATCCGATTGTCTGCCTTTTGCTCTCAGTGCTCTAGAGAGCTGAGAGCGAGCAGCATGGAACCGGATACACGACCAGACAACATGCTCGATGTCGTGGTAGCCATCGCCACAATCACAAAGATTGTTTGCTGCGAGCCCAATGCGATAGAGATGCGCGTTTAGGTTGTAGTGATTGGACATAAGCCGAGATATCACGCGAATGAAATCACGACCGACATTCAATCCCTTAAACCAAGCTTTCGTCGAAACCTTAGGAATAATCGTGTGTAACCAGCAGACGTTGAGGAGGAAAATTCTGTGTATGAAGTAGAAAGTTCTGAAGATGAGGAAATTGATGAAAAACATGATTTTCGTCTAAAGGAATACCCGGAGGGATTCAAAGGTCCATTCATTGTATACTTTAGACGAAAATCAAAACCTCTTAATGTCATTCGCATCTCAAAAGAACTAACGCAGAAATTTTCCAAAGTTACTGAAATTACTCGGATGGGGCCAGACAAATTACGAGTTGTCGTCTCTTGCAGGACCCAAGCGAATGCAATAACGCGCTGTGATCTCTTTGCGATTGTGTATCGCGTATACGTACCCTGTTGCAACATTGAAATAGACGGTGTAATAAACGAAAAGGGTTTGACTCGAAAAGAGATACTCGATGGTGTCGGTCGCTTCAAGAACTCCTCACTTAAAAGTGTGAAGATTCTTGAATGCGATCGACTGAAGTCTGTGTCACTTAAAAATGACAAACGAGTTCTCAATCGGACAAACTCTTTTCGTGTGACATTTGAGGGTTCCGCTCTTCCAAACTACGTTGCAATAGGTGCACTTCGTTTACCTGTTCGGTTGTTTGTACCCCGGGTAATGAAATGCAACAAATGTATGCAACTCGGTCACACGGCCGCCTATTGTTGCAATAAACAACGTTGCGCAGATTGTGGAGAGAGTCATGATGGGACTTCTTGCGCAAAAGAGCGCAAGTGTCTTCATTGCGACGAGGCTCCACATGATCTTTCTCAATGCCCGGTGTACATACAACGAGGGGAAAAACTCAAGCGTTCCTTAAAGGAACGTTCCAAGCGGACTTATGCAGAAATGCTTAAGAGTTCCGCTTCAACGACTCAGGACAATCCCTACTCCATTCTGCAGAACGACGAACCTGTTGCTGACGCTCCCAATGCAGGAAGTTCCGGTACATCGCAGGGTGCCATTAGGAAAAGAAAAATTACTTCTTTTCCATCACTCCCCAGAAAGAAGACCGAAACTTCCCAAATTGGAATGAAACCTCGTATCGATCGTGCTGAGAATAGACCGAAGCAAGTACCTCCTGGTTTAAGCGGTTCTTCTACGCACCAGGGGTCCTCAGCACTTCCCGGAGCAGAGCCCAACACGTCTGTTCCTTTTTCGCGGTCGAGGCAACAGCCACAATCTGGCTTGCTTGCGCTTTCTGACCTGGTGGACAATATTTTAAATGCTTTAAATATAAATGACCCTCTTAAAAGCATAGTATTATGTTTGCTCCCGATTGTGAGAACATTTTTGAAAGAAAAATGTGGTTTTTTAGCAGCGTTCATTTCCCTCGATGCCTGATTCAGTGCAAGAGGTCAAGGATTTGACCACTGTAATACAGTGGAATTGCAGAAGCATCATTCCTAAACTAGATCAATTTAAATTTTTAATTCATAGTTCTAACTGTGATGTATTTTCCCTTGTGAAACATGGCTTTCTTCAGCCGACGAACTGAATTTCCACGATTTCAACATTATTCGCCTCGATCGAAATGACTCGTTTGGTGGCGTACTATTGGGGATCAAAAAATGTCACTCCTTTTATAGAGTCACTCTCCCATCGATGACAGGCATTGAAGTTGTCGCTTGCCAGACACAAATCAATGGCAAAGACTTCTGCATTGCCTATCACTTTGCTCTTCTTCATTATCCCTGGATTGCACGTGGAAGGTAATCCAAGATCCCCACGGTAGTGATCACCTGCCAATAATTTTATCGATCGCCAATGAATCAGGTTCTCGTGAATCAGTCGATATTGCGTATGACCTCACGAAAAATATTGACTGGAGAAAATTTGCAGAAATAATATCTGAAGCACTTGTTTCAATGCATGAACTTCCTCCACTCGAAGAGTATAACTTTATATCGAGTTTGATTTACGAAAGCGCACTTCAAGAAACGTGTTCCTGCTACCACTTTCCGACGTCGTCCTCCATCACTTTGGTGGGACAAGGAATGTTCAAAGGTCTACCTTGAAAAATCATCCGCTTTCAAAAAATTTCGGAAAACTGGACTAGTGGAATGGTTTCGAAAGTACCAAGCTCTAGAAGCCAAACTAAAAGGTCTGATTAAAGCAAAAAAGCGTGGATATTGGCGAAAGTTCGTCAATGGTTTGTCAAGGGAGACCGCTATGAGCACTCTTTGGAATACGGCTAGGAGAATGCGTGGCTGGAACCATACAAATGAAAGTGAGGAATACTCTGACCGTTGGATTTTCAAATTTGCAAGAAAGGTTTGTCCCGATTCCGTTCCTGCACAAAGCGTCGTACGCGACATTCCGCTCCAATGCGACTATGAGAATTTTTCGATGGTAGAATTCTCAATTGCCCTCCTCTCATGTAACAATTCAGCTCCTGGGTCGGACAAGATTAAATTCAACTTGTTGAAGAATCTTCCCGACTTGGCGAAACAGCGTTTGCTGAACTTGTTCAACAAGTTTCTGGAGCTGAATATTGTCCCGCATGACTGGAGACAAGTGAGAGTGATAGCCATACGAAAACCCAACAAGCCGGCTTGCGATCATAACTCGTATAGGCCGATTGCAATGTTATCCTGTATTCGTAAATTGTTAGAGAAAATGATTCTACTTCGTTTGGACAAGTGGGTCGAAATGAACAATTTGCTATCAAATACGCAGTTTGGCTTCCGCCGAGGTAAAGGGACAAATGATTGTCTCGCGCTGCTATCTTCTGAAATCCAAATCGCATTTGCTCGCAAAGAACAAATGGCTTCCGTTTTCCTCGATATCAAAGGGGCATTTGATTCAGTTTCCATGGAAATTCTCTCAGAGAAACTTCATAATCGTGGACTTTCACCAATTCTGAATAATTTCCTGTACAATTTACTGTCAGAAAAGCACATGTTTTTCAATCATGGCAGCTTGAAATCTTCTCGATACAGTTTTATGGGCCTACCACAAGGCTCCTGGCTAAGCCCCCTCTTGTACAGTTTTTACGTCAATGATATAGATGATTGTCTAACTAGAAACTGCACGCTGAGACAACTTGCAGACGATGGAGTTATTTCCATCACGGGTACTAATCCCGTCGTTCTGCAAAAGTCGTTGCAAGATACCCTGAACAATCTGTTCACGTGGGCCCTCAAGCTGGGTATCGAATTCTCTACGGAGAAAACTGAAATGGTCGTTTTTTCTAGGAAGCACGAACCCGCCCAATTCC
Source organism: Toxorhynchites rutilus septentrionalis (assembly GCF_029784135.1). NCBI lineage: Eukaryota > Metazoa > Arthropoda > Insecta > Diptera > Culicidae > Toxorhynchites > Toxorhynchites rutilus. The sequence goes on along the minus strand of NC_073745.1, from coordinate 214,600,127 downwards.
AGCTTCACCTATCCGGCAAAACGATCAAGCACTAGATGTTTTTCAAATACCTTGGAGTATATTTTGACTCTAAATGTACCTGGGGAATACACATTGCGTATTTGAAACAGAAATGCCAGCAAAGAATCAATTTTCTCCAAACAATAACCGGAACATGGTGGGGTGCCCATCCAGGAGACCTCATTCAGTTGTACAAAACAACGATTATATCAGTGTTAGAATATGGCAGTTTTTGCTTCCGATCAGCTGCCAGGATTCATATTCTCAAGCTGGAGAGAATACAATATCGTTGCCTGCGTATAGCCATGGGGTGTTTGCATTCGACACATACGATGAGTCTCGAAGTTTTGGCAGGAGTACCCCCGCTTACTCTTCGGTTCACAGAATTATCCTACAGATTTCTCATCCGTTGCAAGATCATGAATCCATTGGTAATTGATAACTTCGAAAATCTACTCCAACTGATTCCTCAGTCAAGTTTTATGTCTTTATACCATGAGTACCTTACCCACGACGTGCACCCTTTACCAGGCATCTCCAACCAAGTTTGCTTCCCATACTTTTGCAATTCCTCTGTCATTTTTGATCTGTCCATGCGATAAAAAATCCATGGAATCCCAGATCATCTACGCTCCGATTATATTCCGCCGATATTTTCGGCAGAATATGGGAAAGTTAGATCTGATAAAATGTTCTTTACTGACGGTTCATACATAAACGGGTCCACTGGCTTCGGCATCTTCAATGAAAATCCCAGTGCCTCTTTCAAACTCAAAGATCCTTGTTCCGTGTATGTCGCTGAACTGGGTGCGATATACTACGCACTGGGGATCATTGAAACATTGCCCATCGACCACTATTTTATTTTTTCAGACAGTCTCAGCTCAATAGAGGCAATCCGCTCAATGAAGGTTGATAAACGCTCATCTTACTTCCTAACTAGAATAAGACAACTATTGAGTGTTTTGGTCGAAAAATTATTCAAGATTACCTTAGCATGGGTTCCCTCTCATTGTTCGATTCCGGGGAATGAGAAAGCGGACTCGCTAGCTAAGGTGGGCGCTTTAGAAGGCACACTTTTTGAAAGGCAAATTACTTATAATGAATTTTTCCACATTCCTCGTCAGTACACGCTCGTAAGTTGGCAGCGCATGTGGAGTGGTGATGAGTTCGGTCGTTGGTTACACACGATTATCCCTAAGGTCTCGACGAGTGCATGGTTCAAGGGATTGAATGTCGGTCGTGATTTCATTCGCGTGATATCTCGGCTTATGTCCAATCACTACAACCTAAACGCGCATCTCTATCGCATTGGGCTCGCAGCAAACAATCTTTGTGATTGTGGCGATGGCTACCACGACATCGAGCATATTGTCTGGTCGTGTATCCGGTTCCATGCTGCTCGCTCTCAGCTCTCTAGAGCACTGAGAGCAAAAGGCAGACAATCATATATCCCGTCCGGGATATCTTAGGTAGCCGTGATCCTGATCTTCTGCTTCATCTATACCTGTTCCTCAGAAACGCCGATGTCAACGTTTAATGATGTTTCCTTCGTTGTGTCCCCGTTTTATATCCCTCCTATCCGATCGATAAACTTTTACTTAGTCGCGGCAATACATACACACACTCTTTACAGATACACGGGCCAAAGGTTGTGCAGTCCACTGATCATTCAACAAGAGCCAAAGGTTGTACCGCTCATGACAACTCTACATGAACTGATGATTGCGCCGGTTAGTGACCATTCTATCCTGGATTCCTCGAGTCGAGGTATGATGTACAGACTAAGGGGGCGTTGCTGATTAAGGGTCAGCTGCATCCCAATAGGAAGTATCCCGTGTCGGGCACACGTACAGAGCATTGGAGACAGCAACATCCGAATTACGAAAACACTTGTAATACTAACCTCGAGCCAACCGCGAGTAATCGGTTACATATTACTAACATAGATAATAAGAAAAATTGTCAAAGTATTGAACTCCCGGCCCCGTGAGGCTAACGCCATATGAACCTTGATAAAAATATATATTTTGGAAAAAAAAAAAGATCATTTACCCAACTATAAAACTACTGTAAATCATGAAAAAGACAATTTTATTTATATGTTTTGAATCATTCGAATACCTGATTTGACACAGGTGCGCTGAACTAGACCATTCAAAAATGGTTTGTCCACCCATTATCATATTTTCGACACTGGACAAACTAAAATCATTTACCTTAACACATTGCGGACCGCTCACGAGTTTTCTCGTGTTTCACGTTCCGTCTGTTACGGATGGATCACGAAATAACCCGTGTTTTCTACACTTGAAGGTTAAAACCTTGGTTTGCCAAGAATCTAACATGGCCAACCGATGGCTCTCTTTCGTCTCATCCACATCGATGGAAACAATCTCATTCGTGGAATCCGAACAAATGAAGCGTTCAAGTTTGCCCTGAAACGTGCGGTCCTTAATGTGTTAAATCGTTTGCGAACCGCCTTCAAGCAATACTCGTGCCATTTGTTTTCTTCCGTATTAATCCCGTATGACCAGAACAACCGGAGACCAAAATACGCTTGAGATATTACTGTCTTTGGTTCCAACGAAGTATGCTCCAACTGTTCCTTGATCGTCAATTTCCCCTTCCTAAGGAAAGGTTGCCCTAATCCGGCCGGTGGTGGTGGCCCGTATTTTTAGTAGTGTCAAATGAAAAGTGTCACTACGCTGACAATTTATTCTAGCGTTTTGGTGCCGTTATGTGTTTTCAATCTTTAAAAAAAAGAACAGATAGATTTTTAGCATGTATGAAAAATGAGTCAAATGTTCCTGTAGTTGTCGAAAAAATACAAAACAAAACAATTTCGATTGGGTTTTGCTCTGTGTGTTTGTGTTTGCGTGTTGACCGTTTAGCGTTGCTTTTATTTCCGTTTCCGATTGTACATGTGTTCTTCTACTACCGAAACGAAATGGTTCTAACACTTTCTTCGTCTCGATTTAACACTGCCTTTTAGTAACTCAACTTCCCTATCTTTATTTCCGGTCTCTTAGTACCGTTTTCAATGAGCCGGAGCTCTGGAATACGCATGACCAAAGAGTAAGCCGAAAAAAAATTCTCTGACGATTCGAACCCGAAACGTGAAGCCACTAGGCCACGGAAGCACTGTGAAAACACTGAATATCAGAGCTGAATATTTTGAGGTTTTCTATGGTATACGCACTCAGAACATCAACAGCATCATCAACTTGTTTCATCTTTACCGATACACGTGAAATATGGAATGTGTTATGAACTTCAAGTTAAATACAGGAATAATGAGTATAAATCGCACAGCATGTGTTGATTTCTTAGAATTTTATACAAGTTATATTCCAAAGATAATTATATTTGAAGTTCACAGATAGCAAAGTAGATAAGATTGCTAGTTCCGTCTTTGTTGGAAATAAGAGACAGCGTAAGTTAAACACCTCATTTTATTCATTTCGTTCCGATTTCCCAACCAGCAAAGATGCAGCAAACCATTCTCGCCATATTGGGTATATTCTGCGTGTTCGCAGTTGCCCAGCAAATCCATTGCACTTCTCCGGTGCGTTACGTTGTCTCAGAATTTAAGGTGAGTAATTTTATGTGAGCTTTCAATTAATTACCCTGAATGATTTTTTCAACTTTTCGCAACTTCTAAACTAGGCAAACTGGTTCCGAGCTTCGGAGTACTGCTTCTATCGGGGAATGCAATTGGCCATCGTGAAAACGCCAGAGGAGCATAGACAAATGGTCGAAGTGAGCAAAGACTCCCACGCGTTCAGCAACGACAGCTTTATCGCGTGGTTCGGTGGCAATGATTTGGCCGAGGAGGGTATATTTATTTGGCACGCAACCGGAGAGCGGGTTCGCTATGCCAACTGGAGACCTGGTCAACCCGATAATTACGGAGGTGATGAGGATTGTATGGCGCTAATGAATATCCCTGCGTCTGGGTGGCAATGGCACGCGAATGACGGTCCGTGCCAGAATGCACACTACTTTATCTGCCAAAATATCAATGATCCATTCCGGCGTGGCGTGACAACGTTTTGATTCACTGAAACATGTTTTCTCGCGTTTCCATGTGTAAGCGCGATTTCATGAACGATGTCGAAGCAAGATTGAGAAATTTTCCGATAAGATACGTCAGTTAAAGAATAGTTTATGATTGAATTCGCTTGTTGACAGTCAAATATTTTTGTGAAGTGACAAGATGTAACTTTTTGCGGCTTACAACTCTTACACATTAATGTCGTATTTTCGCTCGGTTTGAAAACATACAAATTAACTTTGCTCTATGATTTATCAACGATAGATGAAGGTAAATCCCAGAATGTTCAGTTCTTCTGAAAACTTGCAAGACATTTTACCTTTCACACATTTCAAATGTCGGCATGCACGACATGCTCTGCGCGAAAAACAGGATTCATGAGCGTTCTCACGTCGCAATTTAAAAAAAAGTGCATTAAATATGAATTTTACAGTATTGTAGAAAGCAATATAATCATTTTTATGTTAGCTCTTTTCATGAATCCTTCCCACTTTTCTCTGAGAACTCATTTCCATCACCAAGAATCCAACCAATAATTTATCACTCTCTATAATTTGCTTTTGTGGTGCATAACCACATGGAATGGGTCAATGCATATTACTAAAGACAAGCCCAGAATTATGAAAGCGTAGGAACTTCTTGTTATTGATAATACACTGCGTGTCTTAACTATGCACCCACTCAATTTTCCTGAGTTTCCAGAGATATGAAAGAAGTTGGTTGAGTTGAAGTATAGAGTGAAGAATACTATAACTATCTTCATTTAAAAAGCCAAACTTTATTGTTGTTTTCAGGCGCGAAACAGCGTTTTATAGCTATAGAACCAGATGGAACAACTCTCACTCCTTTGCAGAATTAAGATCAATTTCACATGAATCTTGAAAACCTAATATAAGTTTATAATTCGTAGGTCATCTTTAGGTCTCAATCAGTACAAATAATTCTCTTCCGGGTGGTTTCGATCAAGTTGCGACATGTTGTAGTGTGTATCTCGTTCTACGCAAAGGATACTGCTCGTTTGTACTCTTAAAATCTATCATACTGCTTGAAAGTGGGATCTACTATTCGTACGATCACTCCTCAAAAGTTTTCGATATCTGATCTGGTAAACAAGCTTACCAGTCCAGAATCTGGAGTCCCTATTCATTAAACCATGTCAAGACTTTCCATATTTTATTAATTAGTGCCAAATTATCCAATTATCACAGGGTATTTGGTGCAAAAACAGCAGTTCTTCGTTGTACTTCTGACTGTTTATTCGTGCCGATGGTAAGCTATTTGACGAAGGTATTTTTGTGAAAATTGTCCCCAAACCATAAAAATCCCATCCCCAAAGTCGCGGGTCCAAAACCAAATGTGGAGCCTAATCCCAAGGGTTTCACTTTTTCAGGTGAACTTCTCCGAGAAAAAAAATTCAACTTGAATAGAATTTCTGAATTTCTTCATACTAGTTGAACTTACGGAACATGTCATGTAATATTTCAACTCGTAACTTTGGAGGCGGAAGATTGATGGTTTGAGGAGAATGTTTTCAAAAAGTAAAAGGATCTGTGCCCAGAGGCACAGACGGAAACTTGACGTAGGACTTTGAGAACAATTGCTTTTGAATTAAGTTCTTTCATTTTCGACGTCATCGTAGTACTCAATGTTATGATACAATATGATAGAGTCGTACATTGAGCATGATATGATTAGAAAACAACCTTGCTAATAAAATCTCTATCAACGAATAAGAACGAATAAGAAAACCATACCATGGAGTACGAGGTATAACTATTAAATAACGAGACTGATTACGAAAAAGGGTTATATTTTAAAAATTACGGTACAACGATATGCTCACCTTCAATATAGTCCCCTTGGCACCTCGCCCACCTTTCCATACGTTTTTTCCATCGTTCGAAGCAGTGCTAAACTCTTCTTTTGTGGTGGCGTTCAAAAGCCGCGTCGCTTTTTCTTTCGCCTCTTCTACGGACTGAAATCGGGTACTTTTCAACACGGATTTGATCTTGGGGAATAGAAAAAAATCGCATGGGGCTAGATCTGGCGAGTACGGGGCATGTCCGAGCACTAGAATGTCTTTATCGGCTAAAAATTGTTTCACCGACAGCGCGTTATGGGCAGGTGCGTTGTTGTTCGTGTTTTTCGTCACACATGGTTTCCGACGCGCACTACAAACCACGTTCCATTCAAACCACTGCTGCTCGCAAACTACTATAGTGACAAAAACGTATTTTCGTACGTTTATAACAGACACTTCATGCTACCGAACGCACTATTCGTTTTCCCCCCCACCCCTCTAGGGCGCCACCAGGCGCGCAGTCTCGTTATTTAATAGCCATACCTCATACAGCAATGCAATTCACTTTGATAAACGGCACAGTCACTAACTGTTCACCTAAATGAACCAGTTCCATTCCTTTAATCTTCCGTTCAGCAGTATCCATACAGGCATCAAGAACAACACATAATGTTAACTGAAGCCCAACAAACATAGGTAGCTTTACAGATGTCCATGTTCTGGCATTGATTTCTTCAGATGAGATAGGACATTTTCTAATTCGTGTGGATTTTTTTCAATTACTGAACAAAGAAAAGGTGCATCTTCTTAAAAAATTCGAGGGGTTGTATCCGAGACACGATCGCTTAGAACGTAGGACTACGCATTCTTTTTTTTTAATTTGTTGGTTTATCATTTCGGATATTATTTACTAATACGTCGAAATTTCATAAATAAGTCTTGAGTAAAAAGTTCCGGGGACCCTGAAAAGGTTTAATGGCTTGCGTGGTTTTGAAGAATCATTTCGAGAAGAAACGATTCTTTCTTGCCGTTGCGAGAACAATACACTAATTGGTCATATGTCACATTTTGTTTCTTTATATCAATACACGCATTGCACTGAGTATTTAACGAGAGGCATCTTCCGTGCATCATCATTTAACAAGCATCAAACACGCGTTGCACAGTGTGTTGCACAGTTGCAGCGATAAAAATGAAACATCGCGAGAATGACCGTTTATGAAAATTCGTTTCTCCATTCTCGGTCAAAACCGTCAATAAAGCTAGCTTGCACTCTCCTCTTGTCTCTCCTGCTTTGCCATGGCTCGGATGGTTGTATTAATTGCAATGTCAGATGTACTTGAAGTGAAATATTCGCTAGCGTTCACAGCACATAAAACACAAAACGAGCAGATTAAGCGACCTTTGTTGTTTCGAGCACAGAAAGATTCTGAGAATTTTCCTCAGAGGAGATGCAATACTTATATGCTAGCGACATCTCGCTTACTATGCAAGTTTCTTACTCTTCGTTGTTATTGACAGCTCTGTTCGGGAAAACACACAAATGGACAAAACAAATATATATGGGGAAATGGGAATGCTTCCAATTTTCATCAATTTAAACCATATACAGACTATGGGATTGTAATGTATAGCATATCACACAAAAATTCCGATTCGATTGACATGCAAATCGTTAAAATCCGTACGCAGCAATCCGAATTACGAAAACACTTGTAATACTAACCTCGAGCCAACCGCGAGTAATCGGTTACATATTACTAACATAGATAATAAGAAAAATTGTCAAAGTATTGAACTCCCGGCCCCGTGAGGCTAACGCCATATGAACCTTGATAAAAATATATATTTTGGAAAAAAAAAAAGATCATTTACCCAACTATAAAACTACTGTAAATCATGAAAAAGACAATTTTATTTATATGTTTTGAATCATTCGAATACCTGATTTGACACAGGTGCGCTGAACTAGACCATTCAAAAATGGTTTGTCCACCCATTATCATATTTTCGACACTGGACAAACTAAAATCATTTACCTTAACACATTGCGGACCGCTCACGAGTTTTCTCGTGTTTCACGTTCCGTCTGTTACGGATGGATCACGAAATAACCCGTGTTTTCTACACTTGAAGGTTAAAACCTTGGTTTGCCAAGAATCTAACATGGCCAACCGATGGCTCTCTTTCGTCTCATCCACATCGATGGAAACAATCTCATTCGTGGAATCCGAACAAATGAAGCGTTCAAGTTTGCCCTGAAACGTGCGGTCCTTAATGTGTTAAATCGTTTGCGAACCGCCTTCAAGCAATACTCGTGCCATTTGTTTTCTTCCGTATTAATCCCGTATGACCAGAACAACCGGAGACCAAAATACGCTTGAGATATTACTGTCTTTGGTTCCAACGAAGTATGCTCCAACTGTTCCTTGATCGTCAATTTCCCCTTCCTAAGGAAAGGTTGCCCTAATCCGGCCGGTGGTGGTGGCCCGTATTTTTAGTAGTGTCAAATGAAAAGTGTCACTACGCTGACAATTTATTCTAGCGTTTTGGTGCCGTTATGTGTTTTCAATCTTTAAAAAAAAGAACAGATAGATTTTTAGCATGTATGAAAAATGAGTCAAATGTTCCTGTAGATGTCGAAAAAATACAAAACAAAACAATTTCGATTGGGTTTTGCTCTGTGTGTTTGTGTTTGCGTGTTGACCGTTTAGCGTTGCTTTTATTTCCGTTTCCGATTGTACATGTGTTCTTCTACTACCGAAACGAAATGGTTCTAACACTTTCTTCGTCTCGATTTAACACTGCCTTTTAGTAACTCAACTTCCCTATCTTTATTTCCGGTCTCTTAGTACCGTTTTCAATGAGCCGGAGCTCTGGAATACGCATGACCAAAGAGTAAGCCGAAAAAAAATTCTCTGACGATTCGAACCCGAAACGTGAAGCCACTAGGCCACGTAAGCACTGTGAAAACACTGAATATCAGAGCTGAATATTTTGAGGTTTTCTATGGTATACGCACTCAGAACATCAACAGCATCATCAACTTGTTTCATCTTTACCGATACACGTGAAATATGGAATGTGTTATGAACTTCAAGTTAAATACAGGAATAATGAGTATAAATCGCACAGCATGTGTTGATTTCTTAGAATTTTATACAAGTTATATTCCAAAGATAATTATATTTGAAGTTCACAGATAGCAAAGTAGATAAGATTGCTAGTTCCGTCTTTGTTGGAAATAAGAGACAGCGTAAGTTAAACACCTCATTTTATTCATTTCGTTCCGATTTCCCAACCAGCAAAGATGCAGCAAACCATTCTCGCCATATTGGGTATATTCTGCGTGTTCGCAGTTGCCCAGCAAATCCATTGCACTTCTCCGGTGCGTTACGTTGTCTCAGAATTTAAGGTGAGTAATTTTATGTGAGCTTTCAATTAATTACCCTGAATGATTTTTTCAACTTTTCGCAACTTCTAAACTAGGCAAACTGGTTCCGAGCTTCGGAGTACTGCTTCTATCGGGGAATGCAATTGGCCATCGTGAAAACGCCAGAGGAGCATAGACAAATGGTCGAAGTGAGCAAAGACTCCCACGCGTTCAGCAACGACAGCTTTATCGCGTGGTTCGGTGGCAATGATTTGGCCGAGGAGGGTATATTTATTTGGCACGCAACCGGAGAGCGGGTTCGCTATGCCAACTGGAGACCTGGTCAACCCGATAATTACGGAGGTGATGAGGATTGTATGGCGCTAATGAATATCCCTGCGTCTGGGTGGCAATGGCACGCGAATGACGGTCCGTGCCAGAATGCACACTACTTTATCTGCCAAAATATCAATGATCCATTCCGGCGTGGCGTGACAACGTTTTGATTCACTGAAACATGTTTTCTCGCGTTTCCATGTGTAAGCGCGATTTCATGAACGATGTCGAAGCAAGATTGAGAAATTTTCCGATAAGATACGTCAGTTAAAGAATAGTTTATGATTGAATTCGCTTGTTGACAGTCAAATATTTTTGTGAAGTGACAAGATGTAACTTTTTGCGGCTTACAACTCTTACACATTAATGTCGTATTTTCGCTCGGTTTGAAAACATACAAATTAACTTTGCTCTATGATTTATCAACGATAGATGAAGGTAAATCCCAGAATGTTCAGTTCTTCTGAAAACTTGCAAGACATTTTACCTTTCACACATTTCAAATGTCGGCATGCACGACATGCTCTGCGCGAAAAACAGGATTCATGAGCGTTCTCACGTCGCAATTTAAAAAAAGTGCATTAAATATGAATTTTACAGTATTGTAGAAAGCAATATAATCATTTTTATGTTAGCTCTTTTCATGAATCCTTCCCACTTTTCTCTGAGAACTCATTTCCATCACCAAGAATCCAACCAATAATTTATCACTCTCTATAATTTGCTTTTGTGGTGCATAACCACATGGAATGGGTCAATGCATATTACTAAAGACAAGCCCAGAATTATGAAAGCGTAGGAACTTCTTGTTATTGATAATACACTGCGTGTCTTAACTATGCACCCACTCAATTTTCCTGAGTTTCCAGAGATATGAAAGAAGTTGGTTGAGTTGAAGTATAGAGTGAAGAATACTATAACTATCTTCATTTAAAAAGCCAAACTTTATTGTTGTTTTCAGGCGCGAAACAGCGTTTTATAGCTATAGAACCAGATGGAACAACTCTCACTCCTTTGCAGAATTAAGATCAATTTCACATGAATCTTGAAAACCTAATATAAGTTTATAATTCGTAGGTCATCTTTAGGTCTCAATCAGTACAAATAATTCTCTTCCGGGTGGTTTCGATCAAGTTGCGACATGTTGTAGTGTGTATCTCGTTCTACGCAAAGGATACTGCTCGTTTGTACTCTTAAAATCTATCATACTGCTTGAAAGTGGGATCTACTATTCGTACGATCACTCCTCAAAAGTTTTCGATATCTGATCTGGTAAACAAGCTTACCAGTCCAGAATCTGGAGTCCCTATTCATTAAACCATGTCAAGACTTTCCATATTTTATTAATTAGTGCCAAATTATCCAATTATCACAGGGTATTTGGTGCAAAAACAGCAGTTCTTCGTTGTACTTCTGACTGTTTATTCGTGCCGATGGTAAGCTATTTGACGAAGGTATTTTTGTGAAAATTGTCCCCAAACCATAAAAATCCCATCCCCAAAGTCGCGGGTCCAAAACCAAATGTGGAGCCTAATCCCAAGGGTTTCACTTTTTCAGGTGAACTTCTCCGAGAAAAAAAATTCAACTTGAATAGAATTTCTGAATTTCTTCATACTAGTTGAACTTACGGAACATGTCATGTAATATTTCAACTCGTAACTTTGGAGGCGGAAGATTGATGGTTTGAGGAGAATGTTTTCAAAAAGTAAAAGGATCTGTGCCCAGAGGCACAGACGGAAACTTGACGTAGGACTTTGAGAACAATTGCTTTTGAATTAAGTTCTTTCATTTTCGACGTCATCGTAGTACTCAATGTTATGATACAATATGATAGAGTCGTACATTGAGCATGATATGATTAGAAAACAACCTTGCTAATAAAATCTCTATCAACGAATAAGAACGAATAAGAAAACCATACCATGGAGTACGAGGTATAACTATTAAATAACGAGACTGATTACGAAAAAGGGTTATATTTTAAAAATTACGGTACAACGATATGCTCACCTTCAATATAGTCCCCTTGGCACCTCGCCCACCTTTCCATACGTTTTTTCCATCGTTCGAAGCAGTGCTAAACTCTTCTTTTGTGGTGGCGTTCAAAAGCCGCGTCGCTTTTTCTTTCGCCTCTTCTACGGACTGAAATCGGGTACTTTTCAACACGGATTTGATCTTGGGGAATAGAAAAAAATCGCATGGGGCTAGATCTGGCGAGTACGGGGCATGTCCGAGCACTAGAATGTCTTTATCGGCTAAAAATTGTTTCACCGACAGCGCGTTATGGGCAGGTGCGTTGTTGTTCGTGTTTTTCTTCACACATGATTTCCGACGCGCACTACAAACCACGTTCCATTCAAACCACTGCTGCTCGCAAACTACTATAGTGACAAAAACGTATTTTCGTACGTTTATAACAGACACTTCATGCTACCGAACGCACTATTCGTTTTCCCCCCCACCCCTCTAGGGCGCCACCAGGCGCGCAGTCTCGTTATTTAATAGCCATACCTCATACAGCAATGCAATTCACTTTGATAAACGGCACAGTCACTAACTGTTCACCTAAATGAACCAGTTCCATTCCTTTAATCTTCCGTTCAGCAGTATCCATACAGGCATCAAGAACAACACATAATGTTAACTGAAGCCCAACAAACATAGGTAGCTTTACAGATGTCCATGTTCTGGCATTGATTTCTTCAGATGAGATAGGACATTTTCTAATTCGTGTGGATTTTTTTCAATTACTGAACAAAGAAAAGGTGCATCTTCTTAAAAAATTCGAGGGGTTGTATCCGAGACACGATCGCTTAGAACGTAGGACTACGCATTCTTTTTTTTTAATTTGTTGGTTTATCATTTCGGATATTATTTACTAATACGTCGAAATTTCATAAATAAGTCTTGAGTAAAAAGTTCCGGGGACCCTGAAAAGGTTTAATGGCTTGCGTGGTTTTGTAGAATCATTTCGAGAAGAAACGATTCTTTCTTGCCGTTGCGAGAACAATACACTAATTGGTCATATGTCACATTTTGTTTCTTTATATCAATACACGCATTGCACTGAGTATTTAACGAGAGGCATCTTCCGTGCATCATCATTTAACAAGCATCAAACACGCGTTGCACAGTGTGTTGCACAGTTGCAGCGATAAAAATGAAACATCGCGAGAATGACCGTTTATGAAAATTCGTTTCTCCATTCTCGGTCAAAACCGTCAATAAAGCTAGCTTGCACTCTCCTCTTGTCTCTCCTGCTTTGCCATGGCTCGGATGGTTGTATTAATTGCAATGTCAGATGTACTTGAAGTGAAATATTCGCTAGCGTTCACAGCACATAAAACACAAAACGAGCAGATTAAGCGACCTTTGTTGTTTCGAGCACAGAAAGATTCTGAGAATTTTCCTCAGAGGAGATGCAATACTTATATGCTAGCGACATCTCGCTTACTATGCAAGTTTCTTACTCTTCGTTGTTATTGACAGCTCTGTTCGGGAAAACACACAAATGGACAAAACAAATATATATGGGGAAATGGGAATGCTTCCAATTTTCATCAATTTAAACCATATACAGACTATGGGATTGTAATGTATAGCATATCACACAAAAATTCCGATTCGATTGACATGCAAATCGTTAAAATCCGTACGCAGCAAAAATAGTTATTAACGTTAACTTTATTTCATAAAAACGTGACCTGTTTTCTGATTTGGCACCCTTAATGTAAGACGTAGTCCTTCGTCAAAATTCGCAAATTGTATGTGAAAATATGTTTCCCATCCAACAATATTATGTGTAATGATTTGACTCGCGCAATCATTCGTTTTTTTCTGCTAGTTTCCATGAAAGATCATGTTCAGAGAAGAAATTTTGTCACGATATTTTGACGTAGGACTACGTCTTCATCTCTGTACCGGGGTGTAAGTTCAAAGTTTCGAAAACGAGGGAGTGACGCTGGACTGCAAGGTTTTGAACGGTAATACCTCTTTTCTGGCTGAACGGAGTGGCATGATATACATTTCATTCGAAACACAAAATGTCCACGTGTTATATGATTTTTAATTATTGACCCGAAAGCTTGTTTCAATAGCTTTAAAATTGCTTTGAAAACAGGTTATTGAAACCGTATATAAAGTCGCACACTCTCTCTCTCTCTAGAAATCCATTCAGTTGATGCGGCGATGTGAAATGAGGACGGTCGCACTCAGGCGCCTATGCATTATGCTCTTCTTTTCCAAACCCATTTCTCTTCTGCAGTTGAACTGAACGGAGCATTTAGCGAGAACCGGCATATCGATAATATCCAAGAAATATCCAAGAGTTATATGATTGCTTTTTATTGACTCGAAAAATTGTTCCAATTTTTAAGCTTTGAAAACATGTTATTGAAATCATCCGTATCCGTATGTAGCGCGCACACTTTGAAACCCATTAACCGTTATTGGAATGTGAGATGGTTGCGCTCTCAGGCTGAGATACGAATATAATGAAAAAAATGTGATCGAAAGAGGTTCATTCCACACTGTCTGAGTATAAAACATGACGCTTCCTTTGCTTTCGTCATGGCACGATATGACATGAGATGGTGGATATTATCGAAGTGGATATGATATTACATATGGAAAAAATCACATTTATGTAAACAGCGTTATCCCTTTTTCCTATCCTCAAAAATTCATAACTTTCGAACTACTCTACCTATTCAGATGATCGATATAACAAATTGAAGTCAATGCCCTAGCCCAAAATGTTACATTTGCAACAAAAATGATCATTGATTCGTGATCATTGATTGTATCTGATTTTTACTGCTGCTGCTATTTACTGCTGTTTTGCATCAAAAACACCGTGATAATTGGGTAATTTTGCATCTATTAATAAAATCCGGAAATTCATGGCATGATTTAATGAATTCGGATTCTGGACTGCTCAGCAAATTTTCAGGTATACAGGTCGGACTCGATTATCCGGAGTATTGATATTTTTTTCACTCCGGATAATCGAATCCTCCGGATAATCGAGTCAAAACATTTTTTTTTCTTTATTTGTGTTTTTTTGCATGTATTTTTCGTTTTTTGAAAATAAAAGAAGAATTTGATTTTTGGTTCATCCCTTGAGAGTCAGAAAACACCTTTCTCACATGAAAAAAAATTATTTATCCAGATTCTCTCAGGAGGTGATAGACGATCATATTTGATGAAAACAATCCTCCTACGCATATGTTCGAATTTCAACAATGACAGAGTTACAGAACTTTTTTTTTGTTTCGGATTCTGTTGCTTCAAACTGGCTCAACATTAAAAAGTACGCTACGGAAGACGATTCTGAAGCTTTCATTTGAAAGATGAAAATTTAGTACAGGATATAGTAGTGGAACAACAAAATTAGTGAATTTCAATAACATTTTGGAAGTGAAACACTTAAAAGGTAATAATTATGAATGTGTTATTATTAATTTTATCCTAAAAAGTTATATATAACTAAACTGTTTCTATCAATTAAAATGAAGTTCTTTAACCGCTCCACAATTTGTTCTTTGTCGCACAACTTCCATATATCTTAATTTGGCTGCAATATCGATATAAACAATTCCTGGTGAAAATTCAAGCAAAATCTTCAAAAATCATGATTTTTACCCCACTGTAATAGCCACTAAAACTTCACCTTAACGTTGAAAGGTTACATTTCTTCATGAAATAAGCCATATTTGAAATATAAACAAAAAAAATCCAAACTGAATATAATCGAGTCCAAAATTGTATGTAATCGAATCACATATAATCGAGTCTGTATATGATCGAGACCGACCTGTACTGTATTCTATTAGTCAAGCTAAATGAAACCATTCAAAAAGTAATTAGTTGTTTGGGGACTGCGGTCATCTTGAAATTGGATTTTTCATTATCTGCTATGTTCTACTAGTCGAGATCTTTTTTGATACATTTTTGGGCATTTTTCATAAATAACTGTGTTCTACTAGTCAAGCCTTTTCATTTGATACCCATATTGATGGGGTTCTGAGAAAATAGGTAATCCGCCATTTTGTAGTGTCTGCCATTTTAGATTTGCATTTTTCATAAATAACTGTATTCTAATAGTCAAGTCCTTTCATTTGAGTATCAAATTGATGGGGTTGTGAAAAAAATATATATGGCGCCATCTTGCGGTGGCGGACATTTTGGATTTGCGTTTTTCATAAATAACTGTGTTCTACTAGTCAAGCCCTTTCATTTGATACCCATATTGATGGGGTTCTGAGAAAATATGTAACCCGCCATTTTGTAGTGGCCGCCATCTTGGATTTGCATTTTTCATAAATAACTGCATTCTACTAGTCAAGTCCTTTCTTTTGATACCCATATTAGCTATTCAATTAGAATTATTATACAAATTATTCAAAATTTACGAAAATCAAAAATAAAATACTCCGGATAATCGAGTCCGACCTGTATTATGTAAAAAAAAACTCAGGTTTCCAGAAAAAATATACAAAAATATAGCGCCCTCTTTCTATAACCGAGAAAACTATGAAAACTAACTCAATCAATAATTACACAAACGAAAATCCATATTTTTTGTAAAAGTAACATTTTAACAAAATGTTGTATTCGGTATTTGTTACATTTGGATAAATGTTCATTTTAATTTTAATGAACTTATTGTTCATTAAAATTAAAATCAAATACGAACGAGAATTTTTTTATTCAAACTAAAATATTTCTGTATTGAGAGATCCTATAGGAACGTTATAGGAATCAAATAAAAGCTGGTTGATAAGGATAAATGGATTTGCTATTGAATTAGTTGGCTACAAATAATTTTAGCCCACAAAATCTTTGAAAAAATACAAAGAAATCCATTTTTTATTTCTTCCCGATATTTTTTTTCACTTCATCAACACACACCATGATAATTTGTTCGTAATATATTCCCAAACTTGAAAGTTTAAGCTTTAAAATAATATAATAGGTGTACCGGTAATTTTCTTCGGTTTTACAACAGATGGCGTAATTTCCAGACATTCGTTGGAAAGCTACTAACATTACGCGTCTTTTTCAGTATATGTCAAAAAGCTGAAGCGTAAAGAACATAGTTTTTTGCCACCTCAAATATGTCGAATTTCGTACCAACGAGAGTGTTTTTGCAGGGAGTGTTACTTCATTACTTTAATATGAAGAAAAAAGCTGCGGAAAGTCATCATATTTTGGTGAAAGTTTATGGTGACTATGCTCCAATTGAGCGATCGTGTCAGACGTGGTTTGCACAGTTTGAAAGTGGTAATTTTGACTTGAAAAATGAAGAACGTTCCGGGCCACTAAAACAGTTTGTAGATGAAGAATTGGAGACTTTACTCGATCAAGATACGTCACAAACGCAACAAGAACTTGCAGATACACTTGGAGTAGCTCAGCAAACCATATCTGATCGCTTAAAAGCAATGGGAATGATCCGAAAGATAGGACATTGGGTGCCGTATGAATTGAAGCCACGAGACGTCGAACGCCGTTTTTTCACATGCGATCAACTGCTCCAACGGTATAAAAGAAAGGGTTTTTATTGCATCGAATCGTTACTGGCAATGAAAAGTGGGTTCGCTACGACAATCCTAAACGTCGGGAAACGTATGGATCCACCGGCCATGCATTAACATCGACGGCCGCGCGGAATATTCACGGCCAGAAGGTTATACTGTCTATTGGGTAGGATCAGCTTGATGTGGTGTACAATGAGCTGTCACGATAAAGTTATTTTGCAGCACGACAATGCTCGGTCGCAAAGGGATCCGTGAATTGCCAGAAAGATGGGAAAAAGTTGTGACTAGCGATGGGCAGTACTTTAAATATGAAATTTGTAACCAGTTTTGCAGAATAAAGCATTAATTTAAAAAAAAACAAAGAAATTTACCGGTACTCCTATTACATCTCTTATTTATGCGTTCATTCTATGTACACAAAAAAGTATGTTATTTGTATTGAATAAATTGGCAATTACTTTTTTAGCAGCCCAATAATTCGTATGACTTTTAAATTATTCAATTTTTTCACCAAAAATTGGACAGTTGGTCAAATGTTCCTATGACGGATCGCTCAAATACCTTTGATTTGTTGTATAAACTTCATGTGAAATCATGTGAAATGATTATAAGAAACAAATTTAGGGAAACGTCATCTTAAATTAACTTTAACCATGTTTAAATCACTATTTTATACTGTAGTGCAGTTAAATATTTACACAATTTGTATATTTGTATATTCGATTCTTCGAGATCATCTTTTTCTATTGTGTATTGAGCTAAATATTTACGCCATCACATTGGACACATTTATTTTCTTGCCTCCACTCGCTTAATTATCCTACTGTGAATTTCTAAACGGTATCATCTCAAGCCGCATCGGATTAGAACCCCTCAAAAAAAATTGCAACAAACACAAAAAAAGGAACGAGACTTTTCGAGGAACCATCGAACCGAAATCAATTCAATCTACATAGGGATAAACCGGGCCATGATCCCATTGCTGCTGCGGTAAATTCCCGAATCGCAACTCCGGGTCCTGTCGCGGTCCAACTCGCGGGCGCAGCTGCCACTGCCGGTTCCGGCCCAATCCCAGCTTATGATGCAGTATCTCAATCAGCAGTAAGCCAACGGAGAGAAGCAGTCCGCCGAGCAGCAAGATAAACGCCGAATAAACACTATTCATGCCAACAATCAAATCCGTTGGCGCTATTTTCCGCACACATTTCGGCTTCGGTTCCTGCCAAACGCGTCTCTGGTGGTCCATTATTCCGGCTTCATTCAAGCGTCGTAATCTGGAATTTTAGATCATTCCGTGGTTAAACAGAACAACAGTGAGTGTGTGCAGTGTTCAGTGTGCAGTGTGCGGAGATACGTGGGTGGACGTTGGCAAATCGGCAGAAGAGCTGAATACACTGTCTATGCCGAGACATAGAACTGAAAAAAAAACTCAACAGAGGAACCGAAACTCAAAATTGAAAAACCGCCGACTCCTGACCAGTTCGGACTCCCTGAGGGGAGAATGTGTGTGCGTGTGGATGTGTCGCACGCGCAAGTTAGTGTTTGGTAAAATGTGGAAAACAGTGATTGAAATCGGGTACAAAAAATGAATGAAAACTGTTTCGCATCGTCTGTCGAACCGTTGGTATAGGATAGCCAAATCTTTTGCTTGGTTGCAGATATCATGGCATGAAAACCAGTTGAACAAGAGCTTAGTGGATTACAATGATCGAAACCTGTCGTTGGGAGGAAATATTTGGGTTTTATTGTGGTACTGTACTTTCGTTCGATGCAGATCACAGAAAATTGATTGTCGTTTTGAAACATTTAAGTCCAACTATAGCGACCACCTTTGTAAGAAGACGTAAGGTTACATAGCCACATGTTTAGTGAATTATTATGATTTCAGTTTAAGTACTGTTCTTTTCACCACCTTCCGATTATAAACATTATCCAGTCATTTGGATCACACGTAGAAGCAAGCGGTCAATTTCAACCAATCGCCATAAAATTCATAGATAGAGATATTTAAATCTATTGAAAAAACTAAACAAAAAAAAGACATTAAATGATTTGGAAGGAGATAAAAGAACAGTATTATAACACAGCGAAGTTTTGAAGGACTTACGAGAAACAAGATCACACGAATACCATTTATCTGGATAGAAGAGATATTTAAATCTATTGAAAAAACTAAACAAAAAAAAGACATTAAATGATTTGGAAGGAGATAAAAGAACAGTATTATAACACAGCGAAGTTTTGAAGGACTTACGAGAAACAAGATCACACGAATACCATTTATCTGGATAGAACGTTTACCCGAATGAGAAAGAAAGATGAATATTGATGAAAAAGATTAAAATTTGGGTAATGATCCAGAAAATAAACTGAAATCAGTTTCTTTATTTCTTTATTTCTTTTCTTTAAACCATCTGACTCACACTTGGTCCTAATGATTTTCTTAAAACTAAACGACACTACTAAATCAAAATACAATGGTCCAACAAAATAAAACAATACAAAGATTTCATCTACGAGTGAGTCGTCTGTAAAAGGTGTCCGAAGAGATATTAAAGTCAAATAAGTCGAACACATCATTGAAACGGACTGACATAAAACGAACAGGATTGTGCAACGCATAGTTCACACTGCGTCCCTCAAGATACAAAAAGTTTCTGGTACGAAGAATACGTTCAGGCGCATACATATTAATTTGCTCCAACAGTGCAGGGCAGTCGATTTCTCCGGTCAAAAGTTTGGCGACAAACATAGCCTGAGCGTTGAAACGTCTCCTTTCCAGCGTCTCCAGTCCCAAGAGTTGGCAACGAGCCTCGTACGGTGGCAAGTTTAGTGGATCCCGCCACGGAAGATTCCGGAGAGCATGTCGCACAAATTTCCGCTGAATAGACTCAATCCTACAAATCCAGTTAGTTTGAAACGGGCACCAGACAACTGCACTAAACTCCAGTGTAGATCGAACTAGCGAGCAGTATAGAGATCGAAGACAGTGTGGATCACGAAATTCACTTGTAATTTTATGAACGAATCCCAACTGCCGGTTGGCTTTAGCAATAATTTCGTTGAAGTGCAGTCGGAAACTGAGCGCATTATCAAGGGTCACTCCAAGGTCACGGATGTGGCTCACTCGCGACAGAACTTGACCAGAAATGGAGTAGTTAAACACTATTGGCTTGAGCTTCCGGTGAAACGAAATAGTGCTGCATTTCGAGATACAGAGCGACATCATATTCCTCAAGCACCATTCTTCAAAGCGGTTGACCAGATCCTGAAGCCTATGGCAATCTAGTGCGTTCCTGATTGCCATATAAATTTTCACATCATCAGCATAGAATAAGCGGCACCCAGTTGGAAGTATCAAGGATACTTCGTTGATGTATAGTGAGAACAACAATGGACCTAGGTTGCTTCCTTGAGGCACTCCCGAAGGATTAGAGAATGTCGCAGATTGTGCAGGTCCGATTTTGACACACATCTGTCTATCTTTCAGATACGAGTTCAACCATGTCGTTAGTCTTGATGAAATCCCGAGTTTGTTCAGCCTTGCTAGAAGGATTTTGTGATCGACGCGATCGAAAGCAGCCTTGAGGTCCGTATACACTGCGTCCACCTGTGTACCTTGCTCCATATTGCGCAGACAAATGGAAACAAAGTCGACCAAATTGGTTGCGACAGACCTTTTTGGGAAAAAACCGTGCTGATCCATTGACAGATAGTTCTTGCAACAGGAAAACACAGCATCATTGACAATGATTTCGAAAACTTTTTAAACAGGCGCAAAGTGATGGGATTCCTCGGTAGTTTTCTATGTTACGTTTGTCTCC
Source organism: Toxorhynchites rutilus septentrionalis (assembly GCF_029784135.1). Classification (NCBI taxonomy): domain Eukaryota; kingdom Metazoa; phylum Arthropoda; class Insecta; order Diptera; family Culicidae; genus Toxorhynchites; species Toxorhynchites rutilus. Next base: position 214,579,195 of record NC_073745.1, on the reverse strand, counting down.
TTTCTTGTGTACTGGAAACATCACTGACTGCTTCCATAGCGAAGGAAACATACTCTGCTGTAGAGAGGTGTCGAATAGAACCGATAAAGGGTAGGCAAGACTTGGCGCACATTTTTTGAGTACACAAGAAGGGATACCGTCCGGACCGGGAGTCAAAGAATACTTCAATTTGCGGATCGCAGCCTCCACAACATCGCTGGTGACTCGGAAGATGTCAAGATTCAATACGTTGGTTTGAGTGTCTCTAACGGCGGCAGCAACTTGCATTTCGGAGGACGAACGGTAATTGAATGCTCGCTTGAAGTGAGTAGCGAAAAGATTGCATTTCTCGAGTGCAGTGTTAACCGAGTGATTCACCAGAAACATGTTCACGGGCAAGCCTTTTTCCATTCTCTTGGAGTTGACAAAGGACCAGAAAAGTTTCGGGTTTCTACGGAGATTTTTCTGCATACGCCTCGTATACTGTTTATACAGGAAGCGATTGTACAAACGGTATTCGTTGCTCGTTCGGTTCAGCTCTTGCTTAGCAAACGGACAGCGCAACCTACAGAAATGCCGGAGAGCAGAGGATCGCAATCTTTTGAGTTCTCCCAGTCGTCTATTGCCCCAGATTGGTCTCCGTGCAATCCTCCGCACAGGAACGCAATCAACGATGATACGGGTCATGACATCAGAAAACCTGGCAACGGCAGCATCCACATCCTCGATGGTCTCCAGAAATTCCCAGTCGACTTGAGCTATAGCTTGATGTAATGCTGCGAAATCAGCTTTCTGGAAATTGAAGGAAGTCAGATCTGGTACATCTTCAAATCCAGTTGGCGTCGGTAGATTGACGTCAACTTCTAGTGCTGGATGATCGGTGTCGAGCGGAGTAACTGGATCGGCAGCCTCGGTGATCGAGCACCTCGATAAAGCAGCATCATTCGCCAGCACTAGATCGAGCAAGCGGCCATTCCTGTTCGGCACTGGATTGATCTGCGTTAGACCATGGAAACAGAATCCATCGAGTAAGGCCGAGGAAGCAGTCGAAAAACGTGATCGTGAGCAGTCAACAGAAGGTGGAGCATTCGACGGGATATTCCACACTAAACCAGACTGATTGTAGTCGCCGAACGCAAATGCAACATCCTGTGCTTCAAGCTGAGAAATGATGGCTCCGATGGAATCAATATGCTTCTCAATACATCTGAGATCACCTCTCTTATCGGGTGGTAAATAAATAACACCGATACTAACGACCAAACCTTCTATCCGGATTTTGACCCAAAGCTGTTCGAGAGTATCACACACTGGAGTAGGATCAATGAAACCGCCTAACATGGATGAGACGGCTATCAAAACACCACCGCCGCGTGATTTGGAGCTGTTACGTGAATTACGATCGTTACGATAAACGGTGAACGTGTTTCCAAACAGTTGCGGAGAGAAAATACGGTCGTCTAGCCAGGTCTCCGTAAGAATGATAATGTCATAATATGATTCTGATACAGCTGCGAAGAAGTCGTCGATTTTGGTGCGCAGCCCCCGAACGTTCTGATAGTAAATCAGTAGCCGGTTAGAGTCACGTGTTACATGTCGGGGGACGTTGCGTTGCTGATGCCCTTCGATGACGTGAAGTCTTACTGCGCGGTCGTGATTATTCTCCGGTGGCAGCGTGTCGTAACTGGGATTATGGGATATTTCAGGGAGTGAATAGTTGCTAATACGATGGTACTTGCCTGGAGAGGCACGGTGGAAGACCCCTTCTCCGATCCCATACACAGGACCGGGACGACTGCTGGTTACTGGTTGAAAGGACTCGACTGTGATGGGCGGATTAGGAGCTCCCATGGTGCTTGTGGCAGAATTGCGTCCCAGTATCTGGCTGCATCCCAGTGTTCGGTACGTAGGGGTAAGTTCGGGTTGTTGTGGACATTGACTGCTGCAACTAGGAGAAGTATCACGGTACGGAGATCTTGAGGAAACTGGATACTTGCCTGCCATTTCTTTTTGGAAGACCCCTTCTCCGATCCCAAACACAGGACCGGGACGGCTGCAGGTCACTGGATGGAGAGGCTCGACTGTGATGGGCAGATTAGGGGCTTCCACTGTGCGTGCGGCAAGTTTGCATCCCGGTATCTGACCTGAAGATGCGGTGCACAGTATTCCTGAAGAATGAAGCGATGGAGGTAGCGGTGATATGCCGGGTATTAAGCGTCCATCTGTACAACTGGATCTCCTTCTGATGGTTGTGGTTCCACTGGTAGAATTCGATTGATCCCGGTAATTCTGAGCTGGTTTTTTGAACGATCCTCGAATTCACGAAATATGACATTTTCCAGCCATGAGTCTCGTGACAACGCAGAGCATCTTAATTTTGAACTGATCCCAATCTTGAAAGACACGAAGTTCATTGCGCTGAGCTCCTTGCCCTTAGGAACCAGTTTTATAACTTTAGGCTTTAGGCAAGAGCCCAAATCCAAACATTCACGAACCAGAGATGCTATTTCAGCTTCAGTCGTTTGGGGGTCGAAAGCTGAGTGATAGATCCAGAGAATATCGTCTTCAAGCGGCACTGTTTTGATTTTACCGCTCATTGGCTTGGTTCCACAGGTCCTGGTTGGCATCGTAGGGCTGGAAATAGGACTGCCGGTGTCACCGCGCCTGCGTTTAGGGGTGTTTGATTCCATAGCAGACCGTTTCGCGTTTACCCACGCTGTCGACTTGTTAGGAGCCAGTGTTTTCGCATCGACTTTTGCGGCCAAACCCTCTACAACTTGGCTAAGCTTGGCAATATCGTCCTTCAGCGAGACAATTTCCTTCGGTTCAGAACAACCGCTTGTTCCATTGTCGATCATGTTTCTGAAGCTGCTGTTTTTGAATAGTTCGGCGCAACAATTGCACATCCAAAACACATTGTTTGCATAAAGCCCCAGCTGATCCAAAAGCGGGATGTCGACTTTGGCACAAATCATGTGGAATGGTTTACCGCAGTATCCTTGACAAAAAATCCGGTCAGAGTTAGAAACAACTTTCTGGCACTGTGCACAAGCCATTGTGATGTGTAATGTTCTCTTGTCTGTGGTTTGACCAATATACAGTGGATGCAAGCTTGAGTGCAAGTTGTTTCTGCTACTAGTTAACAGATGGCGCTGTTGCCACAAAAGTGAACGATGGGACGTGTGCGATAGTTGATCGAGAGGAACAAAACAAAACAGCAAAGCATAACACTATTATCACAACAAAAGTCACTAAGCTTTATCACAAGAATTTCACTAAATTAATGTTCTCAGAGGCAATAGCTTTCACATTGAACACCGTACGTTAAATTAGATGCGGTACAACACACGTAAAACACGTAAAAATCATGCAACAAATAACTCAACGTAAACAATGATTGAGATTTGCGTCTCCGTTTCAGTTGAATATATCCCTACAGATTAGCTGATTTGTCAGGGAATGAATAATTTTCTGTAAATATTGAATTGAAATATTCATGTTTGGAGGCGATCTGGCGTAGTGGTAACATCCATGCCTCTCACGCTAATGGTCACGAGTTCAATTCTCACTCTCGACATTCTTCCAAAAATGGAAGTAAAAGTGACGAACCAGCCTAATGAGTTGAAAATCACTATAATACAGATAATAAAAAAAATATAATATTCATGTTTGTTAAATCTAATCCAAATAGTTAAAACAAAATAAAAATAAATGCGAACGAACAGCTCATATTTAAAAAAGAAAAAAGACTTATATAAATATTCATTTTAGCACTTACATATTAACGCCATCCCAACGAAATTTTAATTACAAATTTATTATTTGGCAAATCGTTTGACTACCACTTAACTGTAGATCGGAAGGTTGGAAGCGGAACAAATCGAAAAGCATGCTCCCGACACATGGACCGAAAGGTGGTTGCCATTATCGAGAAACATCCCAACCTTTCAGTCAGAAATGTGGCTCGAAAGGTTAGAAAATCAAAATCATATGTACAAAAAGTGAAGCAGAGGCATGGACTGAAGGCATACAAAGTGAAAAAGGTGCCCAATCATGATGATAAGCTAAATTTCACTGCAAAAACCCGTGCTAAGGTACTCTACACCCTGTTTTTGCAAAAATGTTCATGCACAATAATCTCGTTCTCGAAGACTTCAAACAGCTTCCGGGCTTGCGAAGAAATGCCGTAGCCGAGTGTTTCCGGACCAAGAATCAGTCTAAATTCCCCAAAAAGTACATTAATGATTTCAAGAGGAGATGGAAAAGCGCCGCCGCCAGCATAACTGAGGATACTGTACGGAACCTAATGGCAGATGTTCCCCAAAAAAGTCCCCCTCCACCCCCACCCTCCCCCTACACTACGCCACTGCAAAGATGCATCATAGAGTCAATCAAAAGTTTCTGATAACAGAATCAAATGCGTAGTGAGCGCCACCCGATGAGCCGGGCTTGTGCAAGCCATTGATGACAAGCGCCAGAATGAACGTGCTAAATAATTACGAATTAAAAATTGAGAGTCGGTTTAGGACCACCCCGACTTTTTTCAAATTCGTTATTTGAACAGATAGATTCGATTTAAATACCTTATTTTGATGAACATGTCATAAACAATTCAAATTGCCATGTTGTAATGTTTCACAATCTAAAAGAACATTGATCCTTTTTTACATACAGGCCAAAAATATGTCTTTCTCTGAAGCAATGAAAACGCAAAATAGTGCTGAAATACTAGAATGAAAAGAGCCTAGGGCTACCAAAATATGTGAACGGAAGAATTGTCAAACGATCATTGTATTTTACATTTCCCTTTGAAATTATTGCACATCTCATGTTTAAGTAGTTCTCGAACGGCGAAAGTTCATTCACCTCTAGTATCTGAAAGGACGATTTTCCCAGGCTTCTCAGTTTAAAAGTACGTTTTAGGGAAATTGCAATATAAAAAAAGAGTTCAATATTCTTCACTTCACTTTCCATCATGCATTGGATGTGATTATGGATGTGGCTGTCCATTCAACCCCTCCAGTGCAGTTATTTCAATAATTTAAATTTACCACTTACGAATGAATTTACTTTTCCGTACATACCTAATATCGCTTCTCTGTCAACTCACAAACCGAAATATAACCATCAGCGAATTCAATTTTGCAATTAAACCACTCAAAATGCTTAATATTGGAGCCGAAAAAGTTACATCCACACGCGGAATCATGTTTGATTTTCGGTTTTTGTTCTTCATGGGGATTCCATGGATCGGGATTATTGGCGAAATATTGTGAAGAAGATCTCATCTCTCAATGGAATGTAGTATCATTATAAATAAATAAAACGTCTCACCCGCGGCTCCCCTAATAGGCATTAATGTTATATCATATTGTATGTTTTCCAATTAATTTGTGTTCAATTCATGTTTTTATCGTGTAGGTTTGTGTAATTGTAATTGTAAATTTGTGTAATTGTGGTCCAAGATGTCATAATATCGAGTATGTTGTTTGGTTATGTGAAAAGCAATTTGCAATAATGCAATGAATGAATTTAAATGGCTGCTGAAGCTAGAATATCGAAAGGGTATATCCACGTAAATCAGATTATGATAGCTTGAGTAGTCGCGATCTAACAGGGCTATAAAGTTATTACAAACGTGGTAACGAAGGAGATAATGCTATTTTTATCTATAATATATTTTTGTAGTCATAGATTGATTTGACTCAGGCTTATATTTATGTAGGTCTTAACTATTTAGACTTGAGTTTAAAAATGATACAAGATGACTCTTTGTCTACTTCTGCATGATTGAATAAACAGATGAAAAGGGTAGTAATGGCTTCAATGGTATTTTGTGTACATTTTTGAACATAATGCGTCACCGAATTCTACCACGTTATGTCATCTAACCCGTTTAAAGGATATAAGTACATACAGGAAACAGTTTTTCCAGGGCATCCATTTAATGTATCAAAAAAAAAAACACAGATTTTGAACAATGAAAAACTCAATTTAAATGCAATTACTACACACAATCACAGTCCTATGTCAAGATCCCGTCCGTGCCCCTAGGCTCAGACCCATCAACTTTTATAGATTAAGATAGCGCATTCTGCGATGCTAACCAAAAATTCCCGAGCGCGTATTGACGAATTTACGCAAAGCTGAATCAGCTTATGTGACATCTACATTAGAGCCACAAAAGTGAGGGTGATTGTTTAATTTACGCACTGAACAGCGCGATTCGGTCGTGATTATTTTCATTAATTTCTATTCAAAATCATTTTAGCCCTTAAGTGTCATCAGTAAATGGTAAGAAAATTATATTTTTGTCTATTTACAATGGTCTCAACACGCGATTGGACCAAAGTCATAGATAATCTTCGAAATGTCGAAATGTTCATTTATATTTGATGATGAATATAGGTTATGAGTACTAACTTCCGGATATTCTTCAGAAGCTCAAACTGTGAATAATGACGATACAATCGAATTCATATCAAGTTGGTTGATACCATTGATTATGCAGGGGCTTCCTTTCCGATACGAGAAGGATTCACAATATTTGAAGCGCAACAAATGCCACCCATCATTTACCTAGTGAAAAATTGTAAATTCTAATACTTGTACCGAATCATTCGTCATATGCTATGAATGAAACTATGTAAGATGGCGATTTCAAACCTCTTCAGCGTAGAAAGAATACTTGAATCCGGGAAATTTGCAGAAAATTTCAATTCCATACCAAAAAAAAACAAAACATCATCATTTTACTCGTAGCGCCATCTGGTTGAATTCTAACGTAAATTCGTCAATAAATGCAAAAAATCTCTAACTTTTCTCAGCCTAAACTATCGAAACACTCTACCCTGGCAATGCAACGAGAATAGGTGAAATAGAAAATCCGTGAAAGTAGCAAAAAAAGGACAACATCCGCACTCACCCGTACGTTATGACATCTCTGTAGGGTGAATTTTTCTGCACGATCGCCACCATCCACTGGGCGGATACGGGAAACATGTCGATTTCGGCCAGGTCACAAACCTCCCGCTCGCTAAAAGTCTCCCGTATGATTTTGTAGCCGGCCGTGATAGCTACGTGAAACGCATACCCTCCTCCCCTCACCAGCCGGAGACCATCAGCTGCGTTTGAAAAATGGGACTCGTTTTGGCCGCTTTTCGCGTTGTAGAAGCTTATTCGCGTCCGGAACAGTTCCAGCGATTCTTCGTCCATCGTTCGCTAGTATGGAACGGAGCGAGATTCGATCTTTACGTTTCAACAATCGATAACAAGTGCTTACCACAAAATAATCCCTGCTGTACGGAATGTCCTCAATGCCAAGCGTTAGGTGGCTATCGATCAAATTTCGCAGTGTTTTTATCGTTCTCGGTGGTGCCATCACCAGCGAACCTACGATGCTGGCCGAATAGTACTGGAACATCAAATAGCCGAAAATCAGAATCGACAACGAAATGCACCTGCTGGACAGGAGATGCGGGATCTCTGATAGTCCTGTAAGTTCGTAACAACAATGAAAAAAATCAAACTTACATGAATAGCTTGAACAAAAGCTGCAACTGTTTCGTCCTTCTAAACGAATCTTCTTCATCGACAATAATATTAACTAGTTTCGTTCAATCGATTTTATATGATTCTATCTGCCGGCCGTAACAATGAAACAACTTGAATCCGTGCAGCGAAAAAAAGTGCAACTCAAATAGAAACCCTATCGGAGCAATGTAATCTAGCACAAACGAATAAAAGAAACTGCAAACCGAGAAAGTTCCGTTTCCTCCTCGTGAAGCTTAAATTCTTACCACATCGTTCAATAAATTCTTTTTCTCCCAATTCAATTTCCATTTGTTTGCTAACGCTCCTCCATATTTTGTTTCTTCTGCACCGACAAATTCACCAGTTGCCGTTGCAGAACGGACGGAAGAAGCGATCGCTCCAGGAGCGGAAAAGGAAATCTACTTTTGAAGATTTCCTCCTCCTCCCTCGCTCATATTCTACCGTTCTATTCTCTGTGCGCCTTCTTGCTGAACCCTTTTCAGTAGAGGAAAAAAAAAACTAAAATAGAAGAAACAGTGCAACTGATTGCTGGTTGCACGAGAAACTTCTTTTAAACAATTTTCGACAATTGAGTTGTGCGAAAGTTTAAATAGTTTTGTGGAATTGGCATCACTTCAGAGTTCAGTGCAAGGAATTTGAAGAGTTAATAGAGTAGCGAATCGTTCGGCATTCGGTTCGAGTGGAGAGCAGTGCCGTAGCAATAGAATTATGTACTTAATCATTGTTTGATGAGTAGAGACACAGTTATGCTGTCGTATATTTGATTCGAATCAAGCATATTAGTTTGTCTTTTTCAATGTTTCTAGCTGATTCTCTATCTAAAACGTTCTACCATAGAACTCCTCTCTCGGTTCCGAGTGAAATCTGGCTCCATAACACACCAATCATTCAAATCGATCGATACTTAGAAACTCTTTTCATGAAAAGATATGCGTTTGATGCACAACCGAAAGAAAAAGATGGAAAAACAACATTCTCGCTTACCTTGTTGACAAACACCTCCGAGGAAAAGCAAAATACTTTTCGATAATTTTTCCGGCCTATAATTGCTGCACGTGGAAATGCTTTCGCGACTTTCCTGTTTCGGAGCATCACCGACACGAACGGAGTGGTGCTGCACTGTTTGCGCATTCACAGTAGCATTTCCAGCCTTTCCAGTTTTGTGGATGTTTTTAGTGCCGTCGTTTGCAGTTGCATCATCATTCCCGGGCAGGGCACCCCGCTGCTGTTTCTGCTGAAGCTGTGTTGGATGCGGAAGCTGCCTCCGGCGGCTCGATGTTTTTCGCCATTTGCGACGCTCGCGAAGTAGATGACAGTATGAATCATCGTCGTTATTTCTATGTGCGTCATTATAAAGTACAACATTCTTCTCGGTGCCTTCCCGATGCCGACGGTGCCACCATCCCCTTCCGATAACGCGATTGAAATGAAAACTGTCTCCATAATAAGTTTCGCCGTCGTCGTCTCCTTCGATGTTCAAAGGACCCCCGGTTGGTGGAGATCCATCGAATTTGGCAGCGTGTCTTGCACTCCGTCCGCCACGAACAAGCACTACATAAGGGAATATATGGAGAGGCAGAGAATTTGGCTTTGGGTGGATTCTTTGCACAGTGTGAATATTTGTGTTACATGGGACAAATTTTGATTGAACCAGAATGAAATATCTAAAAATAGAACATTTTAAATAATCGGCCGCTTTGATGAGTTTCTGGAATTCCAAAATATTGTTTTGTTTTTGGCTTGAAAGTGGCACTACGCCACTCACAATATCTAATAGGAGAAATGAGCTTAAAATGAACAAGGTTGGTAAAATGAACCGGTGCTCAAATAACAATAATTCAACTAAAAACCAATCGATACTTCTTGATTATCCTATTCTTAGAACATATGAAGCTATTTAAGACACTCTGTTATGTAGAAAAATGTAGAAAAAAAACTATAGAGGGTTGTGTCCAAGACACAACCGCATTGTTGACGTAGAACTACGCTGTTATTTTGTATAAGTCACTTGTTTATAACTTCGGATATTATGTTGTGAAATTTTAGAAATAACTTTTTAGTAGAATGGTTTGATCTCTCTGATTTATGATTCATTCTTGCACTCGCAGAATAATTCACTAGCTGATCATATGTCGCAATTTGTTTCATGTCAATGCATTGAAAATTTACCTCGAACGCTATTCCGGTGGCCTTTCTCGCAATTGACATACACTAGGCTACAAGCGATTATATACTTGTTGCACCAGCACCATTATTCCACATCTCATAACTACTTCAATATATCTTTGACACCGCATGGAAACAACAACAATGAAGTTGTCGCTTGCCAGACACAAATCAATGGCGAAGACCTCTGCATTGCCTCGATATATATGAACTATGGTTGGCCGCCATCAGTTTTTTGATATCATCGAGGCACTGCCGGAGCCGCGGCTAATCTTAGGTGACCTCAACTCCCATGGAACAGCATGGGGTTCACTCTACGATGACAACCGTGCCACTTTGATTTATGATCTGTGTGATAACTTCAAATTGACAGTTTTGAATACTGGGGAAGCAAGTAGAATAGCCAACCCTCCTGCACGGGCAAGCATGCTAGACATATCACTTTGCTCTTCTTCGTTATCCCTGGATTGCACGTGGAAGGTAATCCAAGATCCCCACGGTAGTGACCACCTGCCAATAATTTTATCGATCGCCAAAGAATCAGGTTCTCGTGAGTCAGTCGATATTGCGTATGACCTTACGAAAAATATTGACTGGAGAAAATTTGCAGAAATAATATCTGAAGCACTTGTTTCAATGCATGAACTTCCTCCACTCGAAGAGTATAATTTTATATCGAGTTTGATTTACGAAAGCGCACTTCAAGCTCAAAAGAAACGTGTTCCTGCTACCACTTTACGACGTCGTCCTCCATCACTTTGGTGGGACAAGGAGTGTTCAAAGGTCTACCTTGAAAAATCATCCGCTTTCAAAAAATTCCGGAAAACTGGATTAGTGGAATGGTTTCGAAAGCACCATGTTTGTCAAGGGAGACCGCTATGAGCACTCTTTGGTATACGGCTAGGAGAATGCGTGGCTGGAACCATACAAATGAAAGTGAGGAATACTCTGACCGTTGGATTTTCAAATTTGCAAGAAAGGATTGTCCCGATTCCGTTCCTGCACAAAGCGTCGTACACGACATTCCGCGTTGGAGCGGAAACTATGAGAATTTTTCGATGGTGGAATTCTCAATTGCCCTCCTCTCATGTAACAATTCAGCTCCGGGGTCGGACAAGATTAAATTCAACTTGTTGAAGAATCTTCCCGACTTGGCAAAACAGCGTTTGCTGAACTTGTTCAACAAGTTTCTGGAGCTGAATATTGTCCCGCATGACTGGAGACAAGTGAGAGTGATAGCCATGTCTCGGGCTGCTATCTTCTGAAATCCAAATCGCATTTGCTCGCAAAGAACAAATGGCTTCCGTTTTTCTCGATATCAAAGGGGCATTTGATTCAGTTTCCATGGAAATTCTCTCAGAGAAACTTCATAATCGTGGACTTTCACCAATTCTGAATAATTTCCTGTACAATTTACTGTCAGAAAAGCACATGTTTTTCAATCATGGCAGCTTGAAATCTTCTCGATACAGTTTTATGGGTCTACCACAAGGCTCCTGCCTAAGCCCCCTCTTGTACAGTTTTTACGTCAATGATATAGATGATTGTCTAACTAGAGACTGCACGCTGAGACAACTTGCAGACGATGGAGTTATTTCCATCACGGGTACTAATCCCGCCGTTCTGCAAAAATCCTTGCAAGATACCCTGAACAATCTGTTCACGTGGGCTCTCAATCGTATTCGGTATCGAATTCTCTACGGAGAAAACCGAAATGGTCGTTTTTTCTAGGAAGCACGAACCCGCCCAATTCCAGCTTCACCTATCCGGCAAAACGATCAAGCACTCGATGTTTTTCAAATACCTTGGAGTATATTTTGACTCTCAATGTACCTGGGGAATACACATTGCGTATTTGAAACAGAAATGCCAGCAAAGAATCAATTTTCTCCAAACAATAACCGGAACATGGTGGGGTGCCCATCCAGGAGACCTCATTCAGTTATACAAAACAACGATATTATCAGTGTTAGAATATGGCAGGTTTTGCTTCCGATCAGCTGCCAGGATTCATATTCTCAAGCTGGAGAGAATACAATATCGTTGCTTGCGTATAGCCATGGGGTGTTTGCATTCGACACATACGATGAGTCTCGAAGTTTTGGCAGGAGTACCCCCGCTTACTCTTCGGTTCACAGAATCATCCTACAGATTTCTCATCCGTTGCAAGATCATGAATCCATTGGTGATTGATAACTTCGAAAATCTACTCCAACTGATTCCTCAGTCAAGTTTTATGTCTTTATACCATGAGTACCTTACCCACGACGTGCACCCTTCACCAGGCATCTCCAACCAAGTTTGCTTCCCATACTTTTGCAACTCCTCTGTCATTTTTTATCTGTCCATGCGTCAAAAAATCCATGGAATCCCAGATCATCTACGCTCAGATTCTATTCCGCCGATATTTTCGGCAGAATATGGGGGCATAGTTAGATCTGATAAAATGTTCTTTACTGACGGTTCATTCATAAACGGGTCCACTGGCTTTGGCATCTTCAATGAAAATTCCAGTGCCTCTTTCAAACTCAAAGATCTTTGTTCCGTGTATGTTGCTGAACTGGGTGCGATATACTACGCACTGGGGATCATTGAAACATTGCCCATCGACCACTATTTTATTTTTTCAGACAGTCTCAGCTCATTAGAGGCAATCCGTTCAATGAAGGTTGATAAACGCTCATCTTATTTCCTAACAAGAATAAGACAACTATTAAGTGTTTTGGTCGAAAAATTATTCAAGATTACCTTAGCATGGGTTCCCTCTCATTGCTCGATTCCGGGGAATGAGAAAGCGGACTCGCTAGCTAAGGTGGGCGCTTTAGAAGGCACTCTTTTTGAAAGACAAATTGCTTATAATGAATTTTTCCACATTCCTCGTCAGTACACGCTCGTAAGTTGGCAGCGCATGTGGAGTGGAGATGAGTTCGGTCGTTGGTTACACACGATTATCCCTAAGATCTCGACGAGTGCATGGTTCAAGGGATTGAATGTCGGTCGTGATTTCATTCGCGTGATATCTCGGCTTATGTCCAATCACTACAACCTAAACGCGCATCTCTATCGCATTGGGCTCGCAGCAAACAATCTTTGTGATTGTGGCGATGGCTAACGACATCGAGCATGTTGTCTGGTCGTGTATCCGGTTCCATGCTGCTCGCTCTCAGCTCTCTAGAGCACTAAAAGCACAAGGCAGACAATCGGATATCCCCGTCCGGGATATCTTAGGTAGCCGTGATCCTGATCTTCTGCTTCATCTATACCTGTTCCTCAGAAACGCCGATGTCAACGTTTAATGATGTTTCCTTCGTTGTGTCCCCGTTTCATATCCCTCCTATCCGATCGATAAACTTTTACTTAGTCGCGGCAATACATACACACACTCGTTACAGACACACGGGCCAAAGGTTGTGAAGTCCACTGATCATTCAACAAGAGCCAAAGGTTGTACCGCTCATGACAACTCTACACGAACTGATGATTGCGCCATTGACCATTCTATCCTGGATTCCTCGAGTCGAGAAAGACGCACCACGCTAGATATGAGGTACAGACTAGGGGGGCATTGCTGATTAATGGTCAGCTGCATCCCAATAGGAAGTATCCCGTGTCGGGCACACGTACAGAGCATTGGAGACAGCAACATCCCAATTACGAAAACAATTGTAATACTAACCTCGAGCCAACCGCGAGTAATCGGTTACATATTACTAACATAGATAATAAGAAAAATTGTATTGAACTCCCGGCCCCGTGAGGCTAACGCCATATGAGCCTTTATAAAATATATAGTTTGGAAAAAAAAAAAAAAAAACAACAATGGCAATACTTGAAAGTGTCAAATACCATGCTACATTTCATTTAGTATTTTCTCAGTGGAATCGCACCTTTGGGTATCGTTCGTACAACGTAAACCAAGCGTTCGTCATAGCATGCATACTGAGCCATACATTGGTGACTTGAAGCTACCAGAAATATAAACTCTTCTCATCATTTTGCGCATTTCTCAAAAGAAACGCTTCTGTTGATATTACTGGCCTCGAAAAAAATGCACTACTTTCTCATGCTCGAGATAAGCGCATCTATTATCCTTAGTGGAGAGTTGTACTACTGGCAAGCGAAACCAAATCACATACAAAATTCCAGAACGACATTTACTTTCTTGTTGAATAAATAAAAGAAATAAACTTTTTTCTGTTAATCTCAACAATCAGTAATCTCTGTTTCAGCGTAGCGAAGAGTCACTATTTTTACGTACGGGTTATGAAGCACGCACATACTCACACAAATACCCATATATCGATGGCTTGAAGCAACTAAATATACAAACATCTCCGTTTTGCGCTCTTCTCATCGAAAGCCCTTTCTGTGAATACTGCCGGTCTAGATTAGCTTAGTCAAATCACAGGCAAAACTTCAGAACATTTATTTTCTTGGTGAGCCGACGATAGCCTAGCTTGATGATTCCCCACACAATTGTGTAGCTCAAAACATGAATGCAATTGCGTCAGTTTGATGCAATGCCAGAGACATCGGCGAGTGAGTAAATTGGTCGCGTTCACAACTCAATCCGAAACGAAGATATGTGATGGCGCAAAAGAAGGAAGCGATGTTCATTGCTTCGTATCGAGAACGATACTGAAAGCTTGCCTCAGCGAGATCCACTGTTTATACTCTGAAAAAATACTCCCCTTCGTTTTTCTTCTTTTCCTTTGTTCACGGAGACTTTATATCTTGCGATTTCCCTTTCGTTGCTCGTCGATAAGTTGTTCGTTATTGACAGCCCTGCTCGGGAAAGCACCCAAATGGACAGAACAAATGTATGGGAAAATGGAAACGCTTATACTTTTCATGAATTTTAACCATTTACACGCCAGGGGATTGTAATGTATAGCATATCAAACAAATCTTAGGGAATTTCCGATTCGTTTGATAAAAATAGTTATTAACGTTAACTTTATTTCATAAAAACGTGACCTGTTTTCTGATTTGGCACCCTTAATGAAAGACGTAGTTCTACGTCAAAAATAAATAAAACATAAATTTCCCTCGCGGTAGCCATTCGGATGTAATTTTTTCGCGCATCGTATTCAAGGAATTTCCCGTGAAATTTATGTTATTCGACCTGATATCTTTGACAAATTATCAGTTTGGACGACTGTTCACATATACGATTAGGGCTAAACAGATATTTTGTTTGATTTCAACGATTAATTCGCTGTTTTATTAGTGTATGTTTGTGGCATTTACACGCAGCCCAACTCGTAACCAGCTATATATTCACTGCACTCCTTATCAGTCCAACAGCTTCGTAATCGAGCTTTGGATTCCGACACAATTGTCGTTGCGGGAAACTACAATCATCCCCGCTTAATATGGGAGAAAGATGATGACGTTAACAGCTTGTTGTCAACGAACGCTTCATCCATGTTTTTGGTGCCATCATCTCAAACGTCAAAAGTATTTATTTTCTTCAAAACAGCGATCCGCGTTGGCGGAATTGTGCTTCGTTTACTAATTTAGGGGAGCGTCAACGAATAGCTGTTTTTCAGTCGGAATGAACGTTTTCAAAATTAAAATTATGAATGAAAATTAGCTTTTCCATATCAAATTAGTATTCTATTTGAATTAAAAATATTTTTTTTGCAGTTGGTGGTCTCATACGAAAATTGTTTATGAAGACAATTTTATATTATAATAAAAAAATTCAGCAACAATTTTGAAATTGTATAGCCATATGGTTGAATGAAAGTCAGAAATATGTGTTTCAAGTAATTAAATAACATGATGTGAAAATTTTCATTCAAATTTTAAAATTTAGAAACCGGCTTCAGGTCTTCTAATCTGATAGAGATTACACTAACGAGTTTGCGACACAAATTATGGCCCTAATTTGAAATCGCCACCAGACGTCGACACCATCACGAATTACCAATTTACCACTATCTGACATATCGTGATGTCGATGATGAACTTTTAAAGCAGAGAGATAGTGAGATATGCGATGACGGTAGGTAGAGTGAGATAGCGGTAATCGTGCCATACACCTGAGTTGAATTAATGGTTGCCACAGGTCTCCTTCAAATCAATACTGCAACAAATGCGAATGGCCGCCTTCTAGACCTGGTATTCGTGAGCGATCCGTGCTAATCGTGCCTCCATCTGCCCTACTTAGAATTGATAATCACCACATGCCGTTGGTTCTTCGCATCGTCGTGAACGAAAACTTTCTGCAACCTCCTGGGAACACAACTCGAACCAACGACTTTGATTTTCGACGCTGCAATTTTGCACAACTCAACAGAGCTATCTCTGCCACCGACTGGGTTAAGTTGTTTCTCGGAATGGATACAGACGAGACGGTGAGCATATTCTATGACACTCTGTATGCAATCCTGGATGAGCATCTCCCACGTAGACAATCCACAAGGCACTCCTACAAGCAGACTTGGTGGACATCTGAGCTGCAGCACCTTCGTAACGCAGTTCGCAAATCCCGTAAGCGTTATTTTCTAGCACGAACGGATGCAAATCATAACAACCTTCGTACAATTGAGACTTATTATCATGAACTGCAAACCGCAACATTTCGAAATTACATCGCCCGTCTGGAGACGACTGCGAAGCAAAATCCCTCCTATTTTCGGACGTTTATCCGCAATCGGAAGCAGTCAAACCGATTCCCAGCCGAGATGACTTATAACGGTAACATAGCTGATTCCCCCGAAGGCCTAGCCAACCTTTTCGCAGATCATTTTGAGAAGGTACATAACACTAATTTACCAGCTTTCTCGCCTGACAGTCTCAGGAATTGCCCCGCTTTCGATTTGGATTTGCCACCGTTCGAAATAACTCAGCACGATGTCTTATCTGCCTTGAATAGACTTGACGTGACCAAAAGCTCTGGAACTGACAAACTTCCGCCACTGTTTCTAAAAGAATGCGTCTCATCTCTGCAGACACCACTAACGATAATTTTCAATAAATCGCTACGTCACAGCACTTTTCCGCAGCAGTGGAAAACCGTCCGATGTCCGATCTTCAAATCAGGTTCTAACCATGCTGTTGAAAATTATCGAGGCATTTCCATCCTATGTTGCGTGGCGATAGTATTTGAGGGACTAGTTCACAATGTGCTGTTTGCTGCATGTCAACCGATGATATCGGAGTATCAACATGGTTTCGTCAGTAAACGATCGACAACGACCAATCTCATGACGTTCACTAATTTTTTGTCAACGCAAATCGATCTCAGACACCAGGTAGATGCAATTTACTTTGATTTCTCGAAAGCGTTCGACAAGGTTCCCCACGAACTCGCAGTAGCAAAGTTTAGTCACCTGGGTCTACCGTATTGGATAACTGAGTGGCTGCGTTGTTATTTATCTGGGCGGAAGGGATACTCTAACATCAATGGCTCGCATTCCCGAATTTTCCCATCACATCTGGAGTACCGCAAGGAAGCGTTCTCGGACCGCTTATCTTCGTTTTATTTATTAACGATCTGTGCTTCTGACTGAATGCTGGGAAACTGCTCTACGCCAACGATCTGAAAATTTATAAAGTAATTAAATCTCACCTTGACTGTTGTGCGCTACAAGCTGACATAGAAGAGCTACGGTTGTGGTGTCGGGATAACTGAATGGAATTGAACATAACAAAATACAAAACAGTGTCGTTCACTCGCCGGTAGTCTCGAATTGAATTCCGTTATTCCGTTGGGCCTGGAATTCTGGAACGCGTCGATTCCATACGGGACCTTGGAGTCGTCATAGACAGTAAACTGAGGTTCAACGAGCATATCTGCGTCACAACCGCCAAAGCGTTTGCTGCCCTCGGATTTGTCCGTCGCAGCACAATTAACTTCAACGATGTCTACGCTATCAAAACACTATACTGTTCGTTAGTCCGCAGCATTTTGTAGTATGCTGTCTATGTGTGGTCCCCGTTCCACACTACGCAAATCATTCGGATGGAGAGAGTGCAACGTAGCTTTATCCGATATGCTCTCCGACAATTGCACTGGACTGACCCAGACCATCTTCCGAACTACACAAGCCGTTGCAGACTGATCGCCTTGGAATCGCTAGGCGTGCCAACCTTCAAAAACTTCTTGTGTTCGACCTATTAAATGGTAATCTCGACTGTCCATCGTTATTCTATAATGTATCGTTTTATGTGCAATCTCGACAACTACGTGAGCGTGATTCATTGTTTGTTAGTCGCCACAGAACTTCTTATGGATTATGGATTTCACAATCCTTTGGAGAGATGTTTTCGTGAATTCAACAGTGTATGCGCGTTGTTTGACTTTAATATGTCCAAACCCGTTTTTAAAAATAGGATTAAGAACTTATTATAGTGATACAGCCTGTAGAATTGATAAACAATTCGAGACGGTGATAAATAAATTTAAAAAAAATTAAAAAATCGAAAGAATTTGTTATTCCAACAGGAATGGTAGGCATACGAAGGTCAAGATCAGAATCACGTGTTTTCCCCTATTTCATTCATAGCTTCTAGATCAGCTGGTGCGTAGATTTTTATCGCTTGAAGCGAGCGTATGTTTGACTAAGCTGGGAATATAGTTTAGAATTTAGTACGCACACAGAACCAAAACAAACCATAAAATAGGCCAGCGCGCGAGCGATCGTAATACCAAAGGCCGGTTGTGGCTGGAACAGAAACAAAAGGATCATTCATATCGATATTCGCTGTGATTCTTGACCGAGTGACACATAGAATTTTTGACTATATGAAGAAGCATTACTCACTTTATCCTTTACTCCCAGTGTTTACCTGAGGATTAGAATATATCGTGTAAGCAAAAATTCTGAAGTTCTCTTAAGTAGAATTGAGACCCGTTTTGTTCCTTGAATATATCACAGTCTTGAGTCCGTTAACGAGAGATCAGCAGCATCCAGACTTCCAACGTTCGAAGCAATAGTTGTATAATTTGCGCTCGGAGTTCGTGGAGATCTTGTTCTCGTTGATCCTCCCGCTTAGTAGATTTCGACAAATTTTTCAAAGTCCCGTTCGTCACGCGTTCCGTAGCGTTGAGGGAATAATTTCGATAGATTGATCGACCTCCGTTACCTCCGTTCCGTAGGGAATCAGTGCGAAGGCGGTTTGCTCAATTTATTGATAAAGAATACTTTTGATACACTTCCGTTCGTTACGCGTTCTTAGGGAATTAGTGCGAAGGCGGTCTATGCAGTTTATTCTTGATAAATTCATACAAAACTCTACTTCGAAATCTGTAACGTGCAAGCCAAACTCATTACGGTAGATACTCTAGGTGAATAGGCCCATGGATATTTCATGGATACCTACTAGGTTATTTCATGGATATACCTACTTTCTCAATGATTCAAACAAAATTTAACATGAAAAAACGTATAAATCTAACCCGTTTAACATGATATGTACAGGTGTTCGTTTTACCACCACCAGGTGATCATTTTAACCACACATTACAAAATTTTTGATTTTACAACTATTTTTCTTTTTAAGAATATGTACTATTTTTTTTATAATACAAACCGTTTGATATCTTAAACAACAAATAGTTGAGTTAGTGGACGCACTGAATGAGCATATTCCTTAGGGTGTTCATTTTAACTGCATTTCCCCTGTCATGCTCCATCAGGCGCTACAACTATCTGGCGTCTCCATCAAATACGAAAAATCTGCGCGATACGGAAAATAATAACGCCTGGTAACAAAATTTCAACTAAATGGGCCATACAGGTCCCAAGAAAAATTATCCGCCAGTAAGATGTCGACAATGTTGATGATCACACTCAATTCTTAAATCTATTCGTATATCTATAGTGTATTTAAATTTCAACTTATTCTACTGGGGACCAATTACTCGCAAGGAAAAAATATAGGAGGTTGTGTCCAAGATACGACCGCATTGTTGACGTCGAACTACGCTGTTATTTTATATAATACGCTTGTTTATAACATCGGATATTATTTTATAATGCTGTGAAATTTTAGAAATAACTGTTTAGTAGAATGGTATGATCGCCCTGAAATGTTTTTTTTTTTGTAGAATCAGTTAACGATAAGTGATTAAAGATTCGTTCTTGCCCTCGCATAACAAGCTGATCGTGTGTCGCAATGTGTTTCATGTCCCCTTGGGGTCGATTTCGGTTTTCTAGGAGTCGACAGAAACGAAAATTGATCTTGGGGGTCGACGGGGTCTGAATATCGACCCATATAAAATAACACAGTTCTTATTTGATATATTGAAGATACTCCATGGTGCTCCTTTGGCCGAGTGGTTAGCGTCATAACTAACATGCCGGGTGTTCGGGTTCGATTCCCGTTATGGTCGGGGGAATTTTTCGTCAAAGAAATTTCCTCCGACTTGCACTGTAATCACGCGTATTCTAGAGCTTGCCACTCAGAATGCATTCAAGGCGTGTTATTTGGCATAGAAATCTCAACTAAGTACTAATAAAAATGACGCAAGTAATACTACGTTGAGACGGCGAAGTTCCTCTAGGAACGTTAGTGCCATTGAAGAAGAAGAAGAAGATACTCTATAAATTGTGTTACGTGAACCACTCTGTTATAAAAATAAAAATGACCAAAGTTGGCACATTTGATCCTGTAAAATTTTCTGAAAAAATCTGTATATTTGTATTTTTAGCAAAAAAAAATCTGCATCAAAACACTAACGGAAAAAAATGGAAAGAAAGGTTTATTTTCATTTTGAATT
The DNA here is from genome assembly GCF_029784135.1 of Toxorhynchites rutilus septentrionalis. Classification (NCBI taxonomy): domain Eukaryota; kingdom Metazoa; phylum Arthropoda; class Insecta; order Diptera; family Culicidae; genus Toxorhynchites; species Toxorhynchites rutilus. The sequence continues at coordinate 214,558,764 of NC_073745.1, read as the reverse complement.
TATTGTTCTTAGTTATGGTTTGTTTAAGTCGTATCAATACAACATAATAATCCATAAAAAAGTTTTCTCATTATAAATTGTATGATGTTTATACATGGTTTTGATGAACTTTGCTTCGCTTGGATAGTCAGCAATACAATAAATTTTGATCATTCACTATTCATTCACAAATACAACAAAATATATTAGGCTGTCAAAAAAGTCCTGCGGTATTTCCGCGAGGTGTCGTTGTAAGCGCGTAGTTCTAGTTGCATTCATTGTATCGAGTCATACTATAGCTTGACGGAAAGGTATTTTTGCGCGCTATAATATAGTCCTTGACAGTGTTTTGTTTGGTTAAGTCGTTCGTGAGTTATTTGCGTGCGACACGCAAATATGGAGCAAAATAAAGAGAAAATCCGACATATTTTACAGTACTACTATGACAAAGGAAAAAATGCATCTCAAGCTGCCAATAAAATTTGTGCAGTTTATGGACCCGATACAGTTTCCATTTCCACCGCACAACGATGGTTTCAACGTTTTCGTTCTGGTGTAGAGGTCGTCGAAGATACGCCACGCTCCGGAAGGCCTGTCGTCGAAAATTGCTGAAGCGGCTCAGACGGTGGCCAAGCCCTCATTAACGGCCAGGAAGGTTCTGCTGTGTGTTTGGTGGGATTGTCAAGGAATAATCTATTAAGAGCTGCTTCCCTATGGCCAAACGCTCAATTCGGACCTGTACTGCCAACAACTGGACCGCTTGAAGGTAGCACTCATGAAGAAGAGACCATCTTTGATAAACAGAGGCCGCATTGTCTTCCATCAGGACAACGCCAGGCCACACACTTCTTTGGTGACGCGCCAGAAGCTCCGGGAGCTCGGATGGGAGGTTCTTTTGCATCCGCCGTATAGTCCGGACCTTGCACCATGTGACTACCACCTGTTTTTGTTCATGGCGAACGAGCTACGTAGTCAGAAGTTAGCCACAAAAGAGGCCTGTGAAAATTGGCTATCCGAGTTTTTTGTCAATAAGGAAGCGAGCTTCTATAACAGGGGTATTATGAAGTTGGCATCTCGTTCGGAACAAGTCATCGAACAAAACAGCGCATATTTGACTTAAAACAGATGATTGTAACTAATTTTATGAACAAATGAAAATTCAAAAAAAATACCGCAGGACTTTTTTGACAGCCTAATATAAAGCAATAGCAAAAAATATGTAATGCAATGATTTTGTATCACAACCACACATACAAATCTTTCTGATATAAAATAAATGTTTGGAAGGGTCAAATGACCCGTTGTTGTAGTTAGGGCAGATTACATATATTTCTCAGTACAAAAAAATAACATGAAAGGAGTAAGCACTGAAAACTACATTCGATGTATGTTTTTAGAAAAGTAGTGTAGGCAAATTATGTTGTGATAATGTAACTTGCAAGAAAATTTTGACTAAGAGCTCAAAATGGGCCATTGTGGTAGGTTTAGTGTTAAAATACAGAATATTCTGTAGATGGTGGCAACCCTTAGAATGACTAATATTTTAGTAGAAAATATTATTACTGTACATTTTAAAAACTGAACAAGACGATGAGTGTGCACAAGATGAAAATAAAAAAGTACAAAAAGTACAAGATGAAAACGTGAACAGGTTCGTGCAAGATAATGTGTTTGAGCGTACGAATTATTCAGGCATGTTCGACATTTCTCTGTATTTTGAACATATACAGTAGAACCTCGATTATCGAAAGTGAGTTCCCTAGTAAATCTATAAACCTTCTCGAAATTTGTCAGTGAGTGGTAGAGTCTTGCTTTTTTGTTTTGGTTATGGCTTTCACATTATCTGATCACTGATGTACACGACCTTACAGATTGATAGTTCAATAATTTCTGTATTGATCAAACATTGTTTTCATGCTAAAATATATATTTTTTTCGTGTTTGTACTTCATTTTTAGTCTTATATTGCATTATCCGCGATTTTCGTTATACGCGATGGCCTAGCCCGACTATTTCGCGAATAATCGGGGTTCTACTGTACGTGATTTAACACGAAGGAAGTCCTCATCAAATTCATGTCCAAAAATGCTTCTGATATTTTACTGTATAACAAGTTTATCCTTAGGTTGCAAGTTCATAAGCGTTCTCAAATGAATCTATAGGTTTTTTTTTACCGAAAAAGCCATTCCATGGAAGAACATTGAGACTGATGGTGCACAATCAATGGTTGGTCGTCATCGTGGTTTTACCGCTCACTCAAAGTTACAACTGCGTAAGGTATTGGCCATTCACTTCGTGCTTCACAGACTGCATTTAGTAGCAAAAAATCTGAGCCCTAGATCGCATCAATCTTTATTATATGTTATGAGTGCTATCAAAAACCTTCGAAGCAATTCTTTGAACACTCGATTATTTGTTCAGCTATATGAGAAGAACGACGAAATTTTCACTCGGTTACTTCTAAACGCTGGAGTTCGCCAAGCCACCAAGAGCCCCCGCCTAGCAAGATTTTCAGCTTTTTTGAATTTGTGTTTCAGCTGTAAGGTGACGATTTCAACTTGATTGAAACAATATCAATAATATCGGCCCTTCTGACAGAATATTCAAAACAAAATTTAAGCAGAAGAGAACATTCACAGTTTCCGCATTTGTCAAAATTATCACAAAAGCTTCAGGACCATGTTATATTATCATATGTCACTCACTTGGAAGCATTACACGAGGATTTTACTAAAATATTTTTAGACCTTCAAAATTTTCAAACTCTTCAATGGATAATAAATCATTATTATATTAGGCTGTCAAAAAAGTCCTGCGGTATTTCCGCGAGGTGTCGTTGTAAGCGCGTAGTTCTAGTTGTATTCATTGTATCGAGTCATACTATAGCTTGTTGGAAAGGTATTTTTGCGCACTATAATATAGTCGATGACAGTGTTTTGTTTGATTAAGTCGTTCGTGAGTTATAGTGTCGCAAATATGGAGCAAAATAAAGAGAAAATCAGACATATTTTACAGTACTACTATGACAAAGGCAAAAATGCATCTCAAGCTGCCAATAAAATTTGTGCAGTTTATGGACCCGATACAGTTTCCATTTCCACCGCACAACGATGGTTTCAACGTTTTCGTTCTGGTGTAGAGGTCGTCGAAGATGCGCCACGCTCCGGAAGGCCATCTTTGATAAACAGAGGCCGCATTGTCTTCCATCAGGACAACGCCAGGCCACACACTTCTTTGGTGACGCGCCAGAAGCTCCGGGAGCTCGGAGGTTCTTTTGCATCCGCCGTATTGTCCGGACCTTGCACCAAGTGACTACCACCTGTTTTTGTCCATGGCGAACGAGCTACGTAGTCAGAAGTTAGCCACAAAAGAGGCCTGTGAAAATTGGCTATCCGAGTTTTTTGTCAATAAGGAAGCGAGCTTCTATAACAGGGTTATTATGAAGTTGGCATCTCGTTGGGAACAAGTCATCGAACAAAACGGCGCATATTTGACTTAAAACAGATGATTGTAACTAATCGTATGAACAAATGAAAATTCAAATAAAAATACCGCAGGACTTTTTTGACAGCCTAATATAACATCCATGGAAAGAGCCAAGGTGATCATGCAAGAAAAGTTGATTATCATTAACACAGATGAGGAGCACAAGCAGGAGTACAATCAAGGTTGTCATATGTTCTAGTTATAATGAAACATTGAAAAACAGTATCCCACGATGTGAGACATTGCTGAAAAATATCTTCTCGTTTTTCCATCATCATACATTGTCGCAAAAGGCTTCATCATGGTCACAAACAACGCGAAACAGAATTTTGAAAATCAACGAACGCGAAGATTTAAGGCTTCAACTAACTAATATTGAACCGTATTTTGATAAAGGGTGTGTCACATCAAATTGCGTCACGAAAAAAACGCTGTAGAAATTTAATTTTTAGGAATTATATCTTCAGCTTTCGCTTATAATCAGATAAGGGTGTATAGATCACGTTGGCCATGCTTCACTGTCAATTTTTCGTAAATTTGGAAAAATGTCGTCGAACGAAAAAGAGCGTCGTGAATTAATCCTGTGCACTCATTTCGAGAATCCGGATGTGTCACATAGGGACATCGGTAAGATGCTGGGAATCGTCCAATCCACGGTCAGCAGAGTACTAAAACGATACTTCGAGAACCTAACCATCGACCGGAAGGTGAAGAACGGCAAAAATGGATGCTCCGTCAGTGAAAAAGATCACAGGCGCGTAGTTAGCAGTTTAGACGTGATCCGAGAAGTTCGGTCCGGGATGTCGCCAATAAGCTGAATTTGTCAAGTTCATTCGTCCAGCGGACCAAGCAGCGGGAGGGCCTGCGTACATACAAGGTTCAGAAGGCTCCTAACCGCGACGAAAGGCAAAACATGGTGGGGAAGACGCAAGCCCGGAAGCTGTACACCGAAATGCTGACGAAGCCGCATTGCCTGGTAATGGACGACGAAACCTACGTCAAAGCGGACTTTCGTCAGCTGCCGGGCCTGTTGTTCTTCTCCGCAGAGGACAAATTCAGCGTTCCGGAGGAGATTCGCAAGCAGAAACTATCCAAGTTTGCCAAAAAGTACATGGTGTGGCAAGCGATCTGCTCTTGCGGAAATTCCGAAGGGGGCGCTCCGATTTCCGCAAGAGCAGATCGTTTGCCACCGGCACGGTAAACGGGCAGGTTTACCTTAAGGAATGCCTACAGAAGCGCTTACTACCACTATTTAAGCAGCACGAAGGCCCGACCATCTTCTGGCCGGATCTCGCTTCGTGCCACTATTCAAAGGACGTGTTGGAGTGGTACGAAGCCAACGGGGTCACCTTCGTGCCAAAGGAAATGAACCCGCCCAACGCGCCGGAGCTTCGCCCAATAGAGAAATATTGGGCGATTATGAAGCAGGCCCTCCGGAAGAACCCAAAAGTTGTCAAATCGGAGGCGGACTTCAAGAGAAAATGGATTTCTGTTCAAAAAAAACTACAACCTGACGTTGTACGTTACTGTCTAAAATTTTCAAAAGGATCGGTCTACTGGGCGAATTTCTACAGCGTTTTTTCCGTGATGCAATTTGATGTGACACACCCTTTACACCCATACCTCGCTATACGGCCGCTCTTTATATGGCATTTCGCTACAACAGCCCTCTTCAATTAAGGCACGTTTCCGATTTACGGCCTAAAATGTTTCACTATAACGGCCAAACAAATTTTCATTCTATGTCGATATATCTAAGTAGGTTTATATTAGACTACTAATAAAAATGACCATCACGAATTTTCAAACGGAACATTTTTAAAAAGGTTGATTCCCTCGAAAAACTACTCTGTGCAAAACATCAACATTTTTAAGAAAATCCCGTTTAAAAATTCAAGATGGCTATTCCATTGACACTCTAATATACATACACATATTTTACGTAACTTTATATTTTATAACAGACTCTGTTATTATTTTATGGACAAATGTATGTACTTGTTATGTATGTATTTTTGATGTAAATGAAATAGAAAGATAAAATGCATTTTGAATTATAAACCATGTTACATATTTAACAAATTTGTATTAGAATAATATTAGAATAATTCCTTATATGGCTTTTCGCTTTGCGGCCAAGTTTCATGGAACGTATCTAGGCCGTAAAGCGAGTATTTTGGTAGTTGGTGGATTGGTTTGCGATTAGAATGTTTTTATAGGTTGTGAGTCCGTGGCCGAGTGGTTAGCGTCATAACTTACATGCCGGGTGTTCGGGTTCGATTCCCGTTCTGGTCGGGGGAATTTTTCGTCAAATAAATTTCCTCCGACTTGCACTGTGATCACGCGTATTCTAGAGCTTGCCACTCAGAATGCATTCAAGGCGTGTTATTTGGCATAGAAATCTCAACTAAGTACTAATAAAAATGACGCAAGTAATACTACGTTGAGACGGCGAAGTTCCTCTAGGAACGTTAGTGCCATTGAAGAAGAAGAAGAAGAGGTTGTGAGTAATTTGTATTGATAGTTATTTATTACACTTGATATTTACTAAATTTTATCTCTATTTACTTTGTTGAATATGATGAGAAAATATTTTTTTTACTGTATTAGTGTCTTTCAACACTTTTGGCTGGTTTGTCAAACTACTTCCATTTTTTGGAAGAATGTCGAGAGTGTGAATTGAACTCGTGATTTCTGCGTGAGAAAATAATGTAAGGTTTATTTATTTAACCATCTGCAATGTTTTCAAACTGATAAAAAAAACTAAAGATATGATTTTCAAAGAAATTTGGCTATGGGGGTCTAAGATATGACTTTATTCTGGAAAAGCGGTCTCTTGTCCAAAACTGTTGAGAACCTCTGATTTAAACCATATACAGACTGTGGGATCGTAATGTATAGCATATCAAACAAATCTTAGGAAATTTCCGATTCGTTTGGTATGTAAGTCGCCAAAATCACGTTCGCAAAAATACTTATTAACGTTAACTTTATTTCATAAAAACGTGACCTGTTTTCTGATTTGGCAGCCTTAATGAAAGGCTAGAACTACGTCTATGTCAAAAAGGGGGTATAAGGATATAGGGACAATCACACACGAAGATCGACAGCTTTAAGGAAATCATATATTTGGGACATGTAATCAAGGCCTAACCGAGCCAATACATCTATCACCGGCACATTGAGTTGTCTTCCACGGACCCGACGGGAGTTATAAACTCGATCTGGCGATCAGATACACCTCGCACGACCAAACAACGTGCTCGATGTCGTGATAACCTTGACCACAAACGCAGAGATTGTTGCTGGCAAGATTGAAATGGAAAAGTACTGCATCTAATGAACAGTGATTGAACATGAGTCGGGAGAAGATGAAAATAAATTTCCGACTCAATTCCAGACTTTTGAACCACGGTTTGAGATTGACCTTAGGGATAATCGAATGAAGACACCGTCCCAATTCATCTTCGAATCACTTGCGTTGCTAGTTAGCGATGATATTTTTACAGACGAAAGAATAAAATTAATTGAAGGCGATTTGTCGTTGGATCGTTGGAACGAACTCCGATCGATGATAATTTGGAATTCCATGGAAATGCTGCTTCATGGACAGATCGAAATGCACAGAGGAATGGATGTAGTCAGGAAAACAAAAACGGTTGGGAATATACGAAGAAGGAATAGCCTGCTTGGAGATGAATTCATGATATGAATTCATGAATCCTATGTGAAAATTTAGTTCGATCAGCTGATCAAAATTTGCGATCACCAATGGGTTCATAACCTTACACCGGATAAGGAACCGAAGAGATAACAAATTGAAACGATCTTTTAGTGGGAGTACGCCTGCCAAAACCTCTTTTTTAACGAAATGGCGACCGTTTGAAAAACAAAATGCGATTCAAAACGTTTTTTCTTACGTTTCCCGATTTTTTAAAATCACAATTTTTCAGTGGCTCGTGCGACAGAGAGATGCATGTAGATTGTATTCAAATATATATTCGACATAAATCGGTTCAGTAAAACTTGAGATATCGTGTACACCAATTTGAAAAAAACTAGTTTCGAGAAAAACGCGTTTGAAGTTTATTGTTATGGCCGTACCAGTTTAGATACTGCGTCACTAAAATGGCCTTAACTCGGTTGATAATAGGATTTTCGATAAGTCTTTACTAGAGTATATTCTTGAATGTCTTAACTACAGAAATATGAAAATAAAAATTTGACTTTTTTCAAATTTCTAGACTAGAATATTGCCTTAAAGAAATTATTTTGCATGCAAAAAACCGAACGAATTAATTCAACGATTGATTTTTTCAGACTCATTTCTCACAAATATCAGTTTTTTGGTACGTAGTGGATCGTTGAGTGTTTAAACACTAAAGGCTAAAAACTAAATAACTATAACTTTCAAAATGGAAATTTCTGTACTATGAATAAATACATCCCGAAAATAGTCCGACGGGATCCAAACAAGGGGAAGGCACAGAACTCAATCGAACAGTATTTTATCGCACTAAATCCCGATTCTGAAACGTAGTGCACTATGCTATGTCTCGAACAGTATCGATAACCTTCTTATCAATGCCTAAAGTATCAACTACAGCACAGAGCTGCAATGCTGCTGCTGATTTTGTGCCATTATTCCATCCCTGCTTTGTACCCTGATGTAACGAAGCACTCGACGACAGTGCATCAATCCGGATTGATATTTTTTCCTCTATCAAGCCAGTCGACACCCCCGCATGCACAACCAAACTTGTACTATCTCGCCTCCGGTACATGGAACATGGTGTGTCATTAACGTCAAAACTTTTGATTTATTTCCTCCTCATTCATGAGTGCCACGAAAAGTGCGAGGTACGAAAATGTTTACACTCTTTCGCCTTTAGTATTGAGCCGGCTATATTACTTTTCGATATTAACACTTTTATTCAGATAGATGAAGTGACGAAAAGCTATGCGATGCGCTATCGATGAAGCCATCTATATATTGGGTTGGGGAAAACGAAATGTCGGATATTGTCAATATATGGCAACACTTAAACATATCTTGTGTTGTATTTATCGCATCGGGTCATATTATACGGCTATTTAAAGACGACAATCTGTGCTACAAGTGACGTTTTGACAGTGTTGTGATTGTCCTTTTCAGTCTCAAGATATAGCGCGTCAAAGATGGAGTCCACCAAGCAAGAAATTCGCCATATTTTACGTTTTTACTACCTGCGAGGTAAAACTGCAACGAAGGTGGCCGAAAAAATTCGTGTAGTTTATGGACCCGATACTATAACGATTCGCACAGCACAGCGTTGATTTGATCGATTTCGTTCTGGTGTAGTGGCTGTCGAAGATACACCCCGTACTGGTAGGCCAATCGTCGTGAAAACCGATAAAATCGTTGAAATCATCCAAGTAGATCGGCATGTGAGCACTCGCTCGATTGGCCAGGATTTGGGTATAGACCATAAAACCGTTTGGAACCATTTGCAGAAAATTGGATTCTGAAAAAAGCTGGATGTATGGGTGCCACAGGAGTTGACACAAAAAAATCTTTAAGACCGAATCAACGCCTGCGATGCACTGCTGAAACGGAACGAACTCGACCCATTTTTGACGAAGATGGTGACTGGTGATGAAAAGTGGATCACGTACGACAACCTAAAGCGAAAAAAATCGTGGTCGAAGCGCGGTGAGCCGGCCCAAACCATCGCCAAGCCCGGATTGACAGCCAGGAAGGTTTTGCTGTGTGTTTGGTGGGATTGGAAGGGAATCATCCACTATGAGCTGCTCAACTATGGCCAGACCCTCAACTCGGTTCTCTACTGTGAACAGCTTGACCGTTTGAAGCAGGCGATTGACCAGAAGCGGCCAGAAATGATCAATAGGAATGGTGTTGTTTTCCACCAAGACAACGCTCGGCCTCACACACCTTTGATGACCCTCGTGAATCTACGGGAGCTCGGATGGGATGTCCTATTGCACCCAGCGTATAGTCCGGACCTGGCGCCAAGTGATTATCATCTCTTCCGGTCCATGCAAAACGCTCTTGAAACACAAATTTCTACGTTACTCGAGAATTAATCAAGCACAAGACATAGAAATGAAACAGAAATTTCTGCATGACTCGAGAACCAATCAAGCAAATGGAACCAAATTAAGCATATGGAGGTTTTAGGGTACAATAAATGTTTCTATGGTGGTTAAACACCCCCCCCCCCTCCTCTCTAAGGAGGAGCTGCCATACAAATGAAACACAAATTACAGGGGGCGTCTTTATTCTATCATATTATCTGTATAAAATATTTATTCCATGTAACGGAGAAACATATTATTTGCAAGTGGTTGAAAAGTCTTGAACGAGAATTGTGTCTTAAAATAATCTGATATTGTAATGATGAGTTTTGTTAGACATACTAGGAATTTTAAAGTAAAATGCAAATTCAACGGGGTTGATAAAAAGATCAATCAATGAACAGTTCTGCGATTGGACCCATGAATTTGCTCATAGTAAGAAAACATGAATGTTTGAAGGTATTAATAACATAAAACAAATGTTGGGCTGGACGAAGTTTGCCGGGTCAGCTAGTTTTATATATTTTCCATAAATGAGGATGCTGTGTATCTTCAGCAGAAGAGTTGTTGTTGTATCATTACTGAATTAAATGAATGCATGAATTAAAGGTTAACATAAAATTTTGTATTCTGTTCACTAATCTGTCACAAATGCTGCGTCTCTAATAACTCAACATAAGCGGAGACCTGTGGTGACTCACTTCACATTAAGTGCATAATCCACTATGCTGCTCCATAATTGTAGCTGGCTCTAAAATATTAACTAGAGGGGGTCCAGTGCCTCACCGACTTCGGAGAAACATTACCACTAGACAAAAACGTTTCTGCACACGTTCGTGTCATTTGTAAGATATATTCTTTTTTTGTATCATCGCGTAAGAGGCAGCCACCAAATTTTGACAATTTTTACTTATCGTCAGTCACCGAGTTTGTCATACACGAACAGAGCTCATTACAATTGTATTCGAAACAATTCAGAGAACGCTTCTTTCGCTAGAATGGAGATAAACTCTTTTAATATTTAGTCTGATTTTAAAACAACCATATCATTGTTTAAGTTGGATCTCAATAAACTTTTGTTATGGTTTCACAATCTAGTTGGAGGCACAGCGATCGCTTGAGACGCCTTATCTATGCAGGATGTAATTTCCCACAGCTAAGATTTGGAAAAAAATGGAAATAAATGGAAATAAAATATATTGACACAAAGCAAAATCATTCACATTCTAGAAATGTGAAAGTCTGCCTATTCTGCCATTGTATCCTGCCGTGAATCATAGAGAGCCCGAATAAAGGAGGAGAACGAAAGAAAAACATTTTCTGATCAAATAAAAAATTTACATGGAAAGTGCAGACAAAAGACAAGTAGTGTGTTCGAAAAAAAAAGTTCGTTTTTGTTCGCATTCTGCACATCCTAAAGGATTGTCTGTTTCCGCCCGAAACCCGCACGGTTACTCGTTTTGAGTTTGCAAAGATTTTCTCCATCAATCTTTGCAGGCGGAAATAAATGTCAGGCGATGTAAAAGTTTTTTTTCTCGAAACTATTCCTCAACTCAATAAAAGTAGCTTCGCACGAACAGTTGTTGTATCTATGTGCATTCTGTACAGCGGCATTGGAAGAAAACTGCGAGAATTGAGTTGTCTATTTGGGGGGAAAATTCATACTCGTTCCGTGTTGAGCCCAAATGAAAATTGAACGAAGTGCCACAATCTTACCTGAATCTTCGAACAGCAAACTGGTGAACAAAACCATCGCCAAAATTGCACCACAAATCATCATCAGATACCAGATTATGGTCTCGAAGGGTAGCAGAAAAGGGTTTTCCATCGTGTTCTGCCTCCTCGGGTGTCTAAAGATGAAACATGGCCTTTATAAAAGAGAAGAATACGGGAAATTACTTGTCTTGATCCGGATTGTTATTGTTGCTATGTATTGTCTGCCCAGAATAATGCCGGTTGAAAATATGCGGATAACAGAGGAAACGGATGAAATATAAATATAATAATAAAATCTAAACACATGGGTCTTTTAAGGTGAAGGTGGAAGCTAGCCACAAATGGCGCTCATTTCTTTCATCTCCCTCCCTCACCCCTCGCCAGAAAATGAATAATTTTGCGAAACAGTGTGAAGAAAATGATCGTTTTTGCACACTTCCCATCAAGTAATATCAACCAAACTTTAATCGATTACTCACAAGATATTAAATTTTCATCTGCTTTCGCACCGTATAGTGAAGAACGTCGGAAAACTCGAGCAAGTGCTCTGAAAGTTAAATTTTCGTTTTTCAATCTTCAGCAATGGTTTTGTTTGTATTGGTGGAAGCATCGTTATTTTTTCGATACTGATGCCAAACAACATCATCGAAACAGCTATAAAAACCACTCAATAAAATGTTATTCCGGAGTCATAGCGTCCCATGTCATGAAAATCAATAGAATAAAATTGTATTGATATCAATGCAATTATTATTTTTACGTTTAATGGGTCTATAATGTAAGTTTTAGCAACTTTAACATTGGGTAAGAAAATTGTATTGCAGAGTTCGAAACACTGCCACGGCTGCCTATGCTTTCAAAAACAGTAAACGGAAAAGTATTAAATTCAATCTAAATGCCTCGGCCAACGAAGAGAAGGGTTAAGGCTTTCCAACGTGAATATGTGAAAACAATACGATCAACGAAGGAAAATATGAAGGAATTATCAACATCGAGTTACTATGCGGAAGAACTTGTTAATACCAAAAGAGCCCCAATTCGCATGTGTTATAAATTTGCTCATGTTACGCTCGCGTATAATCAGAATCATATGCAAATGCACCTTCTATATATATTTATATTTGCAATTGTTCATCGGAACATATCGTTCATACATTTTACTTTAGTATTGAATTGTTATTTGTTTTTTTTTTTTCAAATGTATTCAAAGACTCGTGTCAATGAAGCGCCACACAGTCTGATAAGTGAATTGATCTATTTACGTGTGCTTTGCTCTTCTCTCACAAACACTATTACCCCATTTTTACACGAGGGTTTACCTATACTACTACAATGGCTAGCTTCCACCTTCACCTTAAGCAACTTTACATACTTGAAATATTCAAAAAAAAATTTTTTGGCCCTTTTCAAGAAGTAGTCTAATTCTACTTTTTGAAAAGGGCCAAAAAAATTTTCATGATTTTTTACAGAAAAATGTAACTTAAAAACTATAATACCTACAAGATTCATGTCTAAAGATGAAATGTAGAAAATTGTTTAAATTTTTATAGAAAAACACCAAAATTTGTTTGAAAAATAAAATTCGCGGAAAAAAAATATTTTAAATATTAAAATTAATTTTTCTGAAAAACGTATTTTTTTAAATTCTCAAAAAAGGTATATTAATAGCCCTTACAATTTCCAACCAGTCGCTCATACATCGGAAGATGGGCACTTTTACAGGGAAAAAAATTTCTAACTAGAACTTTTTCATGTTTTCTTTGAAAAAATTAGATCTAATCCTAATTTTGTCAAGATATCAATATAGTGTATTCGACAAAGTTTTAGATATTATTAAAATATGAACTTTCGTCGAATACGTCAACTTTCTATAGTTTATAGTTTCTGGAAAATAAAGCATTTATGTATGAAGACTCCTGAAAAAATAGTGTTTTACTCGTGATATTTTTGTGTGTAAATTTTCGCGTTAGAAATGTTCTTGACATGTTTCTAAATATACAAAAGTTAGCAGAGCATATACATCGCGATAATGTATACATAAAAATGTTACGAATTAAACATTAATAAAAAATTTTCAAAAAACAAAAACATGAAAAAGTTGAAGTTCGAAAAACTTTTTCCCTGTAAAAGTACCCATCTTCTGATGTATGAATGACTTGTTGGAAATTGTAAGGGCTATTCATATCTAATAGGAGTACCGATAAGTTTCTTGGGTTTTTTTCAAAAATTAATGTATTATTCTGCAAAAACGGTTACAAACTTAATTTATTATTGGTTACAATACTAAATTACCCATCGCTAGTCACAAAATGTCGGTTAACCACGAATCGATCCAATTTTTGACTTCATCAAAACCTTCATCAAAGCTGGTCAACCAGGCCATGTTGCATCGATCGAAAAAGGTAGTATTCGGACGGAGCAATGTCTGGAAAATACGGTGGGTGAGATGGGACCTCCCATTTCGGTGTTTCCAGATATCTTTTGACCGGTTTCGCGACATGTGGTCAAGCATTGTCGTGCTGCAAAATAATTTTATCGTGTCTTTGCTCATATTGTGGACGTTTTTCCTTCAGCGCACTGCTCAAACACATCAATTATCGTCGGTACACCCACGCCCAGCTGGTTCCACCAAATAGACAGCATAACCTTCTGGCCGTGAATATTCCGCGCGGCCGTCGATGTTGATGCATGGCCGGGGTATCCATACGTTGCCCGACGTTTAAAATTGTCCTAATGGACCCGCTTTTCATCGCCAGTAACGGTTCGATGCAAGAAACTCTTTCTTTTATGCCGTTGAAACAGTTGTTCGCACGTGAAAAAACGGCGTTCAATTCATACGGCACACAATGTCCTATCTTTCGAATCATTCCCATTGCTTTTAAGCGATCGGATATGGTTTGCTGAACTACTCCTAGTGTATCTGTAAGTTCTTGTTGCGTTTGTGATCAAAAGCCTCCAATTCTTCATCTTCAAAATTTTTTTGCGGTCCGGAAAGTTCTTCATCTTCTAAGTCAAAAATACCACTTTTAAATCGTGCAAACCACGTCTGACACGTTCGCTCAGTTGGAGCATGGTCACCATAAACTTCCACCTAATTGCAATGACTTTCTGCAGCTTTTTTCTTCATATTGAAGTAATGAAGTAACACTCCCCGCAAAAACACTCTCGTTGGTACGAAATTCGACATATTCGAGGTAGCAAAAAACTATGTTGTTCACGCTTAAACTTTTTGGCGTATACTGAAAAAGACACGCAAAGACAATAGCTTTCCAGCGAATGTCTGGAAATTTTATTCACTGGAATAATAATCAAGTAACGCCATCTGTTGTAAAACCGAAGAAATTTACCGGTACACCTAATATTTTTTCAGAATTTAAAAAAAATTGTTTTCAAGAAAAATTAATCTTTAATTATCAAAATATTTTTTTCCAATGAGTTTTTTTTCAAAAATTTGTTTCATATTTTTTTATGAAAACCTAAATAATTTCCTCTATTTCATTCTTTGACTAAAATTTTGTAGATCTGATAGCTTTCTTGTGATTTTTTTTTAATTATGATTTTTTTTCGAAAAATTTTAACTTTAAACCTATAAGACCTACAAAATGGTGGTTAAAGAATGAAATGAAGGAAATTATTTAGGTTTTTATTAAAAAAAAAATTCTCTCGAGAACATGTTATTTTAAAATTTTCAAAAAAAATAATATAAATAGCCCTTACAATTTCCAACGAGTCATTCATACATCGGAAGACGGACACTTTTACAGGCCAAAGTTTTTCGAACAACAACTTTTCATGTTTTTCATTGAAAAATTACTTTCAATGTTTGATTCGTAAAATTTTTATGTATAAATTATCGCAATTTACATGCTCTGCTAACTTTTCTCTATATAGAAACATTTCAAGAACATGTCTAACGCGAGAATTTACGCACAGAAATTATAAACGTTAGAAAGTTGACGTCTTTGACGAAAGTTCATATTTTTATAAGATCTCAAACTTTGTCGAATACACTTTATCGCTATCTTAACTTTGAACAAAATTAGGATTAGTTGTATTTTTTTTTCAAAGAAAACATGTTGTTAGAAAAAATTTTTCCTTGAAAAGGTGCCCATCTTCCGATGTATGGACGACTTGTTGGAAATTATAAGGGCATGTCTCTCTCTACATGATGTGTGATTTCCAAAACTATGTTATTTTTCGTGTTTGAGTAAATAAAAATTGAAAGCATGAGTTTTCGAGTAAAAAACCATCAATAACTTTGAGTAGGATTAAGATATTGACAAATTCTGCATCGCAAAATGTTGGTATTGATGAGCTCTAAAAGCTCGTATGAACACAGTTTAGATGTAAAATTTGAAATATAAAAGTTAAAGCAGAAAAACGCCTTTTTTCATGGTCTTAGAAAAAAAGCGCTGAATCGATTATATTAAAAGATAGAAAAAAAAACTTTGTTCTACTAAGTCATTCAAAATAAACTGGGGCTACAACGTTGTCGAACTATTATCTCTATCTATAAAGATAAGAATGATAGAATTTTTATTTCATCGAAAATTTTGGTCACCCAATTTTCGATAACATAAGAATAAGCGCTCTATCAATATGTAAGAATAAATATCTCCCATAAAGTTGTTTTTACCGCTTTCCATCTGAGTTGCATTAGGGTATGAAAAAATTGTTTTTTTGCTCTAACTTTTATATTTATATGAGAATGAGCTTTGCGAAGAGGATAGGTGAATGTTTTCTGTCTCAAATAAAGTGAGGCATAAACGGAGAATAGAAGGGTGAGTTTTATCTGTGGATGAGTGTTTTTGAACGAATTTCGATGCTTTTGCCCATACCTGCTTGCATGTATCTGTAATGCCGATTTTCCCAACTTCTTGGATTCGGAGTTACGGAAAACGCAAACGAGGATAAAAGTACCCGCTGCTTGTATCTATTTTGCCATGCCGATTTCCCCAGGCTCCATGGATTTGAAGTCTGTGTTAGGGAAATATCCATTCATTCCAGCGATCGTACCTCAATCGTTGCGCAATCATAACTGAGTGGATTTCCGAGCGGCACTTGCTTCGGTATATGAGCAAGTGATTTCAATAGCCGTATTTGAAAGCAATTTTGAGGCTATATAAAAAAGTTTTTGATCAAAAAGAAACAAGCATATGACGCGAGTTAACGATCGAGCATCGCATGGGATTTGCAGACCAGGCGAATATTATGCTGCTTGGCTGATAAACAAAACATCGGATCCGCTAGCGAAGGAATTGGAAGCGTGATCATAAAATAAACATCATCCGAGGCCCCCCCGCATGGTGCTGAGTTGTCATATTTAGGATTTAGCTGATAAACGATCATGTTAGCATTAAGAGAAGAATAAAGTTAGTCTTAGTTTGACCGTCAAATGGAATACATCATTTTTTAAAAAGTAATCCCGTTCCCGTTTATTTTAAGTGGCGCCCGAATAGGAACCCTTGTAGTGGAAAACGGATAACGTCGTGAGTGTTGTGAAAATTTCCTCAATCCGAAAAAAGTGAATATCCTATAGGAACATCATATCCGGTCCCAGGAGCCGGCACCACACCCGACTAAGCGAGATTGCAGACACCGAGGGACACTCCCCGATCGGTACTACGGACCGTAGTAGCTAAAAGCAAAACGGAGCATCCGGAACTACCTGCTGCAAAAAATATTTTAAATATTAAAATTAATTTTTCTGAAAAACGTATTTTTTTAAATTCTCAAAAAAGGTATATTAAAAGCCCTTACAATTTCCAACCAGTCGCTCATACATCGGAAGATGGGCACTTTTACAGGGAAAAAAATTTCTAACTAGAACTTTTTCATGTTTTCTTTGAAAAAATTAGATCTAATCCTAATTTTGTCAAGATATCAATATAGTGTATTCGACAAAGTTTTAGATATTATTAAAATATGAACTTTCGTCGAATACGTCAACTTTCTATAGTTTATAGTTTCTGGAAAATAAAGCATTTATGTATGAAGACTCCTGAAAAAATAGTGTTTTACTCGTGATATTTTTGTGTGTAAATTTTCGCGTTAGAAATGTTCTTGACATGTTTCTAAATATACAAAAGTTAGCAGAGCATATACATCGCGATAATGTATACATAAAAATGTTACGAATTAAACATTAATAAAAAATTTTCAAAAAACAAAAACATGAAAAAGTTGAAGTTCGAAAAACTTTTTCCCTGTAAAAGTACCCATCTTCTGATGTATGAATGACTTGTTGGAAATTGTAAGGGCTATTCATATCTAATAGGAGTACCGATAAGTTTCTTGGGTTTTTTTCAAAAATTAATGTATTATTCTGCAAAAACGGTTACAAACTTAATTTATTATTGGTTACAATACTAAATTACCCATCGCTAGTCACAAAATGTCGGTTAACCACGAATCGATCCAATTTTTGACTTCATCAAAACCTTCATCAAAGCTGGTCAACCAGGCCATGTTGCATCGATCGAAAAAGGTAGTATTCGGACGGAGCAATGTCTGGAAAATACGGTGGGTGAGATGGGACCTCCCATTTCGGTGTTTCCAGATATCTTTTGACCGGTTTCGCGACATGTGGTCAAGCATTGTCGTGCTGCAAAATAATTTTATCGTGTCTTTGCTCATATTGTGGACGTTTTTCCTTCAGCGCACTGCTCAAACACATCAATTATCGTCGGTACACCCACGCCCAGCTGGTTCCACCAAATAGACAGCATAACCTTCTGGCCGTGAATATTCCGCGCGGCCGTCGATGTTGATGCATGGCCGGGGTATCCATACGTTGCCCGACGTTTAAAATTGTCCTAATGGACCCGCTTTTCATCGCCAGTAACGGTTCGATGCAAGAAACTCTTTCTTTTATGCCGTTGAAACAGTTGTTCGCACGTGAAAAAACGGCGTTCAATTCATACGGCACACAATGTCCTATCTTTCGAATCATTCCCATTGCTTTTAAGCGATCGGATATGGTTTGCTGAACTACTCCTAGTGTATCTGTAAGTTCTTGTTGCGTTTGTGATCAAAAGCCTCCAATTCTTCATCTTCAAAATTTTTTTGCGGTCCGGAAAGTTCTTCATCTTCTAAGTCAAAAATACCACTTTTAAATCGTGCAAACCACGTCTGACACGTTCGCTCAGTTGGAGCATGGTCACCATAAACTTCCACCTAATTGCAATGACTTTCTGCAGCTTTTTTCTTCATATTGAAGTAATGAAGTAACACTCCCCGCAAAAACACTCTCGTTGGTACGAAATTCGACATATTCGAGGTAGCAAAAAACTATGTTGTTCACGCTTAAACTTTTTGGCGTATACTGAAAAAGACACGCAAAGACAATAGCTTTCCAGCGAATGTCTGGAAATTTTATTCACTGGAATAATAATCAAGTAACGCCATCTGTTGTAAAACCGAAGAAATTTACCGGTACACCTAATATTTTTTCAGAATTTAAAAAAAATTGTTTTCAAGAAAAATTAATCTTTAATTATCAAAATATTTTTTTCCAATGAGTTTTTTTTCAAAAATTTGTTTCATATTTTTTTATGAAAACCTAAATAATTTCCTCTATTTCATTCTTTGACTAAAATTTTGTAGATCTGATAGCTTTCTTGTGATTTTTTTTTAATTATGATTTTTTTTCGAAAAATTTTAACTTTAAACCTATAAGACCTACAAAATGGTGGTTAAAGAATGAAATGAAGGAAATTATTTAGGTTTTTATTAAAAAAAAAATTCTCTCGAGAACATGTTATTTTAAAATTTTCAAAAAAAATAATATAAATAGCCCTTACAATTTCCAACGAGTCATTCATACATCGGAAGACGGACACTTTTACAGGCCAAAGTTTTTCGAACAACAACTTTTCATGTTTTTCATTGAAAAATTACTTTCAATGTTTGATTCGTAAAATTTTTATGTATAAATTATCGCAATTTACATGCTCTGCTAACTTTTCTCTATATAGAAACATTTCAAGAACATGTCTAACGCGAGAATTTACGCACAGAAATTATAAACGTTAGAAAGTTGACGTCTTTGACGAAAGTTCATATTTTTATAAGATCTCAAACTTTGTCGAATACACTTTATCGCTATCTTAACTTTGAACAAAATTAGGATTAGTTGTATTTTTTTTTCAAAGAAAACATGTTGTTAGAAAAAATTTTTCCTTGAAAAGGTGCCCATCTTCCGATGTATGGACGACTTGTTGGAAATTATAAGGGCATGTCTCTCTCTACATGATGTGTGATTTCCAAAACTATGTTATTTTTCGTGTTTGAGTAAATAAAAATTGAAAGCATGAGTTTTCGAGTAAAAAACCATCAATAACTTTGAGTAGGATTAAGATATTGACAAATTCTGCATCGCAAAATGTTGGTATTGATGAGCTCTAAAAGCTCGTATGAACACAGTTTAGATGTAAAATTTGAAATATAAAAGTTAAAGCAGAAAAACGCCTTTTTTCATGGTCTTAGAAAAAAAGCGCTGAATCGATTATATTAAAAGATAGAAAAAAAAACTTTGTTCTACTAAGTCATTCAAAATAAACTGGGGCTACAACGTTGTCGAACTATTATCTCTATCTATAAAGATAAGAATGATAGAATTTTTATTTCATCGAAAATTTTGGTCACCCAATTTTCGATAACATAAGAATAAGCGCTCTATCAATATGTAAGAATAAATATCTCCCATAAAGTTGTTTTTACCGCTTTCCATCTGAGTTGCATTAGGGTATGAAAAAATTGTTTTTTTGCTCTAACTTTTATATTTATATGAGAATGAGCTTTGCGAAGAGGATAGGTGAATGTTTTCTGTCTCAAATAAAGTGAGGCATAAACGGAGAATAGAAGGGTGAGTTTTATCTGTGGATGAGTGTTTTTGAACGAATTTCGATGCTTTTGCCCATACCTGCTTGCATGTATCTGTAATGCCGATTTTCCCAACTTCTTGGATTCGGAGTTACGGAAAACGCAAACGAGGATAAAAGTACCCGCTGCTTGTATCTATTTTGCCATGCCGATTTCCCCAGGCTCCATGGATTTGAAGTCTGTGTTAGGGAAATATCCATTCATTCCAGCGATCGTACCTCAATCGTTGCGCAATCATAACTGAGTGGATTTCCGAGCGGCACTTGCTTCGGTATATGAGCAAGTGATTTCAATAGCCGTATTTGAAAGCAATTTTGAGGCTATATAAAAAAGTTTTTGATCAAAAAGAAACAAGCATATGACGCGAGTTAACGATCGAGCATCGCATGGGATTTGCAGACCAGGCGAATATTATGCTGCTTGGCTGATAAACAAAACATCGGATCCGCTAGCGAAGGAATTGGAAGCGTGATCATAAAATAAACATCATCCGAGGCCCCCCCGCATGGTGCTGAGTTGTCATATTTAGGATTTAGCTGATAAACGATCATGTTAGCATTAAGAGAAGAATAAAGTTAGTCTTAGTTTGACCGTCAAATGGAATACATCATTTTTTAAAAAGTAATCCCGTTCCCGTTTATTTTAAGTGGCGCCCGAATAGGAACCCTTGTAGTGGAAAACGGATAACGTCGTGAGTGTTGTGAAAATTTCCTCAATCCGAAAAAAGTGAATATCCTATAGGAACATCATATCCGGTCCCAGGAGCCGGCACCACACCCGACTAAGCGAGATTGCAGACACCGAGGGACACTCCCCGATCGGTACTACGGACCGTAGTAGCTAAAAGCAAAACGGAGCATCCGGAACTACCTGCTGCAGCCTCCTCCACATCGAGGGTCAACCTACTACAAGTCCAGATTTGCAAATGCTGGCCGTACTAAGAACACGGTCCTTCATGTAAGTTAATTATCCTCATTAATAATAATTTTTGAATCGAAATAAAAACCAGTGTGATTAGAAACGTGCGTGTGAACAACGTGTGAAGTGAGATATATATATTTTTTTTGCGAAAATTTTAATTTATTTTCTTTATAAAACTGAAGAACGTTAAAAAATTCAGGTTAGATTTCTATTTTTCAAAGATAATGAATCCTGCCTTCCTGCCACAACTGCCAGTAGCAGGACAAGTGGAGATGATGGAAAATTTCACAGAATTAGGGAGAATTCCCGATTTTGTAAAAGGACTCAATAATTTTACCGGGAAAGCCAATGAATTGATGAACTGGCTTATGGACGTCGAGAGTATTTTCGCGATGTATAGAGATTTATCTCTAACATCGCTTCAATACAAAATTATTGAAAAAACAATTCGTAGGAAATTTTCCGGCGAGGCTGCCGATGTTTTGAATGCCAATAATATTTCTTCCAATTGGAGAGATATCAAAAGCACCCTCCTGATGTATTATAGTGATAAGAGGGAATAAAAAACTCTTGATCACGAAATTACAACCATGAAAAAGCTTCCTAATGAAACTCTGAGTATTTATTACGGCAGAGTGAACGAACTGCTATCATCGATTATTGCACAAATACAAACTGACGAAAAATACAGAGGGAATGCGACAGTCCATATTCAATATTTTAGAGAAAATGCATTAGACTCCTTTATCCGTGGTCTGGAACGTCCACTTTCAATGCTTCTTAAAACTGCAGAGCCTGGTTCATTGAACAAGGCTTATCAATTTTGTTTAGAATATTATAATCTAGACGTGCATTCAAATTTCAGGAATGAAAGTAATTCGCACTTTCCTCCAAAACCAAAAGAGCTTGATTATTTAAAAATTGCACATAAACAGCCACCACAAATTCCCCCAAGGAGGCAACCATTTGTTCAACAGCAGCAAGCATTCATTCCTCGGCCACAATCATTTATTCCACAGCAGCAACCATTCAGGGGAAACAATTTTTATTCTCCTCGCTTTCCCCCAGCGAATGTTTTTAGGCCAGGACCTTCACAAAACTTACCACATCCCGAACCGATGGAAGTAGATCAAAGTTTGAGGACAAGAAATATTAATTACGGCAATCGACCAAATTTCAATTTCAAAAGACCAAGGGAACTGTCAGGGCAATTTCAAAATTTCAAGACAGGCACATCCTTTAGAAGGACCGCCAGAAGAGTATTACCAAAATTATGACGAATACTATGATCAAGAAGATCAATATTACGACCAACAAGGAGAAATCGAAGATTCTCCTAGTGCTTCAAATAATAACGTTGTCTCCGAAAATAATGAAACAATCAATGATACAACTACTTCTCCTGAGAGTAATTTCTTAGGGTGGTGCCCCCAATGGTAAGACCAGCCTTGCCATATATTAATCTGAGAACCACAATCGGAACCATTCCTTTTCTAGTTGATACTGGTGCAAACATTAGTATCATCGACCCTAAGCTAGCTTATTCATACAGAATTTCGAAACCATACAATTTTACAGCAAATTCGATCTCAAGTGCGAATGGTAAATTCAACGCAACTTCTGCTATTGACATAAATTTCTTCTATCCAAAAATTGATCATTCTGCACGATTTCTTTTACACAAATTTCACGATTTTTTCTACGAAATAATAGGTACAGATATTTTAGAACACCTTAATGCACACATTGATCTTGGAAACAAAATTTTGTATTTACAAAAGGAATTCGAAACATTGACAATTCCTCTTCTTCAATATTGCCCAACAGAAAATTCTTGAAAATTGCCCAACAGAAACAGCCTATTCAGAACTTCACATTTATCTTCAAATGAAAAAGACAAACTGCATAAAGTGCTTGAAGCCAATAAATTAGTTTTCCACGAAATCAACTCAAAATTAACATGTTCAACAAAAGTTGAATGTTCTATAAATACAACCGATGATATTCCGGTACACCAGCGAGTTTATCCATATCCGGCTGCCTATACTGAAGAGGTCAACAAACAAATCAGTATTTCTTTGGATAGTTCCAAAGAAAACGGATGCGTCTGGTGAGAAAAAATTCAGGATGGTCATTGATTATAGAAAAAATCAAGGAAAGACAATTGCCGACAAGTATCCAATGCCGGAAATTAAATATGTTATAGACCAGTTGAAAGGGCAAAAATATTTTTCTACTCTTGATTTGGCATCTGGCTTTCACCAGATCAGGATGAAAGAAAGCGATATTGATAAAACAGCTTTCTCCATAAATAATGGGAAATTCGAATTTACTAGAATGCCGTTTGGGCTAAAAAATGCTCCAGAAATTTTCCACTGAGCCATTGACGATGTGCTCAGGGATCAAATTGGGAAAATTTGTTACGTCTACATAGATGACGTAATAATTTTCGGTAAAGATTTAGATGAACATTTGAAAAATTTTATTACAGTTTTGACGCTTTTGAATGAAGCCAATTTGAAAGTTCAACTTGATAAATCCGAGTTTTTGCGGACTGAAACAGAATTTTTGGGTTATATAATTTCATCCAATGGAATAAAACATAACAGCAAAAAAAATTGAAGTTCTTAATAAATATCCCGAACCTAAGACAATGAAGGAACTTCGCGGATTTTTAGGTATGATCGGATACTACCGGAGATTTGTGAAAGATTTTGCTAAAATAGCACAAACCTTCTTCGAGAGGAGAGAAATCCCGCCTCTGCCAAAAAAATTTCGATGACTGAACCTGAGAAGCAATGTTTTTTGAAAATGAAAAAAAATACTATCTTCAGATGATATTCTTATCTACCCCGATTATAATAAACCGTTCACTTTGACGACTAATGCCTCAGATTATGCCATAGGAGCAGGTGACGTCGGAAAAGATTTGCCAATACATTTTGCTTCGCGATCTTTATCCAGAACAGAAGAAAAATATTCAGTTCCGGAGAAAGAGATGCTAGCAATATTTTGGGCTCTTCAAACGTTTAGGAATTACTTATATGGTGCTAAATTCAAAATTTTAACTGATCACCAACCGCTTACATTTGCTTTGTCCCCGAAAAACACCAATGCCAAGTTAAAGCGTTGGAAAGCTTATCTCGAAGAACATGACTACCAAATCGTCTATACACCTGGAAAATCGAACGTGGTAGCGAACGCTTTGAGTCGTGTTGTATTTTCAATGACCGGTACTCAGCATTCGGCTGAAAATACCGATGACTTTTACATATTATCTACGGAAGCCCCATTGAATGTATATCGCCACCAGGTAATAATCAAAAAAGGACCTGATAAAATTGAAATAAAAAAAAAATTTGGAAATTTTACTAGAATAACAATATTTGTAAACGAAATAACTAATCAGTCTTTATTACAGATTCTGAAGAATAATTTCGATTATACAAAACTGAACGGACTGTTCACCACAGAAGACATAATGGGACAATTACAAGAGATCTATCGAGAACATTTCGGTCAACAGAGATTATTTAAAATTAGGTACACCCAGAATCTATTGGAAGACATCGAGGAAGAAGACCAGCAATGGAACGTCGTCCGGAATGAGCACCATAGAGCTCACAGGTGTGCTGAAGAAAACGTGTTACAAATTCTTCGCAAATTTTATTTCCCTAAACTTCGTCAAAAATGCAAAGATTTTGCAACCAACTGTCAAATTTGCCATGCATGCAAATATGACAGGCGTCCTATCAAATTCCCGATTCAAGAAACTCCTATACCTAAAAGCCCTTTCCAAATCGTACATATAGATATACTTTTCCTGGAAAATAATCACTTCCTTACCTATATCGATAAATTTTCAAAGTTCACTCAAGTGACACACATAGAATCCAGATCTGCAGTTGATCTGACGCCAATTATAAAAGACACACTTTTAAAATATAAAACGCCTGAAATTCTTGTAATGGATGGTGAAAAACTCTTTATGACTGGTGAATTAGTCAACTTTTACAATTTGCATAAAATAACTCCATACGTCACAGCAACTGGTCGAAGTGAAATGAACGGTATAGAAGAACGTCTTCATTCGACTATATTGGAACTTTATCGAATCAACAAAACCGAAAATCCAGGTAGATCTATCCTTGAATTAATCCAACTTTCTGTCCAAAAGTACAATGCGACTATCCACAGTACAACACAATTTACACCTTATCAAATAATACTTCCTTCTCTTCGGACTACTGAAATAATTGAAACTGCATACAAAAACCTGCGAAAAAAACAGAAAAAGAACATACAATACCATAATAAAAACCTGTAGACATCGAACAAAATCAAGACGCATACGAGACTTAAACACAAAAACAGATATAAAAAAATCAAAATAGCACAAGTTCACAGAAGCACGATTACTACTGACAAGGGACGAAAAATACATAAAGACGACATAAAAATCAGGAAAATTTAACTGGACATTTGACATTCTTCTTTTCAGACTGACGTTTTGCCTTCTACTAAATAACTGCACAATAGACGCAAACGAAAAACAATTTTCAATAAGAAGCTTAAATCAACAACCGCTATTTGTATATGACCAAGGAATAGGAAGAATTCGCTATGATTTTCACTACTATATACACCACTTCAACATCACATCTCTGCGAGTTGATATCGACATATTGCAATCACAATATAATAAATTAAAAACGAATCAGTTCAGCCATCTCATCCAGGATAAATTCAATAAAATTAATGATGGATTGAAAAAACTATCTTTCACTAGAAGACATAAAAGATGGGATACTTTAGGATCAATTTGGAAAATCATTGCAAGCAGTCCCGATGCAAATGATTTAAGAATGATTAATTCAACTATCAACAATATAATTGATGAAAATAATAAGCAGGTCAAAATAAATAGAAAAATTACAACACAAATGAAAGAATACATATGTAAAACAAAAAAAAAACAGGCTTTAGAAATTCATTCCAATAATATTCCATTAAACTTAAAATATCTTTCTGAAAAACTAGAAAATATATTAGACAGTATGATATTAGCAAAGTTAGGACTTATCAGTGAAAAATTCTAAGCACTGATGAATTAGACGTAATAATACAGGATCTAAGAAGCCAGAATTTGACAATTCACACTAATCTCGAGGCGCTGAACTACATCGAAACATCCGTGGCCACCAACGATAAAGAGATGGTACTTCTTATCAAAACCCCCGACAACCGGATCTTCAGGAAAATCCATGTTTACTCAACCATACAGGATAACAAGCAAATATTCCTTACAAACAGGCTATTTCTAGCACACTCCAGTGGGAATTACATTACGAAGAATCTGAATCAAACAATTTTCGACAGAAATGAAATCAAAAGAGATGTATCTGAATGTGTACCAAAACTACTAAACGGTGATCAAGCCAAATGCAATTTCACATCCTACATTCCAGAGGTTCCAGAGGCTCTACATCTGGATAATCAACATATTTTGATAACATCCATGTGGAAACCACGTGTGGAATAACTAACAAAACCCTGAACGGATCATTCTTGATCACGTTCCACAATTGCACCGCCATACTCAATAATGTAACCTACAACGCAAACAGGATAAACCTAGGTGGAAACCCGATTTATCTACCATTAGACAATATCGTTGTCGAACAACAACACGAAATAGTCAACATCAGTTTGGAACATTTACATAATCTGCATTTAGAAACAAGGCAAATATTGGACCATATACAGTTGGAGAATAAAGGCTTACACTGGAAAACAACTTCAATTCTGGGTTCATTCCCTATTGTAGTTTTTGGTATCATTATTCTGTTCTTCCGTTTTCACAGATCTGAAATTAAAATCACAACCCAAACAAATCAACCCACAATTACTGAGAACAGCAGATACAGGGAGCCGACCATTGAAGATGTGATGGATACGGAGCATCCTCACTAAGGAGGGAGGAGTTAACGATCGAACATCGCATGGAATTTGCAGACCAGGCGAATATTATGCTGCTTGGCTGATAAACAAAACATCGGATCCGCTAGCGAAGGAATTGGAAGCTTGATCATAAAATAAACATCATCCGAGGCCCGCCCGCATGGTGCTGAGTTGTCATATTTAGGGTTTAGCTGTTTAGCATGTTAGCATTAAGAGAAGAATAAAGTTAGTCTTAGTTTGACCGTCAAACGGAATACATCATTTTTTAAAAAGTAATCCCGTACCCGTTTATTTTAAGTCGCGTAGACATTTTATCCTTCGAATGAAGTGCTTATCATACCATTCCGTTCAGTTGTTTAGGAGCTATCAACGCTCAAAATCTTGTTCTCCGGTGTAACGCTTTCGTTTTCGAAACTTTGAACTTACACTCCAGTATAGGAATGAAAGACGTTGTCCTACGTCAAAAAACTTAGAATTTCTTTATTTCTTTATTTCTTTTCTTTAAACCATCTGACTCACACTTGGTCTTAATGATTTTCTTAAAACTAAACGACACTACTAAATCAAAATACAATGGTCCAACAAAATAAAACAATACAAAGATTTCATCTACGAGTGAGTCGTCTGTCCGAAGAGATATTAAAGTCAAATAAGTCGAACACATCATTGAAACGGACTGACATAAAACGAACAGGATTGTGCAACGCATAGTTCACACTGCGTCCCTCAAGATACAAAAAGTTTCTGGTACGAAGAATACGTTCAGGCGCATACATATTAATTTGCTCCAACAGTGCAGGGCAGTCGATTTCTCCGGTCAAAAGTTTGGCGACAAACATAGCCTGAGCGTTGAAACGTCTCCTTTCCAGCGTCTCCAGTCCCAAGAGTTGGCAACGAGCCTCGTACGGTGGCAAGTTTAGTGGATCCCGCCACGGAAGATTCCGGAGAGCATGTCGCACAAATTTCCGCTGAATAGACTCAATCCTACAAATCCAGTTAGTTTGAAACGGGCACCAGACAACTGCACTAAACTCCAGTGTAGATCGAACTAGCGAGCAGTATAGAGATCGAAGACAGTGTGGATCACGAAATTCACTTGTAATTTTATGAACGAATCCCAACTGCCGGTTGGCTTTAGCAATAATTTCGTTGAAGTGCAGTCGGAAACTGAGCGCATTATCAAGGGTCACTCCAAGGTCACGGATGTGGCTCACTCGCGACAGAACTTGACCAGAAATGGAGTAGTTAAACACTATTGGCTTGAGCTTCCGGTGAAACGAAATAGTGCTGCATTTCGAGATACTGAGCGACATCATATTCCTCAAGCACCATTCTTCAAAGCGGTTGACCAGATCCTGAAGCCTATGGCAATCTAGTGCGTTCCTGATTGCCATATAAATTTTCACATCATCAGCATAGAATAAGCGGCACCCAGTTGGAAGTATCAAGGATACTTCGTTGATGTATAGTGAGAACAACAATGGACCTAGGTTGCTTCCTTGAGGCACTCCCGAAGGATTAGAGAATGTCGCAGATTGTGCAGGTCCGATTTTGACACACATCTGTCTATCTTTCAGATACGAGTTCAACCATGTCGTTAGTTTTGATGAAATCCCGAGTTTGTTCAGCCTTGCAAGAAGGATTTTGTGATCGACGCGATCGAAAGCAGCCTTGAGGTCCGTATACACTGCGTCCACCTGTGTACCTTGCTCCATATTGCGCAGACAAATGGAAACAAAGTCGACCAAATTGGTTGCGACAGACCTTTTTGGGAAAAAACCGTGCTGATCCATTGACAGATAGTTCTTGCAACAGGAAAACACAGCATCATTGACAATGATTTCGAAAACTTTTGAACAGGCGCAAAGTGATGTGATTCCTCGGTAGTTTTCTATGTTACGTTTGTCTCCTTTCTTGTGTACTGGAAACATCACTGACTGCTTCCATAGCGAAGGAAACATACTCTGCTGTAGAGAGGTGTCGAATAGAACCGATAAAGGGTAGGCAAGACTTGGCGCACATTTTTTGAGTACACAAGAAGGGATACCGTCCGGACCGGGAGTCAAAGAATACTTCAATTTGCGGATCGCAGCCTCCACAACATCGTTGGTGACTCGGAAGATGTCAAGATTCAATACGTTGGTTTGAGTGTCTCTAACGGCAGCAGCAACTTGCATTTCGGAGGACGAACGGTAATTGAATGCTCGCTTGAAGTGAGTAGCGAAAAGATTGCATTTCTCGAGTGCAGTGTTAACCGAGTGGTTCACCAGAAACATGTTCACGGGCAAGCCTTTTTCCATTCTCTTGGAGTTGACAAAGGACCAGAAAAGTTTCGGGTTTCTACGGAGATTTTCCTGCATACGCCTCGTATACTGTTTATACAGGAAGCGATTGTACAAACGGTATTCGTTGCTCGTTCGGTTCAGCTCTTGCTTAGCAAACGGACAGCGCAACCTACAGAAACGCCGGAGAGCAGAGGATCGCAATCTTTTGAGTTCTCCCAGTCGTCTATTGCCCCAGATTGGTCTCCGTGCAGTCCTCCGCACAGGAACGCAATCAACGATGATACGGGTCATGACATCAGAAAACCTGGCAACGGCAGCATCCACATCCTCGATGGTCTCCAGAAATTCCCAGTCGACTTGAGCTATAGCTTGATGTAATGCTGCGAAATCAGCTTTCTGGAAATTGAAGGAAGTCAGATCTGGTACATCTTCAAATCCAGTTGGCGTCGGTAGATTGACGTCAACTTCTAGTGCTGGATGATCGGTGTCGAGCGGAGTAACTGGATCGGCAGCCTCGGTGATCGAGCACCTCGATAAAGCAGCATCATTCGCCAGCACTAGATCGAGCAAGCGGCCATTCCTGTTCGGCACTGGATTGATCTGCGTTAGACCATGGAAACAGAATCCATCGAGTAAGGCCGAGGAAGCAGTCGAAAAACGTGATCGTGAGCAGTCAACAGAAGGTGGAGCATTCGACGGGATATTCCACACTAAACCAGACTGATTGTAGTCGCCGAACGCAAATGCAACATCCTGTGCTTCAAACTGAGAAATGATGGCTCCGATGGAATCAATATGCTTCTCAATACATCTGAGATCACCTCTCTTATCGGGTGGTAAATAAATAACACCGATACTAACGACCAAACCTTCTATCCGGATTTTGACCCAAAGCTGTTCGAGAGTATCACACACTGGAGTAGGATCAATGAAACCGCCTAACATGGATGAGACGGCTATCAAAACACCACCGCCGCGTGATTTGGAGCTGTTACGTGAATTACGATCGTTACGATAAACGGTGAACGTGTTTCCAAACAGTTGCGGAGAGAAAATACGGTCGTCTAGCCAGGTCTCCGTAAGAATGATAATGTCATAATATGATTCTGATACAGCTGCGAAGAAGTCGTCGATTTTGGTGCGCACTGCAACGACATACTGCAAAAAAGCGTAACCATTCGTTTACAACGCGAGCTTACACATATTTTAAATGGTTATCGCCAATACGAACACTTCTAGTTATGAAATCGTCTCCGTCTCACGTAACAAATAGCTGGCAAAATTCAACTGATCTTATAAAAATTCAACAGAGTTCAATGAACGGACAATATATTTGAAAAGTCCAAATTTTAGGCAATCTTACTCAATCAAATAACCGAAACATCAACTATCCGCGTACTTTCATCCGACGGTGCGAATATTTGACGTACCTCTCCTTAAAGGATCGGGTAGTATAGCTCACTACCCGATGGCGCTCCTGTCGGAAGAACATCGGCGACCCACCGAGATCGACTTCCCGTCTGGATAGTGCACCAATCATCCCATCAAACTTCCCGTTCCGCAGATAACCCCAGCTCTTTGTCCGCATCATAATGAAGCTGTGTGTGCGGTCAGAGGGCCGACCAGCGAAAGGCGAGCAAACATGAAGCAAAATGGGAAAATGAAATCGGTTTATATGGTGTATTTTATTAGTATCAATTTTTCCTGCTTGACTGTGTGATGATGATGGGGGTTGGCGATGGACGGTTTGCGAACAGGGTGAAATTGGGACAGAAGTTTTTTTTCATCCCTTACTCTCCCATGAAAGAAGAAACCAGCACAGCTGTAAACGTCGGGATGATCCTAAATTCAAGTCATCATTATCGTCATAATCATCATCAATCATGTGTGAAAGATGAATGAAGCCGCAATGGTGAGACATTGTGGGGGTGCTATTGATGAGTTTATTCGAGAAAGGAGAAAGTTAATGTTGTATCATATTACTTGATTTGCCACGACCAAACTTGTGCCATTAGTAGTTTACTTTTTTTGCGACTGACCTAAAGTTGTAAAATTCCTTCAAATAGCTCATCAAACCAAAATTGTATCGATGCACCGAATCCATATGTGTATTTTTTGGCGTCGAAAGGTACGTTTCGAAAGATTCGCGCGGTTTCTGCGTTACAACGGTCATTATCTTCAGCTTCAGCCCATTCATGTTTCTCCGACGAACAACAGTTCTCTCGCGAAAACGCACATTCAATCGTTTACCGCCGTAATTTTTCACTGTGTAATTACCCATAGCAGTTACATTCAGATGGCCTCCATTGATGTACCCGGGATTCCTGTGGATAACAAATAGAAATCATGCTGTGGATCGTTATATACTAAATAGCTAAGGATAGAATCCATTCAATCCTCGTATGGTGCTAACTGATGATAATCGTGCTATAATATTCTTGATAACAATGGGTTTGTTGTTATCAGTAAACGTCACCGTTCATCCCAAATTATGATGTAACACACTGAAAACTACTTTCGTCACAACACATCCAATTTACCAGATATCAAAAAGCCCGAATGTCTGACGCGACGCAGTCGTTGGAATCGCGAAAGTTATTTCCGCATTGATACTAATGTTCAGTTCGGCGAAACGTTGGAATTCATCCTCGTCGTCATCGTCACGACGGTCGCTATCGTTGGCGTTGTAATATGCATAAGTTATGTTACTGTCCTGTCCTAAAACTGCAGAATCGGCTTTCCCTGAATTCGCCAAAAGGCAATTATCTTGCTGGTTGACTGGTTCACGGCAGCGGAAGCTACGTTCTGTCCGTAATCGATACATCCGGGTCCATCGTTCAGGATTGGATGCAGCCAACAAAACGCTCGCTGCTGATGTTGAAAGGCTGCTGCTGTTGCTGTTGTTGTTCGATTGTTTATCAATTATCAACCAATGGAACGATGAGTTGAAGAGCTCGTATCGCGAGGCCTGAAAGTAATGGTTGCTGGATGAGAATTCTGCGGTGCAATATATCGACGATCAAAATACGGTATCGGTATGATAATCATAAAAAAGCTGAATAAAATGCTAAAATGCTGAATAAACTTTGTATATAATAGGAGTACTGGTAAGTTCCTTTGTTTTTTTTTTCAAAAATTAATGCTTTATTCTGCAAAAATGGTTACAAATTTAATATTCAAAGTATTGCCCATCGCTAGTCACGAAATTTTCCCATCTTCCTGACAATTCACAGATCCGTTTGCGGAAATAATCGGCCGGTTTGTCGGTTAACCACGAATCGATCCAATTTTTGACTTCATCAAAATTGGGGAAGTGCTGGTCAACCAGGCCATGTTGCATCGATCGAAAAAGGTAGTAATCGGACGGAGCAATGTCTGGAGAATACGACGGGTGGGATAGGACCTCCCATTTCAGTGTTTTCAAGTATGTATTGACCGGTTTCGCGACATGCGGCTGAGCATTGTCGTACTGCAAAATAACTTTATCGTGTCTTTGCTCATATTGTGGACGTTTTTCCTTCAGCGCACTACTCAAACGCATCAATTATCGTCGGTAAAGGTCCCCCGTAATGGTTTCATTCGGTTTTAGCAGCTTATACTAAACCACACCCAGCTGGTTCCACCAAATAGACAGCATAACCTTCTGGCAGTGAATACTCCGCACGGCCGTCGATGTTGATGCATGGCCGGGGTATCCATACGTTGCCCGACGTTTAGGATTGTCGTAATAGACTCACTTTTTATCGCCAGTAACGATTCGATGCAAAAAAACCTTTCTTTTATGCCGTTGGAGCAGATGTTCGCACGTGAAAAAACGGCGTTCGACGTCTCGTGGCTTCAATTTATACGGCACCCAATGTCCTATCTTTCGGATTATTCCTTTAGCTTTTAAACGATTGGATATGGTTCGCTGAGCTACTTCAAGTGTATCTGCAAGTTCTTGTTGTGTTTGTGACGGATCTCGATCGAGTAAAGCCTCGAATTCTTCATCTTCAAACTTTTTTGGCGGTCCGGAAGTTCTTCGTCTTCAAAATCAAAATTACCATTTTTAAATCGTGCAAACCACGTCTGACACGTTCGCTCAGTTGGAGCATGATCACCACAAACTTCCACCAAAATGCGATGACTTTCCGCAGCTTTTTTCTTCATATTGAAGTAATTAAGTAACACTCCCCGCAAAAACACTCTCGTTGGTACGAAATTCGACATGTTCGAAGTGGCAAAAAACTATGTTGATATATACAGGTCGAACTCGATTATTCGGAGCATTGATTTTTTTTCACTCCGGATAATCGAATCATGAAAAAAAATCTCTCTTTAAACGTAATATAATTATGATTTGCACTTATTCATTAAACGTTTTTATCTAGCTTGGACCTGTTTGTATGCGCTGTATCACATTAATAGAAATTTAACCCCCTTCCTGCTGACCGTTTGATCTGGAATTTGGAACACATCTTTATCTCTGGTGTCATAATAAAACTGCGTATTTCATGAGCTTGAAAATCCAATATGGCGGCCGGTACAAAATGGCGGATTATGTTCATATTTCCTCAAAATCCCATCAATATGGGTTTTCCAAAAACCCCATCAATATGGGTATCGAATGAAAGGGCTTGCCCAGTAGAACATAGTTATCTATGGAAAATGTAATTCAAAGAAAGAGGCCGCTACAAAATGGTGGATAACATATTTTCTCAGAACCACTACAATTTGGGTATCAAATGAAAGGGCTTAACTAGTAAAACACATTTATTTATTAAAATGCAAATCCAAAATGGCCGC
This sequence comes from Toxorhynchites rutilus septentrionalis, assembly GCF_029784135.1. Classification (NCBI taxonomy): domain Eukaryota; kingdom Metazoa; phylum Arthropoda; class Insecta; order Diptera; family Culicidae; genus Toxorhynchites; species Toxorhynchites rutilus. Next base: position 214,524,673 of record NC_073745.1, on the reverse strand, counting down.
CACCACGAAATGGCGCTTGACCTGTTTGTATGTATGTTTGAATGTTTGTAGAATTGTCCCACATTAATAGAAAATTGACCCCATTCCTGTCAACTGATTAATCTGAAATTTGGAAGACACCTTTAGTTCTACTGTCATCATAAAACTGCGTATTCCATGATCTTGAAAAATTCAATTTGGCCGCCGCTAAAAAATCGCTGAATGGCTTGACTTGGAGAACACAACACATGATAAACAACATAAATTCAAAAAGGTCGCGCCACTGAATGGCCGACTATGTATTTTTTGCAATTCCCTCAATATCGGTATCAAATGAAATGTATTAAACTAACAGAATGCAGTACATCATAAATATATTCCGAAGAAAAATAGGTGAGAAATAAACGTTAGATTTCCATTAACCACAATTAGTTGTTTCAACATGTTTAACGATTTTATTTTCGCCTCATCATCGCCCTAGATTAATGATGGAACGGATGTGTTAACTACTAACTGCTACTTGCCAATTATTTTCTAGCTTTTAGTACATTAAACCGTTAAACTTAAATTTTTATTCACTTATTTTATTTTTTAGTTTTTAGTAAATTATCTATAATATTTGGATGACGTACTGTATTCTATTCGTCGAATCATTTCATTTGCTACCTAATATTGAGGGGGGTTGCAAAAAATACATAGTCGACCATTTTGTGGCGGTGACCTTTTCGAATTAATGTTGTTCATAATGTAGTGTATTCTCCAAGTCAAGCCATTCAGCCATTTTTTAGAGGCGGCCAAATTGAATCTTCGAAGATCATGGAATACGCATTTTTATAATGACAGTAGAATAAAAGGGGTGTTCCAAATTTCAGATCAATCAGTGATCAGGAATGGGGTCAAATTTCAATTAATGTGGGACAACCCTACAAACACTCAAACAAACATACAAACAGGGTAAGCTGAATAAAACCATTAAAAAGTAATTGTTTATTTGGGAACTGCGGCCATCTTGGATTTGGATTTTTCATGATCTACTTTGTTCTACCAGTCGAGCACTTTCATTTGATACCCGTATTGATGGGGCTTTGAAAAAATGGCGCCCGTTTGTGGTGGGGGCCATTTTGGATTTGTATATTTCATAATTAACTGGGTTCTACTAGTCAAGCTCTTTCATTTGATACCCATATTGATGGGGGTGTGAAAAAAATATATATGGCGCCATCTGGTGGTGGAGGCCATTTTGGATTTACATTTTTCATGAATAACTGTATTCTACTAGTCAAGCCCTTTCATTTAATATCCATATTGATGTGGTTCTGATAAAATATGTAATCCGCCATTTTGTAGTGGCCACCATCTTGGATTTGCATTTTCATAAATAATTGTGTTCTACTAGTCAAGCCCTTTCATTTGATACCCATATTGATGGGGTTGTGAAAAAAATATATATGGCGCCATCTGGTGGTGGAGGCCATTTTGGCTTTACATTTTTCATAAATGACTGTGTTCTACTAGTCTAGCCCTTTCATTTGATACTCATATTGATAGGGTTCTTAGAAAATATGTAATACGTCATTTTGTAGTTTCCGCCATCTTGGATTTTTTCATAAATAACTGTGTTCTACTAGACAAACCCTTTCATTTGATATTCATATTGGCTATTCAATATGGAATTATTTCCAAAATTTCCAAAAATCGAAAATAAAATACTCCGGATAATCGAGTCTAAAATTCCGGATAATCGAGTCTCCGGATAATCGAGTCCGACCTGTACTTAAAAAGACGCACTTTCCAATGCTTTCCAACGAATGTCTGGAAATTTTATTCACAGGAATAATAATCAATTTACGCCATCTGTTGTTAAACCGAAGAAACTTACCGGTACACCTAATAATAAAAAATACCAATTTAAAAAAAGTAGATGAAAAAAAATATTTTTCTAATTACAATAACTACTAATCTTAATTTTGTTTAAAGTCAAGATAGCGATATAGTATATTTAGATCTTATTAAAATATGAACTTTCGTTGGAGATGTCAAGTTTCTTTTTTTTTCATACATACATTTATTGAATCTTCCATAATGTGGAAATAACAATAATTGGTTATACATTTAGTTCTAACATAATAAAGTATTACGTTTGTTGTCAATTCTTACAGTTAAAATTTCACATGTGTGCTGGAGCACAACACTAACGTTTGACCACGTTCAAATAATTAAGGTTTTTTTCTTCAGACGTGTTGACCGAGTCGCCTTGCTAGTGGATTTGGATGATTCTTCACCTTTTCCGCATATTTCCTCCTCGTTTTATGAAGTTCTTCTTTAACCGTCGCCATCCCTAAGTCTCGATGTATGACACAATTGCGGATGTACCAAGGGGCGCCAGTAATTTGTCTTAGCAGTTTATTTTGTACTCTTTCGATGATTTCGATATTACTTGCTGAAGCTGTTTGCCATAGTTGACAGCCGTAATGCCAAATAGGTTTCAGCATGGATTTGTATAGAAGTAGTTTGAACTCTAGTTTTAATTTCGACTTCCTCCCGATTAGCCAATGTATTTGTTTTGCTCGCATCTTCAATTGCGTTTTCTTCGCATCTTCAATTGCGTTTTCTTCGCATCTATGTGTTTCTTCCAGGTTAGACGACGATCTAGATGTACACCAAGATATTTAATTTCATTCGATTGAGGTACTGCAGATCTATTGAACTTAATTTGTGGGCATGTGTTCTTATTAAGCATGAACGTAACGTGGACACATTTTGTTTCATTTACTTTAATTCTCCATTTTTGAAGCCACTTTTCCACGACCGTTATGTGTTCCTGGAGATCCCGTGAAGCAATCGTTCTGTTTTTGTGACTGCTGAGAATAGCTGTGTCATCTGCGAATGTTGTAGTCATTAAGTTACGCGCGGTCGGGAGATCAGCTGTGTAGATGAGATAGAGAACTGGTCCAAGAACACTGCCCTGAGGAACGCCAGCATAAATTTCTTGCTCTGGTGATAGAGTTTGGTTATACCGAACATGAAACTTTCTTCCCAGTAGATAAGAACGCATAATTTCATATACTTGTGGTAGCATATTTTTAATTTTATAGAGCAGTCCTTCGTGCCAGACTTTATCGAAAGCTTGAGCTACACCAAGAAAAAGCGCTGAGCAGTATCCTCGGTCTTCATATACTTTACGAATTTCTTCTATCAATCGGTGCACTTGTTCAATAGTGCCATGTTTTGCTCGGAATCCGAATTGATGATTCGGGATTAATCTTTCAATCTCGGGCGCTGAATTTATCAGGATAATTTTTTCGAACACTTTTGAGAAGATTGGAAGGATGCTGATAGGTCTATAAGATTCCACTTTCTGTGCGTCTTTCCCTGGCTTAGGAATCATAATGATGGTCGAAATTTTCCATGCTTGTGGGAAATATCCTTTATGGGTCATTGCGTTGAAAATTCTCGTGAGATGTTTAATTGCTGGGTCAGGTAGTTCCTTGATCATATATCCGTTGATGTGGTCGATACCGGGTGACTTTTTCACATTGATATGATTATTGATAACATGTCTCACCAGCCGATGTTTGATTTTCATTTTGTTTTGGTTTATAGCACCAGAAAATTCGAGCGTTTCTTGATTAGGTCCGGATAGATTCGGAGTGAAAACTTTTTAAAGATGGTTTGCAAAAGTTGCTGCTTCTTCACCGTCACTTCTGGCCCAATTACCAGAGGGCATTCTAAACGGCGGGACTTGTAACTGAGGTCGTTTTAGATTCTTAGTTGCCTTCCATAGTGAGTAATTATTATTTTGATTTGGCGATAATTCAGTTAAGCAATTATGGAATTTTTCATCTTTCTCGTCTTGTAATAGCTTTCTTAATTTACGTTGTGCCACATTGAATTGGTTTTTAGATTCTGGCGATCGTTTGTTTTGCCAGATACGTCTTAGTCGTCGCTTTTCTGCAACTGCTGCTTTTATGTGGGAGGCAGTAATAATTTTTTTGTGTTTCTGAGGCTTCATAGGTGGGGTAGCTATTTTCGCAGCGTTCTTCATGAGTATACTGAGCTGGTTAACTGCTTCCTCGATATGATGTTCGTTATCCAGAGGTAGATCGAGAATGTTAGAGGAGATATATGTCTTATATTTTGTCCAATTCGTGGAAAGGTTAGTGAGATTAGATGACGTCTGCTTCACTTCCTTTTCTATGAAGTATTCCAGGAGTATTGGTGAGTGATCAGATGATAAATCCAGAAGAAGCTTCGATCGAATTCGTTTACTATTAATATTTTTTGTGACAGCGAAATCTAGCAGGTCCGGAAGTCGTGCGAGGTCCTCTGGCCAGTGTGTCGGTTCACCGCATGATGCAATGTCATAGCCAGAGTCAGTGATGACGTTGTATAATACGCGACCACGAGTGGTAATCAGCCTTGATCCCCAAAAGGTATGTTTTGCGTTAAAGTCACCAGCGACGATAAATCGGTGCCCTTGGAGTGAGAAGAAGTCTTTCAGTTCCTCTTCCGAAGGGTGGTGGTTCGGTGAAGAGTAGAGTGCTGTTAGTACTATTTTCTCAGATTTATTCTCGATGCACACAGCCGCTGCTTGGATATTTAGAGTACTGTGACGGTGCCATAAATAGTGTGGAATATCTCGTTTGATGAGGACCGCAGCCCCACCTCTTGCTGATCCGCGCGGGTGATTTGTACCATAGAAATCATATCCCGTGACTCTGATGTTGTAGTAATCCGTCAGATGAGTTTCATTGATAAGAAAAACGTCAATGTCGTGTTGGTTCAAGAATAGTTTAATTTCATTCAAATGGTTATGTATCCCGTTTGCATTCCAATAGCAGATTTTCAAAAAAATTATTTTGAACATTGCAATTTTTGGATGAGAAGTTGCTGGCTGCGCAACATTTCTTGCATCATTGCTTGCATTGATGTCATGAGTTGCATAATTGAACCCATAAATACTTGTAATTGGTCCGCGGGAGGAATTATTGGTGTTGAAGGTTGGGAGAGTAGAGCATCCCTATACGATGTGCTAGGTGTAGGCGTGAAACCAGGAGGTTGGGGTTTCGGGTGTGTGGCTGAATTTACCGTTGGTTGCAGGGTTGGCTGATAGTTTGCAGGCCTGCTAGTTGCAGCTTTTTGTCGAGATTCTTGCGGTTTTTTCTTTAATGTTGTATATACAGGGCACCCCCTGTAGTTTGCAGTATGGTTGCCACCGCAGTTGCTGCATTTTTTTGCTTCTGTTGCTGTTCTTGGGACTGGGCATTTTTTTGTCTCATGAATGCCACTGCAGTCAACTTTCTATCTTTCATAGTTTCTGGCATATAAGGCATTTTTGTATGGAGACTTAATCAAAAATAATGTTTTACCCGTAATGTGTGCAAATTCTCGCGTTCGACATGTTCTTGACATATTTATCAGTAGAAAAAAGGTAGCAGAGCATGTAAATCGCGATAATTTATACATAAAAATATTACGAAACAAACATTAATAGTAATTTTTCAAAGAAAAAAAATAACGACTGCTGTTCGTAAAACTTTTTCCCTGTAAAAGTGCCCATCTTCCGATGTATGGGTGACTTGTTGTATGTGCTATTTGTTTTCGAGAGAAATAAATTTTTATTTTCAAAATTTGTTTTTTTTTCAAATAATTGTTTCATATTTTTTTATGAAAACATCAAGAATACGCTGCATTTCATTCTTTCACTAAAATGCTGTAGGCCTGATAGATTTTGTGTGGGAAATTTCTTGAAATTTTGAGTTGTTTTTCAACGAAAAATCTCAATTTAAAAACTATAAGATCTACAAAATGTTGGTTAAAGAACGAAATCTATCATTAAAAAATATCAAACAAATTAATTTTTGAAAAAAAGTTTAAGTTTAAGTTTACAAAAATATATATATTGAAAATTACAATTCATTTCCCTCGGAAATATTTGTTTGACAAAATGAAAAAATTAAATTGAAAAAATAAATATAAAAAGCCCTTACAATTTCCAACAAGAAGATGGGCACCTTTACAAGGAGAAAGTTTTTCTGATAAGAATTTTTTTCATGTTTTCTTCGAAAAATTACTAATAATGTTTAACTCGTAACATTTTTATGTATAAATTATCGCTATTAACATGTGCTGAACTTTTTTCTATTTAGAAACATGTCAAGAACATGCCAAACGCCAAAAATTTATACACTTAAATGTAACGTTTTACATTAGTTTTTCAATAAACTTAATACGAAAATGCCTTATATTCCGGAAACATATACAACAGAAACATTCATATTTTAATAAGATCTAAAACTTTGTCGAATACCCTATATCGCTTTCTTGACTTTAAACAAAATAAGGATTGCGTTTTTTTTTTCAAGGAAACATGAAAGAGTTGTTGTAAGAAAATCTTTTTCCCTGTGAAAGTGTCCATCTTCTGATGTATTGACGATTTGTTGAGAATCATAAGAGCTATTCATATGATTTTTGGAGAATTTATAAAAAAAATAAATTTTTGAAAAAAAATATTTTTAATTGTAATGTTTTTTTTCAGTGAAATTTTCGAAATTTTTATTTTTTTTTTGCATTTTTCATGAAAATTCAACAATTTTCTACAATTCATCTCACCAGAATTTTGTAGGTATCATAGTTTTTAAGTCATAAATTATTGTAAAAAAATAAGGAAAAAAATTTTGGCCCTGTTCAAAATTTAGTCGAATTCTTCTTTGAAGATTCCAAGTATGCAAAGTAACCCATCTCTTCAAACTCACAATGTTTCACTGCTATCTGGTGTGGTGCTGTCAACTCCTGAGACAAGTTGCCATGTAATTCGTCAACTATTAATAAACGCATTTATATGTTGTACAAAACGCCACAACATTCTAAAAAACTTGACCTAGTTGTTTTTCTAACTAAAATTTTGAAGCAGTCCAAATGACTTCCTTGGACAATCTAGTGTTAAAGACAACCTTTTCAAAAGTTTGATTGGTCCTCATTCGTATTTTTCTTCAACTGCAGAGGTTCACGAAGACTTAAACTTAGTTTCCGTCTGAAGAAAGCTGAGAAATTTTTTTCTTTAAAATAACACGAATTATTTCAATGAAAGTATTTTTTTTTTGTTCATAAAAGATATGTCGATTTCGAAGCAATCTATTGATTCACTCAAGTGAATCACCACTAAATACATGCTGCATCGATAAGAACGAGTGATAATCAGAAGTGGCTTTGTCTGATGAGTACGGTGGATGAGGAAGGGTTTTCCTTTCGAGCTACGACAACGTTTCCTTGACAGGTTTTCCAATATGTGACTATGCGTTATCGTGAAGGAAAATAATTTCAACAAATGATGAATCTTCTGTTCACTTCAACCCATTTTTCGTTTTTAAAGGTATTCCATGATCGCTCGTTGCACAATTGATGTATGCAGACGATCTGAAATTGTTTCGTGTAGTAACATCAAGTATGGACTGCTGTGCTCTTCAAATGGATGTAGATACTCTGCTGGGATGGTGCTCAATAAATGGCATGGAGGTGAATATTAGGAAATGTCATGCGATAACATTTTCGCGACTTTGCTCACCAATCACATTTGAATATGCGATGGGGTCGACCGAAGTGGAAAGAGTTGCAGCCGTCAAAGACCTGGGAATCGTGCTCGACAATAAGCTAAAATTTACGCAGCATATTGCAACGGTCACCGCTAAGGCTTTCTCCGTTCTCGGGTTCATTAGACGCCACACTCAGGCATTTAGAGATGTCTATTGCCTCAAATCGTTGTATGTGTCTCTCGTACGCAGTATATTGGAATATGGTGTTACTGTTTGGGCCCCATACCACGCTGTTCACATCGCTCGTCTGGAACGTGTTCAGAAAAGTTTCATCCGATATGCTCTTCGTCATCTCCCCTGGCGCAACGACCAACATCTGACCACATATGAAGAACGCTGCGCACTGATTCACTTACCGACACTGCAAAAACGACGAGAATTTCTCCAGAAACTGCTGATTTTCGACCTTCTTAACAACAATCTTGACTGTGCTGAAGTTTTGGGCAAGCTTCGAATCAATGCTCCAGGTAGAACAACCAGACAATTTGTTTTCTTCCTGCAAGCAGCACATCGTACTCTATACGGACAGAACAATTCCTTGGATGTTTGTTGCCAACGGTTGAATGAAGTGTATTATTTGTTTGAATTCGATATGTCCAGAAATGTGTATGTTATAAGGATTCAATAATTGAATTTTAGTCTGTCCGACAATTTCTTGGCGAAGACTGAATAAATAAAAAAAAAATATATATATATATTTTTTTTATAACCAGTATTCTTCTTCTCCTTTTGCTTCTTCTTTTTCTTTATCTTTTTCTTTTTCTTCTTCTTCTTTTTGTTCTTCGCTGTATTCTTCGCTTAAAAACTGATCAGATGGCGGCGAGGACGCCCAGAATGTCTTTTGGTCAAAGCCTTAGGTTCAGAATGTTTTCTAAATTGGACTTTTTCAAGGCTACAGATAAATTACCTGCAAAAATTTTAAGTCTCTTCAATCGAACATTCACTCACTCGCCAAAACATTATTTAAATGACCTTTTGCAAGGCTGGTAGATGACAGTTTAGGTTTGTTTCCCAATATCAATAATCCAAAACATCATCATCATCATACGTTACTCTTATTACTCACTCAACAGACTTTCAACAGGCTTTCCATTGAGTCCGGGTTAGCGATCGAATTCTGCGCGTATACAATAGCCAGCTCACCCTCAATCCAAAAAAGATCACCTCAGAGAACACTTCTTCACCGCAAATAAAATTTAAGTTTTCCAAAACCGAATCGAATACCGAGACAATCCAGTTTAATGTCGTACAATTATCGTCATCATCATCATCATCACCATCATCACAAAAAAATCCGCTCGAATGAACATTTAAGTATAAAGCCTCAGTAAAACAAACCAAAAAGGAGAAGAAGGAAGTCAAAAAGTGAGAAGAAATTGAGAAATTGTGTAGAAATAAAATAAAAATTCATCAGAATCTCAATCGAATCCACCAACACCATCGAAAGCACAAAGACGCCAGTGGTTTAATTGCAATTGACTACTCTTGGAGTAGTCCTATGTCTCTCTGATTATGTATATTATATATTATTCTGATTATGTATGTTATGAATATTATGGTGAAATATTTTGAAATTTTGTCAAACTAGTTATTCTAATTAATATTCTAGTGTTCTAGTATTCTTCCGAGAGATACTACTAAATAAAAATTTTCGACTTCGCACTCTGTTCCTCAATTTTTTTGTAGAGTGTATAAAAACGAATACAATCAATAATTACGAGGACAAAATACAATTCTTCTGAAAGAACAATATTTTTTTCAAAAAAAGACTAGCTAATTGGCTTCAATTCGATATATCAATCATCTGAATCATAATTTTTCATCTTCTTCTCGAATGGTGTTAACGTTCCCTGTGGAACTTTTGCCGCCTCAACGTATGCATTAACTAGCGTAATTTATTACTACTTAGTTGAAATTTCTTAAGCCAAATAACACGCCATAAATGTATTCCGAGGGGCAAGCTCTAGAATACGCGTGACCACAGTGCAAGTCGAAGGAAATTTCTCTAACAAAAAATCCCCCGGCCAGAACGGGAATCGAACCCGAACACCCGGCATGGTAATGTGAGACGCTAACCACTCGGCCACGGGTGCACTAATTTTTCATAATTTTTGTAAAAATTTTTGTAAAAAAAGAGAGGGAGGAGGGGTAAATTATGTTTCGGACTACCCTAAAATGGCCCCGGAGGCGATCTGGCGTAGTGGTAACATCCATGCTTCTCACGCTAAAGGTTACGAGTTCAATTCTCACTCCCGACATTCTTCCAAAAATGGAAGTAAAAGTGACGAACCAGCCAAATGAGTTGAAAGTCACTATAATACAGATAAAAAAAAACCCTAAAATGGAAATGAGCACCCTAATGAAAAAAATGGGGACTAATATTTTGCGATAAGGAAAAAAATTGCCACTTTTCACCAAAATCTCAGAACCACTCTATCTGATTAGTACGGAATAGTTTCGTATGTATATAAAACAAAAAAAGTATTACTAAATCCCAGAACTAGAAGCATGTAATTTTGAAGTGATTAAATGTTATTTTATTACATTTATGTCTAGCAAAGTTACAGTATTTGAAATATCGCTTAAAAATTCGATACCGCGCTTCGATCTTCTAGTTTTTTTTGTCGAGTCTTGTTACAATCTCTCTGTATTTCGAAAATGTTTCATGTGGAACTTAGTTATTAGCATTTAGAGCAATTCTCATTACATGAAAAATCTGTTGGACAATCAATATATATTATTTCTGTACATTCTTATTATGTTTAGCTACGATTTTCTGCCAATAATTTCTTGAATCAGCTTCTACAAAATTTCTCGGATGTTTTTCATGTTCCTACAAATGTAACACAAATTTCTGCATTACTCGGGAATTAATCAAGCAAATGACACCAAATTAGGCATATAGATGTTTTAGGGTGCAATAAATTATTCTATGGTGGTTAGAAACTCCACCCTCCTCTCTATGGGGGGAGGGGGGTCTACCATACAATTGAAACACAAATTTCTGCATTACTCAAGAATAAATCAAACATATGGAACCAAATTAGGCATGTGAAGGTTTCAAGGGGCACGACACGTTTCTATGGCGAATTGACACTTCTCCTCCCTCTCTAAGGGGGACTGCCATACAAATGAAACACAAATTTCTACAGAACTCGAAAACTAATTGAGCAAATTGAGCCGAATTCGGCATGTGAAGGTTCTAGGAGGCACGAAACGTATCTATGGTAGATAGACACTCCTCCCTCCTCTCTAAGGGGAGGCTACCATACAAATGAAACACAAATTTATGCATAACTCGAAAACTAATCAATCAAATGGAGCCAAACTTAGCATGTGAAGGTTTTTGAATATGAGAAATGTTTCTATGATGGTATGACACCCCTTTCTCCTCTGAAATGGAGAAGGGGTCCCGTAAAACTAATACACATATTTCAACCAAACATGACAATTGTTTTTTTAATGTGACAAAACTCCTTTATCATCTTCTATCTATATAAATAAAAATGGATCACCGAATGTGTTGATATGAGCAAAACTCAAGAAAGGAATTGCTCGATTTAGGGCTGTCTTTATTCTATCATATTTTCTGTATCAAACATTTATCCCATGTAACGGAGAAACATGTTATTTGCAAGTGGTTGAAAAATCTTGAACGAGAATTGTGTCTGAAAATTATCGGATATTATAATGACGAGTATGGTAGGAATTTTATAGTAAATAGTATAGGAATTTTATAGTAAAATGAAATTTCAAGGGTAGATTAGCAAATCAATCAATGAACAGACCGCGATTGGACCTGTGAACTTGCGCTTAGTAAAAAAAAACGTGAATGTGATAACGAAAAATAAATTTTGGGCGAGACGAAGTTTGCCGGGTCAGCTAGTATAATATAAAATTATATAAAAGAACAAGTTCACTTTAAGTTGCTCGTGTCTGAACCTTGATTTATTTCACCAATAATGAAAAAAACATGCAAAGAAGGATTAAGCAGCATCACTGCGAACCAATTAAATAGAGCAGATTCATATTCGAATACCAGATCCATCTATTTATTCTTTTAAAATGGTTATAAACCAGGAATGAAATATCTAAACCCTTACCTGTCGCAGTACTTCATCTGCATTTCGACATTCCAAACTGAGCAATACAAACTGTTGATGACCGACAACCTCCAACATGCGAGAAGCATACAAAACACCTTCGTCGTCCCCCTCATCACTTCCATTACCATCAACGTTAATGGCTCTAACTGTTATGTTACCATCATTCATTAGACCCTTGATAACATCGTAAAATGTTAAGTATCGTTCTGAATTGGCCAGCGAACACGTGAACACGACACCAAATTTTAAGCGCTTATACGAGGTGATAAATTCGAATATCAATTTTGCAACAATTTCGCCGTAATCATTATTGGTCTCACCGGAAAAATCTACGCTACTAGCGAGTACCAACAGTGAGGCGAATAAAACCAACTTCAGCTGGTAATTCATTTTGTAACCGACTGTTGGCTCGGAACCGCACACTATCGGAGAACTGCCGGCAACTGTTCGTCGCCGAAAGGAGACTGAAGTGACAATCCGCAGACGGTTTTATGGACGATTCAAAATACTCAATTATTAATACTCATGTTCAGGTAAACGATCCGTTAGTTATTTTGATCAACAACATTCAGAAGTGAATGACAGGAATAATTTCAATAGAATTAAGCTGGAATGTAACAACGCACGTTGACATGCTAATCTACCCGGCTGTGTAACCTCTTTTTGTACAATAATTGTACAACAAAAGAGTTGAAAACGATAGTGGTTCAAAAAATTAAAAAAGTGAAATTAATAGTAAGCAATTAAAACATGTTTTAAAACATGCCGTTCCTATTTATGAAGATATTAACTGCCTATTTTGATTTTCTTGTCCGTGGTTACTTCTTTTAATGTTAAAATACTTATTTTTATAAAAATTGCCATTTTAAGCCATGACGGAAGGATTTTCTGAAATGGTAAAATATAACTACACTGTTTTCATAACTATAGAGCAGCTCGTTTAATAGTCCAATAGAATTAATATAGTTTATTATTTATGCATCAATTTAAGCAAACACTTATATTTTTACTGGATGTGTTGTGAAACATACAGACGAAATTTCACATCGAACTGCTCCCTGTAGATTACTTTTTTATTTTTATTTACAATTTTAACAGAAGGCCAGCTAGATGTACACAGTAAGTGTCAAAGGTATTGATATTTGGTGATTGGTGATTGCTTGTTTGTACATCATTAAAATTTAAAATAAAAAGGAGTCCGTCTTTCCCGACCTTCCGCTATATAAATTTACAATTCGAATGCTCAATCAGTAGGGGAAAGTTGGGAAAGACTGACAGCGTAAGAAAAACGGACACCTGTATGTATGATTAATAAATTACATTTTTGTTTTAAATTTTAATTATGTACAAAAACATGCAATACATTGTGTTGCATGCATTGTGTGATACCTTTGACACTTACTGTGTGCACCTAGATGACCTTCGGTTAAAATTGTAAATAAAAACAAAAAAGTAATCTACAAAGAGCAGCTTGATGTAAATTTTCGTCTGAAGAAAATAAGGTTCTCATTGTTATCGATTATTTTTGGGGTATGTTTCGTTACGTGAGTGTTTTACCATCACTTCCTCTACCAGTTTATCGAATCAGCGGTGAAGTTTTCTCATTTACTAATCAAGTGGTGTAAAACGGACCCAATAAAAGATAAACCTTATCGAATTTCATTCTAAGATGTAAGAGTTGAACAACAACCAGAATAAATTTGAACTCAGTATCTCAAAAGACCTGTGTTTTATTGAAAAAAAAAGTTAACAAGTCCCAAACGAAAGACCCGTTATAAGAACTATTTATCGGAAATATTTGCCCGGTATTGGGTAAACTGAATCAATTAGTCGATTCGATCCCTACAGCTATCACACCGAACAAATTTTCGAATTTGTAAATCAATAGAATCTTATCGAATCGAGTTCTTTCTCGAACGTCGGCAAATTGCTTACTTTCAAAAAAGGTGTCGAAATGTTGCCAAAGCAAAATATCAGGAATGCAATAAGCAAACCAAACAGCTCGAAAAATTATGCCGACAGCTTTCTCTCGCGTGAGGAAAGGCTGAATGGAAAACTCCATGTATTGCGGCAAAGAAAAATGTTCTGTATGTTCAAACAGAAGGATAAAAGGCGGAAGACTAATTATCTTGGTGATACATGCGAACACCTGAACTGCATTTTGGGGACTGTTTCGAATAATATTATACGTATTATAGCATATATTTTTTATATGAAAACAACATATTAAAACACTTTTTTAGCGTAGAAATTTCAAGACTTTTAGACTTTTTCAAGTAGAAATAATTCCGACCGCAGAGGGACAATCTGAAAAAAAAATTAAACGGAAACTTTAACGAAGAAATATCCACTCTTACAACTAATATGTTTTATCTTACAACTAATATTGTTTTATTGAGCTTAGCCTAAACACCTTATAAATTGATTACGGCCAGGTATGGGCAAAATCGCATCGAAATTCGTTCAACAACACTCATTCACAGATAAAACTCACCCTTCTATTCTCCGTTTATGCCTCACTTAATGTGAGACGGAAAACATTCACCTATCATCTTCGCGGCAGTAAAATATAGGTAGATAGTTGAAATCGAGTTGTTCCCTGTACACTATTGCAAAGACATTTTGACGTAGAACTACGTCTTTCATTAAGGGTGCCAAATCAGAAAACAGGTCACGTTTTTATGAAATAAAGTTAACGTTAATAACTATTTTTGCCGCGAACGGATTTTGGTAATTTACATAGTAAACGAATCGGGAATTCCCTAAGATTTGTTTAATATGCTATACATTAGAATCTCCTGGTTGTGATCGAATACATGTAATAAAGCAAATCGATCTTGCATTGTGGTGTTTTTTTTTGTGTTCGAGCTCTGTGCACTAGTGTTTCTGTGCTTTTCAATTTGCACATATCTGTCGTACCGATACCGCCACCTCTCGCTCCTACACGCTCGCTCTTACACGTCTGAAGCGCCATCTGGACGCAAACGTAGGAAGCTTGACCTCATCGTCCATCCTTGGGTTGCATAATCAACGGCGCATACAGATTTCTGACATCACCGTCGTTTAGTGCGACTTCGACATTTAACTGAGACCATCATTCACCATCCCTCGGCGATATGGACACGTGCCAAGCCTGTTCACGATCCCTGAGTTCTGGAAAAGCGATTTCTTGCAGTGGATCATGTGGTTTTATTTTCCACCACACTTGTGTCGGACTAACGAAACTGCATTATTCAGCATGGTCGGCTAGAGTCGGGCTGCTGTGGTTCTGCGACTCCTGTCGGCTGAATTTCAACCCTGCTGTGCACAATCAAGAGAATACCATCATTAAAGCTCTACGAGAACTGCTTATACGTACGGACTCGATGGATACACGCTTGGGCAACTATGGCGAAAATCTTCGAACGATCAACAAAACGCTATTTGAAACAAAACGGAAACCCAAACTCACCAATCAATCGTTAAATCAGTCGACTTTTCATCAAAACATTGATCAGCTCACTCTCGACGACACTGTGGACAACATTGACCCCATCAATCACTCTAGATCTTGCGATGAAACATCATTCTTCGAAGTTTTGGACGAAGTGAACAGCTTAGTTACCCAACCTAACAAACTTGTTGTTGCAAACCGACGAGTGCAAATCCTACCAAACCGACAGACTAGATCCACTTCCCACTCTACGCCTGCTGCTCCAGTCGATAACTCGAGGCAGTCATCTATCCACAAGTCTCCGTCCCACGCCCGGGTACTTGTTAATGAACGCAAAGTCCCTAATCAGCCCATCGTACCTAATAATGAAAACCACTCCGGTAGTAATGGTATCCGGCCAAGTACGGGAACGTTGACATCGCCAAAGTTGGCCAGACTATAACTGACACAGTGGCTTTTTACGTGACACCCTTTACTCCAGACCAAAAAGAAGAAAATATAAAACAGCATGTTCACAACATCGCAAATGTGGACTCCTCGTTCGTGAATGTAGTAAAACTGGTTCCGCGTGGAAAAAGCCTCGAGGATTTATCATTCGTTTCATTCAAAGTAACCGTCAGCAATGCCGTGTCCGACGTGGTCGGTGATCCTTGGTATTGGCCCGAGGGAGTTACTGTCCGTGTGTTCAATCACAATAAAAAAAAACAGCTCTGCTCTGCCACATCCGAACTTGCCTTAGAAACCTTGTCAACAAGCTTCATCAACATCTTGCACTGAGGGCAATCCGGGACGCATGCGAACAGGTTCTATAGGTAGCCCTTATCCTTTCGGCACAGTCGAGCCAAATCTCATCAGTTCCAGCTGCAGTCGTCCCGGTCCTGTGTTCGATTCCGGAGAGGGGGCTGCCCAACCTTTTCAGTCGGGCAAGTACACTTACAATACGAACTCGACGCTTTCTGACCAATCCTCGGCATCCAGCAACTTACTGCGAAAAGATCGCTGGCATCGACGCACACAATTCAATGGAATTCAGCATTCGCCGGGACGCATATCAAAAAGCACTACGGAAGCCCCTTCTACGCCCAGAACAGTCGCGACCGTTCAACCGACCACTTTGTCGCAACCAAATAAATCCAGTTCCAGCCGTCGCAGTCGTCCCGGTCCTGTGTCTGTGGCTACAGAACGGGGCTTCCAGCCTGCTATGCCAGGCAAGTACATATCGTTCGCCCAATCATCGCTTCCTGATACTCGACCCGTTTTCAGCTGCACCTCCGTCGACAGTTCCACACTCGCCAATGAACCTGCGAGCGGAACGCCAGAGTCTTATCGCCTAGCCTCTTGGATTTCTGCCAGCAGCCACCACTGCAACTGCAACGGAGTCTCCATCCTGTCCATCTACTACCAGAATGTTAGAGGACTACGCACTAAAACGAACGATCTCAAACTTGCTTTATCGAGTTGTGACTATGACGTGGTCGTGCTCACCGAAACATGGCTTCGCCCGGATATATGCGACGTCGAGCTGACGTCAGATTACTCAGTGTTTCGTTGCGATCGTAATGAGTCCACTAGCGATCTTCAGAGGGGCGGTGGAGTGCTTATCGCAGTTAGAGCCAGTATTTGCTGCAGTGCAGTCTCCTTGGTGAATTGTGAGCAAATAGAGCAAGTTGCTATATGCTTAGTGCTTCCACATCGATCCATATACGTCGTCGGTATCTACTTACGACCTAACTCTGATCCAAGATTATATTCCACTCACGCTTCGGCCGTTCAGAGCATTTGTGATCGATCATCTGAAAATGATATCGTTCTACTATTGGGCGACTATAACCTCCCTTTTTTGCGTTGGCATTTTGACGAAGATATCAATGGACTTTTGCCGGTAAACGCATCTAGTGAACATGAAGTTACAATTACGGAATCCATTCTTTCTTGTGGTTTGGTACAAGTGAACTCTCTCACAAATTGCAATGGTAGGCTCCTTGATTTGGCGTTCGTTGATTCACCGGACGATCTCGAGATTTTCGCACTTCCACTTCCTCTCCTGAATATCGACGTTCATCACGTACCATTCGTCTCGCAAGTAGATACCCATTGCTGCATTTACGATCAGGTAGATTTGCATCCCGCAGCTTTCGATTTTGACTTTCGGAGGTGTGATTTCTCATCTCTGAATGTTGAACTCTCGTCAGTAAACTGGCAGAATTATTTCCAAGGTGACTCTGTCGATGAGAACGTACTGCTGTTCTATGATAAATTACTCGAAATCTTGCACGCTAATGTTCCCCGTCGTCGCCGTGCTATCAGCTCTACCTACAGGAAGTCTTGGTGAAATGCCGAGCTGCGTAACCTGCGAAACAGACTCCGCAAAGCCCGCAAACATTTCTTCGAATCTAAAACAGATTCAAATAGAAATCTTCTACGGCAAGCTGAAGTCAGCTATAAGGAACGTCTTGTCTCTGCCCACTACGATTATGTGATCAGGTCACAGTCATCACTGAAGAAAAATCCTTCGACATTTTGGAAATTTGTAAAACTACAACGAACCAATAATCGTGTGCCCAACAACGTAAGCTACAACTCATCTACGGCTACCTCTGCCGAAGAAGCAGCAAATCTGTTTTCAAACTACTTTCAAAGTGTGTTCAGCTCTACCTCGCTTCAAATCCATCAAAGTAGTTTCCAAGATGTGCCTTTCTATAATGTTCATCTGCCCCTCATCGATTTCTCTAGGGCAGAAGTGCGGAATGTATTAGAAGATCTTGACGTGTCAAAAGGAGCAGGAGTCGATGGTTTACCACCACTTTTATTCAAAAACTGTGTTACATCTCTAGTGGAGCCTTTGACACTACTGTTTAATCGATCCGTGCAAGAGAAAACGTTTCCGGCTATGTGGAAAACTGCTTCTATGATCCCCATTCATAAAGCTGGAAGCTTGCAACGAGTCGAGAACTACCGCGGCATCTCGATACTCTGTTGCGTAGGAAAAGTTCTAGAATCCCTTATTCATAAAGTTTTACTGGCTGCAGCAACACCGTCGATTTCTGAATACCAGCATGGATTTGTTCCTCGTCGCTCCACAACATCCAACTTGATGTTCTACACAAGCAGCTTGTTCCAGGAAATGGAACGTCGGAATCAAGTCGATTCTATTTATGTCGACTTCTCGAAGGCCTTTGACACTGTACCGCATGCCTTCGCAGTGGAGAAGCTGAAGTACATGGGCTTTCCAAACTGGATCACGGACTGGTTACTATCTTATCTGACAGGCCGGAAGGCGTTCGTACAACTCAACTCTGCACGATCGGAATTATTTGAAATAGCGTCCGGTGTTCCACAGGGAAGCGTACTGGGTCCTCTTATCTTTGTTCTCTTTATAAATGATCTATGCCCCCGATTGTCATCCGGGAAGCTATTATATGCAGACGACCTAAAAATATTCAGAGTAATCAAGTCAACACTGGATTGTACTGCGCTACAAACGGATATTAACATCACTTCGCAATGGTGCTCCGATAATGGTATGCATTTGAACATCACTAAATGCGAGGTAATCACGTTCACCCGTGGTATGTCGCCGATCAATCACGTCTACTCAATTAACACAACTCCTCTAGAACGTGTTCAGTCCATCCGCGATCTGGGCGTTGTCAGTGACTCCAAGCTGACGTTCAACGAACATATCGCCACCATAACAGCCAAAGCGTTTTCTGTTCTCGGATTCATCCGCCGAAACGCATCGCAGTTTACCGACATCTATGCCCTGAAAGCGCTTTTCTGTACGTTAGTGCGCAGTACTCTGGAATATGCCTCGCCGATCTGGTCACCCTATCACGTTGCTCAAGTGATCAGCATTGAACGTGTACAGAGGCAATTCGTGCGCTTCGCCCTCCGTAACCTTCCCTGGAACGACCCGGCTAATCTCCCTGATTATGCGGCTCGCTGCCAACTTATAGACCTTCAGTCACTATCAGCACGAAGAACCCAGACACAACGGCTGTTCATATTCGACCTTTTGAAAAACAACATCGATTGTCCAGACCTACTTGAAAAAGTTTCGTTTTACGTTCCTCAACGTCAACTTAGACAATTGCCTTTAATTATCGTTCCTAGACATAGAACAAGTTATGGGTTCAACAGCCCATTCAGCAGCTGCCTAAGGGCGTTCAACAATGTTAGTAGCAGTTTCGACTTTAATATGGCTAAAAATGATTTTAAAAACCGAATAATGAACGTAGTTTAAGTTTAAGATCTGTGCGACTAGGCGTTAGGGTTAACTAGGTTAGTTAAGCCTGGTGCACGTGTCTCGTAGTTCCCATTGCGACCTTCAGCCTCTGCCCAGGAACTCCGATCCCTACCTTCACGAGGTACTAGCTGAGATGCGAGCAACCCTTGGAAAGATCGGGTAACCAACCCCGGTGGGACCTTGGGTCGTATGCAAACAGGGAAGGGGGACTAGTGTAGCGTCTGTTCTCCATGTTAGGAGCGGCCCACAACAGCGTCTGTATTCCAGGTTAGGAACGGCTGAGATACCGTCCTTCAGGCAGGTTGAGGACTCTAAGAAGCAACCTGTGCCAACCCGTGTTTTCCCGGGAAAAGGAAAACTACCAATAATGCAATTGAGAAATCGGAGAATTATAGTAATGCGATCGCCTGAGGAGGGCCCCCGGACTGGAGCTGGTCCTGGAACGGGCGTACATGCGAGCGGCCAGCGGCTAGAGGAATTGGTGCAAGAGCGGACCCCTAGTCATCGGGCTCAGCCCGTAAACCGAACGCTAAACAGAACCCGCAGCACAAGAAATCACAATGGCAATGCTGCACCTGCAAATGATGCTGCGATTGGACGACGTCAGTCGCTCACATTGACAGGCCGCCAACGGCAACGAATCATGTGGACGAGAGAGATGAATGAATTCGTGATTCGTTGCTATTATGTCTGCACAAGATTGGAGACGGACATGTCCGGCAGACCAAGAATGCTGGAAATGTTCAACGAGCAGTTCCCACGATTTGCCGGCCAACTAGATCGGAATAAGCTCTACACACGGAGACGAGCGATTTTATCACACAACATGCTGTCCCCGGCTGAAATAGAGGCCATCAAGTTGGAAGTGCAACGAGAACTGCGTAGAGAGAGTGGAAGATCGAGCGATATGTCGAGAAGGAGCTCTGCTAGGCTGAGTGCATCGTTCGCTAGTGAAAGGCGCGAATCTATTGCACCACCACCGGATCCAGTGGATGAGCCTAGAGGACAAGAGCCGGCAGAGGATCAACAACGAGGTCAATTAAAGAACGAATTGGCTTTCCACATGGATGCAGCAGTGACCCAGTTTTACGGAACGGACCCCTTAACCCGACACAAGATTCCGAAGTTGCAGTATTCCCACCGACTAACGAGTGCCGTCCAAGTACTCGACCAGGAAGTACTACCTGTGTACCTGGAAGTGGTAGAGAATCTAGAGGAGCTGCAATTTATCGTTTATTGTGGAACTGTAGCTGTTGTACGGACGTTAGGAATGCGCACCTTTCACCAAGACGATAGACAGAACCGCGTACTCTCCAAAAAACCGAAACCTGCTTGGATGAGACGCCTGGAAGGTTGTATCCAAACGCTCCGAGTAAAAATCGGTCGACTAACGCAGTACAAGAGGGGAAGTCGATCGCGAAAGCTGATTCGTGGAGTTGCTGAAATTGTGAAGCCGGCAGAGCTCTCTGATCTTAATGAAAACCGCATCATTGAGATCCTCGACACCCACGTACAACGGTTGAGTGCTCTATCAAAAAGGTTAAGACGTTATACGGAATGTACGAAAAGGCATGCGGATAATCGTATGTTCAGTATGAACGAAAGGGAGTTCTACAGCCGCATCAAAAAGAAACGCAATAATTACGATGGTGGTCTTCCTGAGATTGACGAAGTTACCCAGTTTTGGTCAGGCTTATGGGAGAACCCTATTCAACACCGAAGTAACAGGATGTGGCTGGCAGAAGAAGAGGAATATGGAAACGGACTTGAAGCAATGCCTGCCGTTATGGTAACCGCCCATGATATCAACGAAGCCATTCGATATTCCAGGAATTGGGCTGCGCCAGGACCAGATTTCGTGCACAATTTCTGGTACAAAAAGTTTTCTTCAACTCATGGGCGAATGGCAGAGTGCTTCAATAAGGTATTAGAAAATCCCCAAGCAACACCGGAGTTCGTGACCAGGGGAATTACTCATCTGATGCCAAAGGATCAAGACACAGCGAATGCGGCGAAGTACAGGCCAATAACATGTCTAACGAGCCTGTACAAGCTACTTACGTCGGTGATTAATAAAAAGATACAAAACCATTGCGAAGTTAACGAAATATTAACAGAAGAACAGAAAGGCTGTAAACAGAACACGCGGGGCTGCAAAGATCAAGTCGTTATCGATGCAGTCATCGTCGGACAAGCAAGCCGAAACAGAAGGAACCTGAGTATGGCGTACATTGACTATAAAAAAGCATACGACTCAGTACCGCATACGTACCTGATAAAGGTACTAAAAATGTACAAGATACATGATGGCGTCATCAGGTTTATGGAACACGCAATGGTAAACTGGAGCACCTCGCTTAGTATCACCGACGGAACAACTATGTTGAGATCCAGAACTCTCAATATTCGCAGGGGAATATTCCAAGGTGACACATTCAGTCCTTTGTGGTTTTGCCTTGCGATGAACCCCTTGAGCAGAGCACTCAACCGAAGCAGCCATGGCTACCATATCAACAGAACAACGACAATAAACCATACCTTCTATATGGACGACTTGAAACTGTTTGCGGAATCAACAGAAGCGCTACATAGTCTTCTACAGTGTGTTAGCGACTTTAGTTCCGATGTGCGGATGGAACTCGGAATCGAAAAGTGTAAGGCAGTACAGCTCCACCGTGGACGATTGGTGGAGACTGAAGGATTCCGCATTAACGAGAGTGAAGTGATTCAAGATTTGGTGGAAGGCGAATCCTATAAGTACCTGGGATTTCTGCAATTGAAAGGGATTTGTCACACAAAAATCAAGAAGGAACTCCAGGAACAATTCTTGATCAGAATCAACCAGGTTTTGAAAACAAACCTCTGCGGCGGCAAAAAAATCAAAGCCGTCAATACGTTTGCCGTTCCTTTACTCACGTACAGTTTCGGGGTGCTGAAGTGGACGAAAACCGATTTAGAAACAATAGAAAGAGCAATGAGAGTGACGTTCACAAAGCACCGTATGCACCATCCAAAGTCGTCCATAGAAAGATTCACCTTGCCACGTGTTGAAGGAGGAAGAGGTGTCACTGACATTAGAGCGCTTTGCAGTTCCCAGATCCAGCAGTTGCGGAGTTACTTCGTGGAAAGTCAGACCCGTCACGATATCTATCGCGCTGTCTGTGAAGCGGACCGTGGATTCAGTGCCCTGCATCTGGCGCAGGAGCAGTACGAACTTAGCTGCAATTTGCAGACCATAGAAGAAAAAACAACATCATGGAAGCAAAAGGAACTTCATGGGACACACCCCCATCGTTTAGAGCAAGCGCATATCGACAAAGTATTATCGAACACGTGGCTGGTGCGAGGTGAACTCTTTTCTGAAACAGAAGGGTTTATGGTAGCCATCCAGGACCGGATAATAGCGACCAAAAACTACCGGAAGTACATCTTGCACGAAAACGTTGTTGACTGTTGCAGAAAGTGCAATAAAGTAGGAGAGACGATAGAACACGTCATAGCCGGCTGTGGAGCGCTAGCCGAATCAGCTTATCTCAATCGTCACAACTCGGTTGCCAAGATTGTTCATCAACAGCTAGCATCAAAACGCAACTTGGTAAATCAGTTGGTACCCTACTACAAGTATATTCCGGATCCGGTTTTGGAAAATAGCTGCTACAAGTTGTACTGGGATCGCGAGATTATTACGGATGTCCGAATACCAGCTAATCGCCCTGATATTGTGGTCTACGATAAAAATAAGAAAGAAGTGCTGATAATAGACATTGCAGTACCGTTAGACCACAATCTACAATCTACGTTTGCTGCCAAGATAACCAAGTATCACGACTTGGCAGAAGAACTAAAACAAATGTGGCATTTGAAAGGCATCCGTATTATACCAGTAGTGATCTCTGCTACTGGTTTAGTTCCACACTCTCTCACGCAGTCATTGGAGGAGCTGCAAGTAACAGAGCAGCTTGCGGTTATGCAGAAAGCGGTGATTCTTGGAACGTGTAACATAGTGCGACGGTTCCTGAATCACCATAATTAGAACACGATGATTGTGCAGACACTATTATAAAGAGAAAAAAAGAAAAAAAAAAGATACCACAGAGCCTAATCCCCCTTTGGCATTTAAGAAGCCCGGGGGTAGGTGAATATTCCAGCTCAATGCTGAGAAGTGCCATAACTCTATATAATAATAATAAAAGATCATATGACGACATTTTTAGATCGGGCGTGAACTGGAAACACACACCTGGTCTTGGCTCCGAGAACGGGTGTCGAAAGTGGCTAAGTGAGGGGGTGCGAGCGAGTCAGAGCGCTATATCTCTCCCGGGGAAGGCCTCCCGGGTCATGGAGGCCTTGCCAACCCGCTGTCTCCCGGGCAAAGGAGATACACCCAGACAATGGAGCTAAGGTCAAGACGAATACTACGAATGCGATCACCCGAGGAGGGTCCCCGAACTGGAGCTGGTCCTGGAACGGGCGTAAGAGCGAGCGGCCAGCGGCTGGAGGGCGATGTGCAAGAGCGGGCCACCAGCCGGGTTCAACCCGAAGAGCTACCGCCACACGGAAACAGCAGCCATCGACATCACCAACGAAACGCTGCGCCTACGAGGCGTGTTGCGACTGTCAGACGACAGTCGTCCACACTTGTGGGTACTACTAGGCGACGGATCATGTGGACACACGAAATGAACGAATTCGTGATCCGCGCCTATTACATCTGCACTGCTTTGGAGACGGACATGAGCGGTCGCCCTCGAATACTCGCAATGTTCGAGGAAGCGTATCCAGAGTTCGTCGGGAGGCTTGACCAAAACGCGATGAACGCGAGGCGTAGAGCGATTGTACGCAACAATATGCTCTCCCAAACGCAAGTCGACGAGATCAAGCAGCAGGTGCAGAGAGAACTAAGCTCCAGAACAAGCAGAGCAAGCGATGTGTCGAGACGAAGTTCAGTACGGCTGAGCAATTCATTCGCGAGTGGGGCACGCGAATCAGCACCAGTGGAGGCCACAGTACAACAACCCTCTGAGCCGGAAGATCCACAGTCAGATCAACAACTACTACGCGATCTGGTCTTCCATTACGACGAGGCGATCTCACAGTTCCGCGACACGGACCCTTTGTCGCGCCCCAGGATCCCGAAGTTGCAGCATTCCCGCAGGCTGACAAGTGCAGTAAAGCTCATGAACGAGCACGTTCTTCCGCTGCACTTGGTTGATGCTGAGAACATGGAGGAGCTGCAACTGAAAGTTTACTGTGCTGCTGTGGCGACCGCCAAAAGTTTAGGATACCGTATTAGGCCAAGAGGCGGACTGCTCCAACATCTCCGTGAAAGGCGTGAGCCTCCATGGCGAAGGAGATTGGAGAAACGGATCCTAAACAAGCGCGCCGCAATTGGAAGACTGATGGCGTACAAAAGAGGCAGCAGATCGGTGAAATTATGTCGCCAAGTTGCTGTGATCGTGCGGCCTACTGAACTTCGCCAGCTGGGAGCTCACCAGCTGACGGAAAAACTCGACACACTGGTACAGCAATTGAGCGTCCTTACAAAACGGCTGAAACGTTACTCTGACTCTGCAAAGCGCCAGGAACAAAATCGGATGTTCAGAGATAACGAGAAAGCGTTCTACGACCACATTAGCGACGAGAAGCCCGACTACCGCGAAGGTTTGCCAGATATTAGCGATGTGACGAACTTCTGGGCTGGTATTTGGGAGACCCCAGTAGAACATCGCGACGGGCAAATGTGGTTAAGACGGGAGGAGGAGAGTTGTGGTGAAATTGGAGAGATGCCAGCTATCATCGTCGGAGAGAACGATGTCCGCGAAGCCTCGCGGTGCCTGAGGAACTGGGCAGCACCGGGCCCCGATGGTGTCCAGAACTTTTGGCACAAGAAGCTGACCGTCGCACATCCAAAGACAGCTGAGTGCTTCAACAAGGTGCTACGTGACCCACACAACCTTCCTGAATTCGCCACCCGTGGCGTCACCTTCCTCCTCCCGAAAGACAGCAACACATTGAACCCATCAAAGTACAGACCGATAACGTGCCTATCGAGTCTGTACAAAATACTGAGCAGCATAATTACCGCCAAAGTTTCTGCTCACTGCGAACAGCATCACATCATCGCAGAAGAGCAGAAAGGATGCAGGAAAAATACGCATGGCTGCAAAGACCAGGCCATCATCGACGCAGCCATAGTCGGCCAGGCGGTATATAACCAGCGGAACCTAAGTATGGCCTACATCGATTACAGGAAGGCTTATGACTCCATACCTCACTCGTTTCTCGTCCGGGTATTGGAGCTCTATAAAATTGATCCCGTCGTCGTTAGGTTCCTGCAGCATGCGATGAGGCAGTGGAGTACGTCTCTGCACCTCAGTGATGGGGAAAATGTGTTGCAGTCTAGAACGCTGCAGATAAAGAGGGGGATATTCCAAGGCGACTCTTTCAGCCCGCTTTGGTTTTGTCTGGCACTGAACCCCCTCAGTAGGACGCTCAATAGAAACGGTCATGGCTATAAAATAAGGTATGGCGACGGCGCCCACGAAGAAGTGACCCATACCTTCTACATGGATGATCTCAAGGTCTACGCTGATTCACGTCAGCGTCTAGGTGTAGCTATCCGGGTTGTCGAAGACATAAGCAGGGACATCTGCATGGAGTTCGGCCTCGACAAGTGCCGCTGTGTCCATCTGCTGAAAGGGCAGCTTACCGAATCCGGAGGTTACGAGGTCTATGACGGCGAGTTCATAAGAGACATGGTTCGTGGCGAATCCTATAAATATCTTGGATTCCGACAGCTCACCGGGATTCGCCACTCCGACATCAAGACGGAGCTGCGAGACAAGTTCTTGAGTCGAGTGAACTGTGTCCTGAGGACTTTCCTCAACGCGGGGAACAAGGTACGCGCGATCAACACATTCGCGGTTCCCCTGCTGACCTTCAGTTTTGGTGTAGTCAAATGGAGCAAAACTGACCTAGAGGACCTTGAGAGGAGGATGAGGAAAGCATTTAAAGAGGCCGGAATGCACCATCCTCAATCGGCACTGGAGAGAGTTTCACTGCCACGCAAAGAAGGGGGACTTGGAATAGTCGACATATCTGCACTGTGTGTTGCCCAGGTACGACAACTGCGCGAGTACTTCGCAGAACGCGCCAACCAAAACGCGCTATACCGGGCTGTCTGCGCCGCCGACAGAGGATACAGCGCTCTGCACTTGGCGCAAGCGGAGTACCAACTCAACTGCAATCTGCAGACAGTGGAGGAGAAGATTGCAGCTTGGAAGCAGAAGGCAGTGCATGGTGCCCACCCCCATCAACTGGACCGGCCACACGTCGACAAGGCCGCATCTAATCTGTGGCTAACGCGTGGTGAACTCTCTTCAGTAGTAGAAGCCGACATGATAGCCATCCAGGACAGGATAATGCCGACGAGAAACTGTAGGCGGTACGTCTGGCATCAAGACGTTGATGACATTTGCCGGATGTGCCATCAACCAGGTGAAAACATAGAGCACATTATGGGAGGCTGTCCCGTTTTGGCCAACGCAGCCTACACCGAGCGCCACAACAACGTGGCCCGTATTGTTCATCGACAACTGGCGCTCCAATGTGCTCTACTGGAAGACAACGTACCAAACTACCGGTACCTGCCTGCACCTGTCCTGGAAAATGACCGTTTCAAGCTGTACTGGGATCGCACTGTTCTGACCGACCTCTCGATCCACCACAACCGCCCAGATATAATGGTTTACGACAAGAGCGACCGCAAAGTCACCATCATCGATGTCGCTATTCCACTGAACCAGAATCTGGAGGAGACCCACGGTCGCAAAATCTGCAAGTACCGACCATTGGCCGTGGAGCTCAAGGAACTGTGGGGGCTAAGGGAGGTCCCAAGAATTGTTCCAGTCGTTCTCTCTGGAACTGGAATTGTCCCGAAGACACTTCTGGAAGCGCTAAAGGTGTTGAATATGGAGAAGGAATTGGCCGGCATCCAAAAGTCGGTCATCCTTAGCACCTGCGCGATTGTCCGACAATTTCTCGGTCAGGACTGAAACAGCACGAGCATGCAGATACGTGCATTCCGCAGAGCCTAGTCCCCCTTTGGCATTCAGAAGCCCGGGGGCAGGTGAAAATTCTGGCTAGGTTCGCCTAGTTAAGAAGTGAGATAAGTCTACAAAATTATAATAATAATAAGTGTTTTGTATATTTAAGATGGTTTCAACACGCTGTTTGACCAAAGTCATAGATAATCTACGAAAATTTTAAGTTTTATAATTCATACAGGTTATGAATACTGTGAATAATGAGGATGAAATCGATATCATATTAAGTTCGCTGATTTAACTGATTATGTAGGAGCCAACACGAGAAGGATTTGTAGTATTTTTAGCGCAACACATGCTACTCATCTTTTACCTAGTTGAAAAAATTAAAAAGTTACAACACTTATACCAAGCCATTCTCCATAAAATACATACCAGATTGTAAAACGATGTTTTTCTAACCTTTTCAGTGTGGAAAAAATACTTGAATCCGGGAAATTTGAAGGAAAATTCGGATTTTAACGTAGTATTACGTCTTTCGGGAACATATTGGGGTACAAATTGAAAATCGAAAATCGAGCACATCGTGAAATTTGTCCAATTTCAAACGCTTCTTGCTCAGTCATTCCATAATGGATTGATGAGATTGTTGCGTCAATCAATTTCGGCACTCCATAACATTTTTTACATTGAATAAAATAATATATGTCATAAAACTAACTATCGAACAATTGAAATATCTCAATCCTTATCCTAACGGAAATACCCACTTCTGATTGGTCTAAATTGACGACACATACGGCGGCTCATGTACTTACAATTATTGGTCAGTTATTTCCTGATAGATTTACTAGCTATTTGCATTAATCGATCTGAGCACTCCATCACATTTCATTACAATGAATAAAATAATATGTTATGTTAAACTAACTAGCGTTAGATCGCCAAATGACGATTTTATGCAAAGTTAAATCAGCTCATGCGACATGTACATTAGAGCTCAGAACCTCAAAAGTGATGGTGTTTGTTTATTTTACGCACTGAAAAGCAAGATTCGGTCGTGATTATTCATTTTATTTCAATGTAGATTCATTTCAGCCATTGAATGTCATCAGTATATGGTAAGAAAGTTAGGGCTTTGTATATTTACGATGTATATATACGCGATTTGACCAAAGTCATAGATAATCTTCGAAAATTTTAAGTTTGATAATGCATACCGCTTATTGATACTATGGATAATTGCGATGAAATCGATATCATATCAAATTGGCTGATATCTTTGATTATGTAGGGGCCGATACGAGAAGGATTTGCAGTATTTTTAGCGCGAAACACCCTATTCATCGTTTACTTCGTTGAAAAAAAATGAAGTTACAATACTTATAACAAGCCATTTCTTGTAATGTACATAGCACATTATAAAATGATGATTTTTTAACCTTTTCAGCGTGGAAATAATAAATGAAACCGTGAAATTTGAAGATAAATTCGGATTTTTCTAGAAAATTTAAACGAATTTCATACCAACGTAAATTCGTCAATTGGCGATCTAACGCAAAACGTAAACGATCGGTGAGACATCTGGATTTTGTTTTTGAACTAAGAAAATGATGCTAATGTAACCTAAAACTCAAAAACAAATCACCTATATTTTACTTCCGGGCTTTCCAAGGTAGTTCTCACATGCAGGAATCGTGCATTTTTCTATTTGTGTTTGATTGTGCTCTCGAATTTCCTTCTTTAATTCAACCATTGTCAACATTTTTATAGTTTTCACTACTGAAAGAGGTAAATAAATAACATGTTATATATATAAAATTGCGCAGAATTAAATTTCTTACAAATTCATCGCAATCAAATAATCTTTTATGATTATAACATTGTAATTTATGGAAAGAACTACAAACCTTCCATAAGCTCACATGGCAAAATTTAAAACCATCATCACTTTCACCGCAGCGCCGCCTAGATGTAGATTTGTACGTTAGATCGCCAATTGAGCGTGTATTCGCGTTGATTGTGGAATAATATCGACGTCTGGTGGCGACTTCCAATTAGGGACTATAATTTTTGCCCCAAACTCGTGTAATCTCTATCAGATTAGAAGACACCAAGCCGGTTTTCAAATGTTAAAAGTTGGATGATAATATTTACATCATGTTATTTAATTACTTGAAACACGTATTTCTGATCTTTATTGAACTACTTGTCTATACATTTCCAAAATTGTTTCTGAGTTAGTTTTCATTCATAATTTTAATTTTAAAAACGTGTTTACTTCGCCTGAAAATCAATTATTTTTTAACGCCACCCTAAACCTGAGACGAGACATGACAATAGGGGGCCGATTCCGGACCACCTCTTCTGTCAAACTCGGACCACTTGCAACTCGGCTTCTGATTGGTTAATGAGGAAAATAATTGACAAAGATAAATATACAAAAATGGGATCTCCAACATTTTTACAGTGTTGCCAAATATATTCAAAATTGAATAATAGTTGTATTCACATTTCATTTTAGCGAAAAATTCTATTATGGATTCTTTGTAAGTTTTCGTTTCTATTACGTCCGGTGTTCAGTTCCTGAAGAGAGGGAAACATTGCATCGGAATTTCCACCCTACATTTTTTGTGATTCTCTTGTCATCTAGCATAGCATAATGGCAGCGGCCTAGCAGAGAAGAACATTCAATTATTTTCCAACCGTAAAGCAGTTAGCAATAAAATTAAGATCAAATAACAAATAATAACCAAGACAGCATGGAACGTATTCAAAATCATGTTGGAACCTGAATAAAGCACACATACCTAAAAAAAACTTGAATAAACGCTATGTTATATTTTGGGAATGTATTTCAGTACTATTAGTATTTGAACGATATCAAAGTTGAATTATAAAGCCTTATTCCTTTATACACTTCACGGTGAAAACGAAATGAAGTGTATCCGCGATGACAACGATACGGTGTCGTCATCTGGATACGAAATTAGTTTTTAACAAGTCTTACTACTCGGCCAGAAGGCTCTTTTTAATTGCTAAAATCTGAATGAAAATTTTTACTTGGCGTTATTTATTTACTTGAAGCACGCCTTTCTTGCCCTAACTTGACCTATTTTCTATACACTTTCCGATATTCTCACTAAAACTTATCATTATAACATAACATTATCTTCAGATACAATTTTTGTACAAGATTATTTTACCAATTGAAGAAAGCAAAGTTTTCCATTCACATTGAACACTAATTTGATACGGAAAAGGTAATTTTGATTCATAATTTCTTTTTGAAAAGGGTTCATTCTACCTGAAAACCCATCATTTTCTTTAACTCGTGAAACGAAATTTAATGGCGTGTAGTTCATTTCGATTTCATCGTGAAGCGTAAACGGCAAGGCCCACAATCTCTTGATAAATAAAATGAACTATAAATTTAATTCATGTATTTCAACACATACTCCTACTATCAAATCAACGTTTTCAAGTTTTCTTTAATTTTTTGCATACCAAAATAACAGGAAAGTACTTATTGCTTAAAATATGTGACATTCGGTTGAAAAATTACAATACAAAAAAAATGGTGCAGCTCAGAAAATACATGGTACGAAGAACACATGTTTTTCATGGGAAATAATCTTCCGAAATTTTATAACATTTGGCAACCTTCACATCCCGCTTTACTGTTATCTAGCACTTGATCGACGAAAATGCAGAAAGAAGAGTAAGAAGCCAGTTGTCACGTCTTGTCTTAAGGCAATGTACATAGAATAGAAGGTAAGGGATATTTCCTGTGTATACACACGGAGAGCCCATGAATTACACACACAACGAAGTTAGTAATAAAAAATCCTCAATTTGTTCGAAGTTCTGAAGTTTTTTCAATATTTCTCGATTTTAAAAGTTCTAAACATCATAAAAAGTGGCAAAATCGCCGGTCGAGTCGACGGTAAACACGATAGTGTACTTGTTTTTCACTGCAAGTAACGTTTTATGTGAATTTCTGTCGATTTCATACTGAATAGTTTTTGTTTACTTCAGAAAAATGTTGAAATACCACGTTCCGCGATGCCGGAACAGAATAATTTCGAAAGAGATAAACTAATCGGAGATGTTTTCAGTTATCCCATGCATTCGCTCCTTGGATCGGGAACGAGAACGACACTGCTTCGATATAACCTCTCCACACATTTGTTTATCGGTTTCGCATTATTTCTATAGTACAGGTGCGATAATTTTACTGTTTTCAATTTTAAAATAATTAAGTATACCACTATTCCATTATTTCGAGACAGTTCTTGTGTTATAATTTAAAAAATTAAAAAATGTTTGAATTTATGTGGATTCGATCTATGGTTAATAACTATTTTTTGCTTTTTTTCTTTGCCTATCACTACTTGAACAAAGCAGGGAGTAGACTACCTTCTTATTCTACGTACTTTGGTCTTAAGGTGGCCGTACACTGTTTGCCCGGAGGACAATTATTTGATATTTTTTGACAGATAAGGTTTGATTTGATATTTGTACAAACACTATTTTGTTTGCCACTCTTCAATTTTCAACAGTAGTAAACAATATCAAACACCGAACATGGAAAAATCAACTGAAATATTCAAGGTAACCTAACCATGTACCGACAGGTTCGAAGAACAGACTGAAATAATATTTTAGGCATCCAATAATTGAATATTTGCTTGTCGTGTTTTGTGTAGAATATATTTGATCAGTACACGTTGACCAAATTTTATCTGTCAAAAAGAGTCAAATATTTGGCTCCGGTCAAACAGTGTATGAGCACCCTTAGCCCTAAACTAGTAAACGAAGCTCAATGCCGCCAACGCGGATGGGCCGCTGTAGTGAACACAAAAAAAATTGTGTAGTACTGTTTCGCCATCTATGAGATTAAGATGCAAACCTATTCGAACGCTCAATAGTTGATGCGCCAACCATTACAAAGCGTTACTCTATCTGTAACAAAAATTGAGTTATTTCGAGATTCAAAAGGTTGTCTTGAAATTCAACATGGATGGAAATAAAATATTAAAATGAGCAGAAATTAATAGCTCCATGCTAGAATTATTAGTTTTTGCCTCTAAGATCAACTCACCAGGATTATTGTAGACTGTCACTTACCTTTGGAATATCGATTTGGTATATCTTATTTTCGAATTTCAAGTCTTGCAAGAAACATCATGAGTCAGTTCTAGAACCGAAAAAGACTTTTTATGATATTCACACAGAGCAAAAACACATACATTTAGTTACATTAAAATCATTTTTGGTTTATTCAATATTATCGGCTGCAAATGTTATAACAATAACACAACACTACCAATACGAACGAGACGTATAAAAATGTGTAAGTCCGCGAGAAGAATCAAAGAAACAATGAATATAACAAGTTACACATTCACGACAGAGAAATCGGTTTCAAATAATCACTGCCCTCTGTACTCGTTGGTAACAGCGGCCTTCGTTTTGCTTTAGTAGATTACACAGAAATTATTGCAATAATTATGCTGATGTCAATTGTTCATCTGCCGTTACAAAACAGCGAGTGGTGCGCTTTGCGTATGGTTTACCAACGACACGAACAATTTAAAAATATTTGTTGGTTACGTATGTCACGAGTGCTACCAAACAGTTTTATCAATGGATTCGTTTTTTTTTCTTAGCAGGTTACCCTTTCGTTATGTTATATTTCGAGATACCCTAGAGATGGAACTATGGCAGATTCGGTTCAGTGATATCAACAGCATTGGCGCTCAGTTCCAGCTTCTTATCGTCGATGTCGTCCGAGATAGGCCTTGCAATGGGGGCAACTGTGATGGACATCCATACATTCATCAATGCAGCACGGAATCAGGCAGCATCCGAGCCAGCAACTGAAACAAAACAATACAAATATCATTGCAGCGAGAACTAATTGCTAGCTTATGGAAACACTTACCCAAATAATGCAATTAGAAAGCCAGATACATAAGCGATCAACCCGGGTGAGGTTGTTGTTTGTGTGTTGATTTCGGCTTGGCAGCTGGGACAGATCATGTGCGTTGTCTGTGGCCCGACCGGAACGACTGTGGTAATGATGGGCGGACCGGTGGGCTGTTGAACATTTGGAATAAATGGGCTGGCCGGTGGAACTCCTCCCACGGCTTGTGCGTAGCTGGGAGGTGCCGACGGTGGCGGCACGAAACCATAAGCCGGTGGCGCTTGCTTACTCATGCTGTAAAAGAAATCAGAAACATTCAGTCAGTAGATGTAATAAATGATATTTTCATCATCAAACATGGGGGGATCATATTTTTTCATTCATTTATTTGTCCTGTTATTTAAGTGCATAAATTGCACGTCGTTTCATATGTAGTAAACAGAATTTATACTTCCCCTTAGCAAGTTGTTCATGGTAGTTAGTAATTAGTGAATAAATTTAATAGAAACTTGTGCTGTTCACTGTTTCATAATGCTCATCTCTATCAATATATATTTTGCTTTCAAAAGATATACCACATTTTGAGAAAGAAAACCAAAACCACAAGTTTCAATCTATGATTCACCAGTTTACTGTGGGTTGGATGATACTATTGCTATCTCGACCGTTACCACTATGCGAAAAATTTTTCCAGCACATGATCGCCTCAGATGCAGCTGCAATGCGAACGAACGCGTGGATAGAAAGAACGAAAACCATGGAAAACTGACCTAAGCCACTAATTATTAAGTACTCCCACACACATACGCACTAATAGACGACCATCAAATGAATTTCTGAAGCGAAGAGGAAAATTAAAATTCTTTGTTTATACTCGCCTTGGTGTTCAGCGTTGTTTGTTTAGTTGCGAGTTGAACAGGGAATGATCTTAATTTGAAAAATATGTGTTCATTTTGAGCTAACATTCTTGCTCGTTTCATTGTGTGCTGCTTCCGCTCCTAATGAAGTGATCCACTAGTAACCAGTTTGGGATGACGAACTACTGATAACATTGTCATCTCCCAAAAATGGTTGAAAAGTTTTGTTTGAGAAGAGATGATGAGACATACATTCTAATCAACAGATGCTAAATTCGAGTAAACATAATACGGTAATAACGGAAAATGATAGTCATGATTATTGATAACGCTCTTCCCATGTGACCTCGGAAGTATTTCGCACAGCATTGTAACTACTGAAAACGTTCATGAGGTTCATGGCTGTAGCCAGTGGCGTAGTGAAGGGATCGGTGGGAGGAATTAGGGAGGCGAAAGGGGCGGTCCCCCTGATTTAGTTGAGTCACATTTCGACATTCACAAATAAACCATATTTTATTATTTATTTTCTTATTTTGTAACTGTCAGTTCGCCAACATTTGTATGCTTAGATAAGTTTGAGTTTTCATTCGAAAACAAAAACTCAGTATTGTGAAGGGGTTACAGCTTAGTAACCCGCCCCGGGTGTCACCCGGTCACGCTACGCCACTGGCTGTAGCTAATAATCAGAACAATATATGAAATAACAGCGAAGTTGATTGGAGAGATGTATAACAGTTTGGCTGAAAAGTTCATAAGGTTGACGTCTAGATTTTTTTTATATATGCTTCATTATAGAGATTTTCAGCCGTGGGCTGGTTCATCTCTTTATTTTTACAGTTTTGGTTCTATTGATTGTTTGTAACGTTGTCTGTTCATGCTTCTAACTCCTTTTCCCAGCTATTTCAGATGTGGTGGAAGAGACCTGCGTCCTTGAGGAAGCAGATTAATGTTGCTGATGAAGATTTGTCATCTTGGAGTACATCGCGGATGCTGCTTGATATTCGGTATTTGTCTCGAAGGTTCTCATACTTGGGGCAAACGCATAAAAAGTGCCCGACTTGACACAAATCGCAGTCTACATGGAAAGTTCCGCCACTCATGTTGTGTGAAATCTTGGTGTGGCCAGTGCGAAGACGGGTTATTACTTTTTGCTCTTTAAAGTTTGGAAAATCTTCCCATCTGTTGATGCAACTATTAATTTTGCCCAAAAATAATGCCGTTTGCTTATACCAAATAGTTGACCAAGAGTTGCGGAAAATTCAGCCACGAATTGACATCATGACCAGGGACTTTGTCTGTATACTGATTTCCTCTTATCCCAGAAGTTCCTAAATGATCCGCTTTTTCGTTTCCGAGGATGCCGCAGTGGCCTGGTATCCATGCGAAAACAGTAATAATAAATTGTGTAATTTGAGTAATTCGCGGTTCGATCGACGGTCGGCCGCACAGGAGGTTTCACCATCAACGGGTTGGGATATGACGTCCCGGATTGCTTCACCATCCTGCTGCGCTTCTTCTAGAAGTGAGGGGGGTACTACCCTTTCCCACCCCTCAAACCGACGATTTGTGTTGTTGTTCGGCATTATGTTGTAGTAGGTAGGGTGGGAATTGGACTGTGGTGTGCGGTTAGTATTGCCTTGCAGGTTCATTGTGGGTTATTTTAGGCGGCTTGGAAACATCTGAGTCATGTTCGGAGTCTGTTAGGCCTAGCTCTTCATATGAAGGTTGGTTTGTGGTTCTTCTAGTTTTGATCGGGCTTCTTGCGTTGGAATTTTTTTTGGTGGTGGTGACATATCTGACGGTTGATTAGAATGCGTTTGGTGGCCTGTTCCTCGTTTTTTTCCTACTTGTTTCCGGTTCTGTTTCGCTGGTCATTGAATTCGATCGTGTTCTAATCTGTGTGGCTTCAATATATTTCTTCATTTTCGGGTTTTGCGCCTCAAGCTTTGTAAGTCTCGTGTCTTAATCATGGATCAGTTTTAAAAGTTCGTTAATTCTGTCGTCTTCCTGTTTGTTTTGCTCATTGATTATGTTCAGTTTCTGTTCAATTGCTTGTTTTTGTTGGATTTCCTTTGTGAGTTTCGTTATTTCATTATCTTTCTCCGTAACCTGATTTGATAATGCCGTCAACCTGACATGATCAATACGAGGTTGTGCAGCTACCTGTGCGTAACTACCGCTTCCAATTGCGACCCGTTTCCTTGCGTCTACATATGACAGATTGAAATCTATTTTTGTGCGGATTACAGCAACTTCTGTTTTGTAGATTTCGCATTGTCGACTGCTGATTCCCTTTACAATTACGACAAAATGGTTCTTCCTCGCACGCGTCTCTTTCTTCGTGTTCTTTGGAACAATTATAATATCGTTTGGGGTTTGGGCAGTTTATTCTTGGGTGACCGTACTCGTAACACTTGAAACACAACATCGGATTTGGATAGTAAGGTCGTGTTCTTACACGTAGAACGCCGACTTTGACGGTTTCCGGATATATGCTTTTGTTGAAAGTTGACACTATAGCTGAGGTTTTCTCCTTATTGCTTTTCAGAATTCGTCTTGCTTTCATAACACCTTGTTGCACTAAATGGTTTTCGATCTCCTCTTCGCTCAGTTCCAACAAACCAAAAGAGGATATCACGCATCGAGCGCTGGATGTAATTCAATAGATATCTCTGTCCCATCGTGCAGCTGAGTCATTTCCAATAGTTTCTCCACCTGGGAGGCTTTTCGAGTTTTTAACACGTACCGGGTACACTTCGCTTCACTTTTCGCATGCTCTATTGGCCCAGCAAAATCTTCAAGACTTTTCCCGATCAAAAAGCTATGGATGGGTTATACCTATGCTATAACCGCAAGGTTGACGTAGGACTGCCGTTGGCTTTGTAGTCATTTGTGTTTTTTCACCATTCACCAATCGCACCTCGGATGTTTCTCATTGGATACGACATCGCCGCTACGAAGAGCTATCTTTCGTATGTATTGATTAAACTAGTGAATGAATTAAACAATTTACGAAATCAAATGCAAACAAATCCCAATTTAGATCAATTCAAGGATGAAGGTAGTAATATACTAAATAGTTATCAACATTTTACCTAATCATCAAACGGTATGCGTAGAAGTTCAGTGAACTGGCGACATGAAGGGATATGCAGTCTTGAATAACCGAGCCAAAGCGTTGCATTTGTAACCACTTTTGTAGACCGTGTTAGCAAAACGAATTCCGGAGTGTAAAAATGCATGGGGGTATAAAAGTACGCCGAGAGCTGCAATGCCGATTTTCCCAACTTCTTGGTTTCGATATCTGTGTTGGGAAAACGCATTCCGGTTTACAAAAATGCAAGCGAGTACAAATAAACCCACAACTTGCATCTATTTTGCAATACCGATTTCCCCAAACTCTGTGGTTTTGAAATCTGTGTTAGCGAAACATTCCGATTTGCAAAAGCGCAAACGAATACAAAAGTACCCGCTGCTTGTATCTATTTTGCAATGCCGATTTCCCCTGGCTCCATGATTTTGAAGTCTGTGTTGGGGAAGCATCCATTCATTCCTGCGATGGTACCTCAATCGTTGCGCAATCATAAACTGAGTGGATTTCCGAGACACTCGCGACATTGGTGTTATTTCAATAGCCTGTTTTGTAAGGCAATTGTAAGGTGTTTGTAAAGCAATTGTATGTTTTTGGATCAAAAGGTAACAAGCATAGAAAGCGTAGACATTTTATCTTTTGAATGAGGTATTTATAATACCATTTCATTCACTTGTTTAGGATCTATTAACGCTCAAAATCTCGTTCTCCGGCGTAACGCTTTCGTTTTCGAAACTTTGAAATTACACCCCAGTATAGAAATGAAAGACGTAGTCCTAGACGTTAGGAACTGGTTTAGCTCTTTCTCTTTCATGTACCCTAGTACACCAATGCGTGCTTGAAAACGGGATTAAAGACTTCACCCGCAACTACGTAACAATCGTGCGGAAAAAAAGTAGGACCGGTGGCAGAACACTATACTGGATGTTCTGGGTGGCGTAGTTCCATTTTTAAGCCAAGAACGATATATCACTTGGATTTAGAGAAACTCAGTAAAGCGACCGATTGCTCTCGATGCTCTACGCGAACTGCCTGACGTCTAGATGGCGCCTCTTGCAAAAATCTTCTTGACTATCACAAAGCCCCATCTTTCAATGGATACGTGTCAAAATTTGAAAGCAATCGGTCTATTGCTTCGTGAGTTACAGCGACGAGAGTGAAGCAACTTTTGTTATTGTGAAAAAAAAAAAAATGGAAAAATCCAATTTTCGTGTATTGATTGTAAAATTGCATGAATTAGGCTTCGAATTGCTTCCGCATCCACCGGTTTTTCCAGATCTGGGCCCTAGCGATTACTTTCTGTTTGCAGACCTGAAGACAATGCTCGCTAGCAAGAAATTTAAAACCGATGATGAAGTGAGTACCGAAACTGAGGCCTATTTTGGAAAAACCGAAAAAGTACTATAAAAATGGTATCGAAAAGTTGCAATATCGGTATAATCTGTGGTCACGCGTATTCTAGAGCTTGCCCCACATTCAAGGCGTGTTATTTGGCTTGAGAAATCTATTACTAAGAACTAAGTAATAATGGATAACGCTAGTTAATGCATACGTTTAGACAGCAGAAGTTCCACAGGGAATGTTAACGCCATTCGAGAGTCGAATAAATTTCCGTTGAAAGAGAATCTCCTATCTTTCCACGCTAATAATAATTTGTTTATGCCGAATACCGTTACTTATTATTGATAGAAACTCTGTATAAATTCGTGAAAAAGTTCACTAGACTGTGGTGGCTGAGAGTAGACAACCGCAAAGGGTTAATTGTATTATTCTAATGATATACATATTAACATTTCATTTAAAAAGTTCATCATTTTCAAATAAACCATTTAAACACATTCAACAACTAAGCAGAAAGCCTATCTGCAACAATTCAAACTAAACCTCTTCAGCTAGGAAGCTTTTTGCATAAATCATTAGGTTTCATGGAAAGCGGATAGCAAAACCAAACCTACACACCATCGAGTTTGACGTAATTCGCATTTCAAAACGCATAAACACACGTATACGTGGGCTCTTGTCTTCTCTCCATCCTTCCGTTCTGATGCTGTTGTCATCTTAACCGGATGCTGAAGGCTTCTCTCATACGCAAAGCCAATAATTTCATAACAGTGGAAACAAAATTCATCAGCTTACCTGTGGTTCTTTGGGTTTGTGTTTTCAACGTGTGGAAATCCTCGTCAAGCGTTAAATGGCGATTTCTCGAGTCCTTGGTGCGTCTTTGGAATAGGGAAAACCCGAATACGATTGTTTTCTTAAGAATATTTAGCAATAAGTTTCACTTAGCACTCAATTATTGAAAACGAAACTTGTGGACTGGCGTTTTGTATTTTTTCGTAAATTGCTTGCTGTCTCTTCTTCTGTGTGCGTATGAGTTCGCATATGACTTCATCTGCTTATATTTTTAGCAACTTGCTACTTAGCACCTTCCTGCGCATCACTCAACACTGTGTTCTGTGTTTGCTGGCAGCAAGCGTCTAGTCAATTTTCGGTCTCGAAACAATGCGATAGAAGACAGATCAACATAAGAATGACGGCAGCTGCCCCGTCTGAAAGCATTTGCCCTTCTAAATGACAGAACGATAGGTTTTTATCGTCCATTCACGAATTAAAGCAAATTGACTTATAGATGGCACTCCGATATACAAAAACATTCAGGGAGTATCATTTGACCAAGATGATGGAGTTAACAGGGGGCTCGTAATTTACACTATTTAGAATAGACGTATGAGGAATGGCAAGACGAAAAGTTTGGATTTGTTTATGTTATTACTTACGTTGGTATGGTTACATTTGATTTCGTCGAAGGTATTTGAAGCAGTATAATAAATAAACAGTTGTCGTTGAAAATAGTAACCTAGTAACCTTTATGCATATGCTTCCGCCAGCTGGTTCGGCGAATGTGATTCAGGGAATGCTTTGACCGTGGTACCGCCACTGGCGCATAATTTGCTTTGTTTTTTTGTGCTGGTTCATAACGGCAATCAACCGTGCCGGCGAAACTGTAGCCAATGTTTAGTGTTGTTTGGATACCATCTATGTAAATAAGTTCAAACTTACGGGATACGTCCGAACGGCAATTCTGACATTACGTTTTACCTTCCACTTCACTTTCCTTGCGTTTGACGAATTTACGACGATGTTCTACACTGGAGAAAAACTTTATTTAATGCAGCTATCAAATCTTTAGTAGTTGAAACATTGGTAAAATGTACACATTTTTTGTACATATTACCAACATTCGGTAAAACTGATGTCAGATGCAAAGTTCATCCCTACCAAAGATTCGTATATTTTACTACATAGCATTTGTAACCTTGTGTATATTCATGCTTAGCAAAAGTGTGCAGTCGCCATTTCTTTACTGGAATCGAAGCGATTTGGAGGTAAGCATTTTGTTTTTGCTCTGATTCACTGTATCTAAATATCTTTTCTTCAGCTCCTGAGCGTAGATAACAATTTATTCACATAATATATGACACGTTGGAGTAGCGTAACAGTAACGAAAATCATCGAGTGGAAAAACTAAAATTAATCAACAAAAATAAAGTCCATGCTCCGCTTGTTCGTAAGGATTTCGCCAACAGAACTTCCTCGCGATCGAATTTTGCAGGTAAACAGCTTCATGATGCAATTATAAAGAAGCCCCTTCAGCTAAAATCCGCCACTTCTTTATTTCTACAGAAGTACTCTAGCGGAGTATAGCTGGGATGGAGAAATCTGCCTTCGAAAAGATTCGCTAGATTATGTTGTCCAGTTAAAATTGCTTATGTGCAATTTGGAATTGGGAGGTTTTCATTGAATATAAATTTGAATCCGTCTCCTCGGTCGAGAAACCTTGCCTATTTCCGCCGAGGGGGGGGGGGTAATTCTTTTCTTTTTTAGCTGGCATTAAAAAATAATATAAAATCATTAACATATTTATGTTTTTTGTTTTCATCAGGAAATGGGAGAAAAAATATGTAGGGAGAGTGCTGCGTTCTGGTACTGTCGACTGTTTGTTAATACAGAGGTGAAATTTACAGAATTTCTTGCTGTTTTTACCATCCCAACGAGCTCATCGAAGACGAGGAGGACATTCACTATAATCACGCCAACATTTGTATGACTAGATAAGTTTGAGTTTTCATTCGAAAACAAAAACTCAGTATTGTGAAGGGGTGACACCCTAGTAACCCGCCCCGGGTGTCACCCGGTCACGCTACGCCACAGGGTGTAGCTAATAATCAGAACAACATATGAAATAAAAGTGAACTTGGTTGGAGAGATGTATAACAGTTCGGCTAAAAAGTTCATAAGGTTGACGTCTAGATGGCGCTTCTTGCAAAAATCTACTTGACTATCACAAAGCCCCATCTTTCAATGGATACGTGTCAAAATTTGACAGCAATCGGTCGATTGGTTCGTGAGTTACAGTGACGAGAGCGAAGCAACTTTTGTTATTGTGAAAAAAATGGAAAAATCCAAATTTCGTGTATTGATTGTAAAATTGCATGAATTGGGCTTCGAATTGCTTCTGCATCCACCGTATTCTCCAGATCTGGGCCCCAGCGACGGCAGACAGTAGGCGCAGTACTCGGAATCGTGGCAAGGGTACAACGAAGGAACAATTACGACGAATTGAATGAGTAAGTAATTACATTTGGTTCCCCGTTTGTCATAATTTGAAATCTTAATCTCTTGTTTTAGTTCGTACAAATCACGCATCATCGAAAGCTATAAATTGAAGCAACGAGAAAATGGTTTTATATCCAACGAAAGGCAATACTGGTGATCACACAAGCCAGCCGGATAAACGATGATCTGCTGAATCACTAAAGCGTGTCGATTGCCTGCTAATCAGCTGTAACTGTCCCCAAAGGAAGAATAACAGATCGATGTAGTCAAGAACGGAACTATTGTTTTTATTATATTACAATGTTATGATTATTATTATGTAACTGTTAATGAAGAATTACTGTTTTTGTATATAGCATAAGTTATTAGCTACACAGCTTTTTAAATGAATATAGTTAATTAGAAATATTGTCTCAACCCTGATATTGTTTCATTGGTGGACCAATAAATCTGCCATTATTAAATAGACGAATCGCTTTTGTTCGGCCAATATTGATCCAATATCGGTATAACAAATCATAATTTTTGCTTGACATATTTGTTTACCAATTGTTTTTCGTAAAATGTATCAATGATTAGTAGGGTCGAAAATCACAAATGAATTGGTAACAAGTACCAAAAAATTGGTCATATTTACTAAAGATTTCTCTCAGTGTATGACGAATTTATGACGATTTTGTAACCTTTTTATCGTAGAAAGAATTCGTGAAACCGGCAAAATTGAAGAGAAATTCTTTTTGCATTCATAACATATGGCGAATAGTTCGGTACAAGTGTTATAATTTACATTCTTTTACTATGCAAATGATAGGTGGTATTCGTTGCGCTTCAAATATTGCAGATCCTTCTCGTTTCAGCCGAAAGGAATTCAACCAAACTTGATATGATATCGATTGCATTGTCATTATTTACAGTTTGAGCTTCTGAAAAATGTCCGGAAGTACTCATAACCTATATTCACTATCGAACATAAACATTTTGAAGATTATCTATGACTTTGGTTCAATCGGGTGTTGAGACCATTGTAAATAGAAAAAAATATAATTTTCTTACCATTTACTGATGACATTGAATAGCTATTTTTCGGAATTCCCAGAGATATGTAAGAACTCGGTTGAATTGAAGTATATACAAATATAAAAATAAAATACACAAAGCCCTACCATTCTTACCATATACTGACGACATTTAATGGTTGAAATGAATATAAATAGAAATAAAATTAATAATCACGACAGAATCTTGTTTTCAGTACGTAGAATAAGCAAACATCATCACTTTTGTGGTTCTGAGCTCTATTGACGAATTTACGCAAAGCTGAATCAGCTCGTGCGACATCTACATTAGAACTCAGAACCACAAAAGTGAGGGTGTTTGTTTATTTTACGCACTGAAAAGCAAGATTCGGTGGTGATTATTCATTTTATTTCAATTTAGATTCATTTCAGCCATTGAATGTCGTCAGTATATGGTAAGAAAGTTGGAATTCTGTATATTTACGATGGTTTCAACACGCGATTTGACCAAAGTCATAGATAATCTTCGAAAATTTTAAGTAAATTTTAAGCATACTGGTTATTAACACTATGGATAATTGCGATGAAATCGATAGCATATCAAATTGGCTGATTATATTGATTATTTAGGGGCCGATACGAGAAAGATTTGCTGTTTTTTTAAGCGCAAAACACGCTACTCATCGTTTACTTAGTTGAAAAAAATTAAAGTTACAATACTTATAACAAGCCATTCCACGTAATATACATAGCACATTGTAAAATGATGATTTTCTAACCTTTTCAGCGTGGAAAGAATACATGAAATCGGGAAATTTGAAGATAAATTCTGATTTGTCTAGAAAATTTGAACGAATTCCATACTAAAAAAAACAAAACATCCTCATTTTACTCGTTGCGCCATCTGTTTTTTTTTTAATTTTCTGTATTATAGTGACTTTCAACACATTTGGCTGGTTCGTCACTTTTACCT
Organism: Toxorhynchites rutilus septentrionalis; assembly: GCF_029784135.1. NCBI lineage: Eukaryota > Metazoa > Arthropoda > Insecta > Diptera > Culicidae > Toxorhynchites > Toxorhynchites rutilus. The sequence goes on along the minus strand of NC_073745.1, from coordinate 214,480,789 downwards.
TCCATTTCAGAAGAATGTCGGGAATGAGAATTGAACTCGTGACCCTTAGCGTGAGAGGTATGGATGTTACCGCTACGCCAGATCGCCTCCGCCATCTGGTTGTAAATCCAACGTAAATTCGTCAATTGACGAATTTACGCAAAGCTGAATCAGCTCATGCGACATCTACACTAGAGCTCAGAACCACAAAAGTGAGGGTGTTTGTTTATTTTACGCACTGAAAAGCAAGATTCGGTGGTGATTATTCATTTTATTTCAATTTAGATTCATTTCAGCCATTGAATGTCGTCAGTATATGGTAAGAAAGTTGGAATTCTGTATATTTACGATGGTTTCAACACGCGATTTGACCAAAGTCATAGATAATCTTCGAAAATTTTAAGTAAATTTTAAGCATACTGGTTATTAACACTATGGATAATTGCGATGAAATCGATAGCATATCAAATTGGCTGATTATATTGATTATTTAGGGGCCGATACGAGAAAGATTTGCTGTTTTTTTAAGCGCAAAACACGCTACTCATCGTTTACTTAGTTGAAAAAAATTAAAGTTACAATACTTATAACAAGCCATTCCACGTAATATACATAGCACATTGTTAAATGATGATTTTCTAACCTTTTCAGCGTGGAAAGAATACATGAAATCGGGAAATTTGAAGATAAATTCTGATTTGTCTAGAAAATTTGAACGAATTCCATACTAAAAAAAACAAAACATCCTCATTTTACTCGTTGCGCCATCTGTTTTTTTTTTAATTTTCTGTATTATAGTGACTTTCAACACATTTGGCTGGTTCGTCACTTTTACCTTCCATTTCAGAAGAATGTCGGGAATGAGAATTGAACTCGTGACCCTTAGCGTGAGAGGTATGGATGTTACCGCTACGCCAGATCGCCTCCGCCATCTGGTTGTAAATCCAACGTAAATTCGTCAATTGACGAATTTACGCAAAGCTGAATCAGCTCATGCGACATCTACACTAGAGCTCAGAACCACAAAAGTGAGGGTGTTTGTTTATTTTACGCACTGAAAAGCAAGATTCGGTGGTGATTATTCATTTTATTTCAATTTAGATTCATTTCAGCCATTGAATGTCGTCAGTATATGGTAAGAAAGTTGGAATTCTGTATATTTACGATGGTTTCAACACGCGATTTGACCAAAGTCATAGATAATCTTCGAAAATTTTAAGTAAATTTTAAGCATACTGGTTATTAACACTATGGATAATTGCGATGAAATCGATAGCATATCAAATTGGCTGATTATATTGATTATTTAGGGGCCGATACGAGAAAGATTTGCTGTTTTTTTAAGCGCAAAACACGCTACTCATCGTTTACTTAGTTGAAAAAAATTAAAGTTACAATACTTATAACAAGCCATTCCACGTAATATACATAGCACATTGTAAAATGATGATTTTCTAACCTTTTCAGCGTGGAAAGAATACATGAAATCGGGAAATTTGAAGATAAATTCTGATTTGTCTAGAAAATTTGAACGAATTCCATACTAAAAAAAACAAAACATCCTCATTTTACTCGTTGCGCCATCTGTTTTTTTTTTAATTTTCTGTATTATAGTGACTTTCAACACATTTGGCTGGTTCGTCACTTTTACCTTCCATTTCAGAAGAATGTCGGGAATGAGAATTGAACTCGTGACCCTTAAGCCGGGTTCAGACGGTGCGAGTAAACATACGAGTCGGTCTAGTCAGTTACTGCAGTGCAGCTACTCACACCGTGTGAACACATCATGCCAGCTAGTGTCATGTGTGATTCGGTGTGCGAGCTACTTCAAAGTTTTTTGAATTTACTCGCACTCGCATCCCTCAAAACGTCAAAAACAGATTTTAGCGCTCGAATCAGGGATGCCAAATCTTGACATTGTCTTTACATTTCTCTATTTTTAAGATATTTGAAAATATGCGAAGATATTTATAGACTTGAAAATTATTGGAAGAACAAATTAAACCCTCATAGTTTCTAAACGGAATCGTTATTATTTAGTTTTGCACGCTGACGGGGCACGTTTTTTAAAAATAGTTTTCTTGGGGATCTAAATATAAAATCATTATCGGGCACGATTTTAATTCAAAATTCACTCAAAACTTGCAAAAAAGTATTGTTCTAAGAAACAGAATACATATTCGATTTAGAAAAAGTAGATTTTCATTCATTATTTTAGTTTTTGAGGCGTATTAATTGCTCCTGCAAATCTACTAACATTTTTATTTCACAAATTGGTACACGAAGCTGCTGTCAAGGCGAAATAAATCAAATTTTGAAAAATCTTTTAGACTGCCATTTGGAGCACCACATACTTTCGGAATTATTTTAGCTATGGATGCTTTCGAGATTTTAAAAAAATTCGACAATAATCTGAACGATATTCCAGAAGAAAGGCACATCATTTCTAGTTTCACTCTTGTAGGTTTAGCATCCTTCATGAGTGTATCTTGGCGTTATATTTGTGGAGCAATTAAATCCAACAGTTTTCTCACTTTTTCAGGTGTTATTCTCAACACTGCTCTGTACTCTCGGAGATCATCATTGTAGAGTTACTTCAATATTGTATTTGTTGCTTCTTTTCTTTGCATCCAATTCCTGGCCCGAATCCTTTTTTCTTTCTGCTTTTTTCGGATAGTACCTTCAGTATAAAATAAATTCAGCACAAAGTATTTTTAAACACGGCCAGCGTGTGTTTCGCTATAAAATTGTGTAATGATAAATTCAACTGAAAACCTAAGATGAAAACTGCCAATAAAGAAGCCGATTTCGGATCAATCATCTGACAAATTCGGACCTGATTGCTGTTTCTGACTATTTGATGGACATTTGAAAAATCGCCTGGCATCTCTGGTAAACCCGTGTCGTGGTATCTGGTTTCTTGTCAGCAGCTCACATTGTGTGAACGGACAAGGCGAGTCAACCATTTGTCAAGCGAGTTCACCGGGTCAGTAGCTGCTCATTGTGAAGTCAGCTACTAGCAACGTATAAATGGGCCTTTAGCGTGAGAGGTATGGATGTTACCGCTACGCCAGATCGCCTCCGCCATCTGGTTGTAAATCCAACGTAAATTCGTCAATTGACGAATTTACGCAAAGCTGAATCAGCTCATGCGACATCTACACTAGAGCTCAGAACCACAAAAGTGAGGGTGTTTGTTTATTTTACGCACTGAAAAGCAAGATTCGGTGGTGATTATTCATTTTATTTCAATTTAGATTCATTTCAGCCATTGAATGTCGTCAGTATATGGTAAGAAAGTTGGAATTCTGTATATTTACGATGGTTTCAACACGCGATTTGACCAAAGTGATAGATAATCTTTGAAAATTTTATGTTTGATAATGCATACCGGATTGGCTGATATCATTGATTATGTAGGTGCCGATACGAGAAGAATTTGCAGTATTTTTTTTTTTTTTTTTTTATTTTTTTCATCGTTTACTTAGTTGAAAAAAATTAAAGTTACAATACTTATAACAAGCCATTTCTCGTAATACACATGGCACATTGTAAAATGATGATTTTCTAACCTTTTCAGCGTGGAAAGAATACACGAAACCGGGAAATTTGAAGATAAATTCTTATTTTTCTAGAAAATTTGAACGAATTTCATACCAAAAAAACAAAACATCCTCATTTTACTCGCTGCGCCATTTGGTTGTAGTTCCAACGTAAATTCGTCAATTGAAAGATGGTACTTTGTGATAGTCAAGTAGATTTTTGCAAGAGGCGCCATCTAGACGTCAACCTTATGAACTTTTCAGTCGAACTGTTATTAAATATTTTCATACCGCATAGCTCTCGAAGTTTTCTGAAAAAAACACAAATATCAGAAAACAAATACGAACAAATTTTAATATAAATAAACCCAGTACTGAGTTTCGAAATTCTAAAAAAAATCAAACTTGGGAATATTTATTTTATGTACCGTGCAACATTGTTCAAATTCTGAAAAAAAAATCACACATATCTATAAAAGGCGTAGGAACACATTCAAATACGAATTAAAGTAGTACTGAATCTCTAAATCCTAAAAAAAATCAATATTTAAAGCTTTTTTTTAGTACTTCAATTTTTTAGAAATTTATTTTTTGACAATATTTCTCGATACATCACAGTAAGATGCACTTTCAGTATTTTTTTCAGTAAAAAAATGAATTTTGTGGAAAGATGAATGATTCAATTCTCTATCTAATGAGCATGATTTTGAAGGTTGTTACTTGATAAACAATCAATTTATTTCAACTGAAATAATTCATTATTCATTAAATACAGCAAGACGTTGAACAGAAATTTGCACTCAACAAAATTTTTTATCAGTTAACTTTACACAAATCCATATAGAAGGAACGCGAAAACGAGAAAACTTGGGAGCGGTCCGTAAAGTGTTAAGACGGCATTCATTTAGCGTGATACCAGAAAGTTTACTGACGATTCATCGAAGAAGTCGTGAGCGTTGATCGTACGTTCTTTTGGAGAGAAGATAAACTCCATGTTAAAGACTGCATCTACGATTTGATTGATCGAAACTGACTACAAAGAAAAAAAATGTGGTTGCCTGATTTGATTAAGACGGAATACCATACAAGCAGAATCTTGTAGAACATTCTGCTGTAGGAGCAATAACATGATCAGTCATTAGGAACGAATCTAAAGACTGCCCAGAATTGTTATATCGATAATGAATTTAGGGAGATTTGAAATCTGGATTTTACTGACTTCAATGTAATCGAACGCAAGGATGCTTCTTTCTTTTGGGGTAGAATTTTGTCCCTAAAAAGGATTGATAATGATTTTGCTTTTCTTTAACTCAGAAAACATATTGCAACATGTTTTATTCTGACGTATTCCTCAAAAATTGTTGAACGATTGTTTTCAGAATACAATTTGAACAAATCAAACTATGAAATGGAACAGGAACAAAAACTCTGCGATTGATTCTAATTCCAAAAATTATGTAGACATGCATAAAGAACAGTCAGAATTATTTGGATTGATACAAAATGTAAAACAAAAGCATAATGTTAAAATGTATGATCACAAACAGGATGAGAAAAATTAAAAATGTGATGATACTTACGCAATTTTTTATAATTTTTTTTCTTCGCAAGAAAATTTATTCTAATGTTAATGTAATTTCATTACGAAAAAAATTTATTCATAATGAAAACTAGGCTCCGGTGGCGTTGATACGTACCAATGCTACATACTGACACTGTCACTGTACATCCTAATTTTTACGTTAATATTAACTAAATTGAAAAAAAAAATTAGAAAAAAGATTCTTTTAATCTTTTTTGTAATTTTTTTTCAGCTTTTTCCAGTTTTTTTTTCTAAATTTTTCCAGCGTTTTCAAAAATTTGGCCAAATCGGAATGATTATTGTTAATATTTTCTTAATCGTGCGAAAAATATTTTCAGGCCTCAACATTTTCAATATATTGAAACTTTTCCTTGACAGAGTCGGTTTCTTCTATTCAGATTAAAAAAAACGAGTGTTATTCCAATCAATTTGCCGATATGTGCCAAAGGATGTGATATTATCCATTATTCATAATTTTGCATAAATAATTTGTAATAAGACTTTATTCATCTCTGATATTTACACTGTCAAAAGCTCTAGTTCAATCAGCTTACTTTGGATAGATTTTTTTAAAGATTCATGACTACCAACGTCACCTAGATTACTAAATCGTTTTAAATCCCATATTAGGCATTGTGTTTTGTTTTTGTCCTTTTTTTTATAACAGTGAAGAGCGAACAAATATTTGGTCATCTTTCAATCAGTCATATGCACTAAATGAAAACTCAGGGAATGTATGTTTCCTCAGTATAACTACGAACCATATTAACAAGTACTATTTACCAACGTATTACAACAGCGATCAAATATTTAAGACCACCGGGAAGTACAATCACCGTTTGTTAAACTAAATCGATAATCACCCTGTGGAGCGATAGTAAAACATCACATTATAATTGACAGCTGGGAGCATTTAATTGAGAACAGTATATTCTTCCGTTTCATGTTCATCATGCCTTTCTTAGTGTAAATTTAATTATTCTTGGCATTGGCACTTTATTTTAGAGCAGTTTCCCACCGGAATTTCTTCCCTTGGAAAAACAATCATACAAGAAACAGTTTTTCGGAATGTTTATACCAGCTCAAAAAGTTAATACTATGATTTATGTTCTTTCTTTTCCATACCTTTCGAAAAAGAAGCACTATTCGGTGTGTGTGTGTGTGTGTGTGTGTGTGAATGTGTGTGTGTGTGTGTGTGTTTCCACTAACAGGCTAGTGTCTAATCGGGAACAGAAATACTATTATTCCCGTAGACCTACAAATTAGGGTAAATTGCCTACAATCCCTCGAAGTTATTATCCTACATATTCATAACAAATTGTACATGCAAAAAGAAAGAATAACGAATGGATGCTCTTGAACATTTGATCACGACTGTAGAGGAATAATATCTAAAAATTACACGTAATTAGTTTCGTTTTTGGGTTCAATTGATATAATAAATAAGATTGGCATTTCTCGCGCATTTCAACGATCCCTTTCTTTAAATTATCTCTAAACTATGTCAGGCTCTTACCACGACGCTCCAACCATTAACTAATATGTACAGAATTTAAACAATTGATTACGATTTCCTAAGAACCGGAGGGGACGAAAAGCTCTGCTTGAAATTGAGCCACAGTTTTAAAGCTCGGTGGAATATTCCTCGGAGTTCATAGAGAATTTCCGCCAGCAGATATGATCGGGCTGACCGTTACTGATGTAGATATCACGGTTATAGCCATTTTCCGGGAAAGGATTCGCGGATTGAGCATTCAACTGATTCAGTTGCTTCTGTTTCTGCGGAAGGTGGTTTTGTTGGCTAGATATGTGATGTATCGGTGCCGGCGGAGCCAAGTGATGATTCGGTTTGCCATTTTGTTCCGTTTTAGCCAGAGGGTTCCTGAGGACCTGAGGTCCCCGGTAGGCGTTGTCATCGGCCATTATTTCGATCCGAGAAGTGTAACTGTTGTCCGAGGTTTTCCTCGAGCTAATCAGCCCCGCTTGGCTTCGTTCGCTCGGAGTTCGTTTATCCGCGTGGGAAGACTTCCTTGAGCTGGCGGAAGTTCGCGGTGATTTGTCCTGACTGGAGTCCACACTGTAAGCGGAATGTTGCTGTCTATATTGCGGATACTTATCTACGCTCATGTCCTCCTCGATGGCTGAATCTCCAAATACCGATCCGCTGTAATTCGGTGAATTGCTTCCTGCAGTGGAGAGGTTTCTGTTTGAAGAACCATATTTGTTCGAGTGAGAGTACTGGCCTTTTTTGATAGAGTTGGTGTAATCCTTTGTGCCACGCCGCCTCAACGTGAAGTCTCTTTCTCCGGTGTCTTCGCATACGGACTTCCATTGCTTCCAAGCATGACGCACCAGAGGATCCGCTGGTCCCCAGTCTTTGGATGGTTTCGTTGCACCGTGGATCATACTGAAAATATTGTAGTCCACTTGCTTGCTGATCTCAACACAAGCCAGCAACATTATGACACCCAAGCTGAACACTATCGGTAGCCACTTGGGGAAGAAGTCGATCAGCAGATCATTATCATAATAAGTGATTGACCACCAGGATAGGATCGCTATCAATAGTACCGGAATGATGCCCCAAATGAACAGCCACGCCTTCAGCACCGGCCGTCCCAGCGAAAACTCCAAATCGGTGTACAAATTTTTCGACCCATACACCCAAATGATCAAAATGATTTCGAAAATCATCGCGCAAACGATCAGTGATCCCACGATCCGTGTGTCCAGGATGCGGGGGAAGATGTAGTTCGGGCACAATAGTCCAGCTATTGCGACAACTAGCCCCGCCAGACACACGGTGTAGTTTGGGTGCTTTCGGATGATTCGCGTCGAGGTGTAAACGTAGATCGTGACCGAGACAATCGACGAGATGAAAAGCAGTGCGAAGGAAAGCGCTGGAATCAATCGCTGCAGAACTGGTTCCGGTTCGTGAACCGTCACCGCTCGGTCATAGATGGCTGTCAGCGTGATCAGCTCCGGATACAGAAGGTGGGGATCGTCAGCGTTATTGTGGAACTGGAATACGTAGAATATGACGGCGATCGTTGTTATAAGAATGTTGAAGAATATGTAGACAAACGATGTTCTGTAAGGCACCAAAACGAGTTAGATTTTTTGTTGTTTTGCTATCAATTTCAATATTATACTTAATGGCATCTCCTTTGTACAGAAACTTTCCGGTAATGACCGGTAGGGCTCCGATACCGATGTTGAGAGAGTAGATAACCTGCACGAGCGCGTTGAACCATACCGTACTGTCCGCGAATGATTCCGGATAGAATGGCCAAATCTCGGGTATATAGTCCTCATTGATGGCTTTCGTCACTTCCCAGCCGGTCTCAAAAATCAACAGAATCAAGGCAAGGAACCCAAACAGATAAATTGACCGTCTGTTGATCTTTCCGCTGTGTGTGCTGTAACGTGAACGTAAAGCTTACTTTTAGTACAACCACAAATGTTTGTCAACAATCCAAGACTTACCACACCATCGAAATGACCCACAAAAGTATCAAACTTAACGACAGCAGTCCAAAGTAAAGTGAATTCCGCCAAACCGGACGTAGAAACGTTAATCTGTTTGAAAAAAAACCCAAAATGCTTATGAAATTAGAACCACTTGCGTATGCAAAGATTTGCTTACTTCAAACATTCCTGTCCGCTGTTTGGTTCTACATCGTAACCGTTCTGAAAGTAGTAGAGCGTGCATGAGCAAAAATAGGAAACACAGTTGAGTTAAAACAGAGTTGGAGCAAAAAAAATCATTTACGACGCAGGATGACTCACATGAATGGACTGCTGGTTGATAATGACTGCCTTATTACACTCTCTAAATGGCACAGATTTGAATGATAACATTCCGACGTAAAGCAGAGCAATCACCGATTGCATCGAGGTCCAGATCGCTGCCAGCCAGGACGCGATTCGACCGACCAAACTTGCGCCTGAAATGGTAAAAGGTAAAGAAAGTTATTAATCTTTAATGTGTTTTTTTCACGAATTTCTGCAACGAGAACGAGATAATATAAAAATGATAAATTGCAATATTGTTTCTTGCTGCTTTTTTTCTCATTAGATCGAATGGAAGAAAAGTACTTAAGCTTGAGCTGATATACAGCGACTTAAACTCGAATTCCTACACCCCCATGTAGATCTTTTTTTACTACTACTACTGAAAATCGAAAACAAATTTTCGCAACATTCTATTTAGATAATCATTTCAAAGCATAAACCGTCAGCTTTTAAAATATTTTACGAACATTTTTTTTTATTTCAAGTGTGTACATTAGGGTGGCAATGGAAGTATGGGAAAAATTTCATCATCAAATTTCAAAATCCGACCATGTACATTTTGTTTATTGGCCCAAAAAAATTATCTGTGCCAAATTTCAGCTCAATCGGACATGATTTAGGGGTGCCTCAAAGCACTTAAAGTCTTGATTTTTTCATCCTCCTAAATCTTCCAAGGGGGGAGCAAAGGAAATTTAGAAAATCGATTTTTTTTTCGATGCCAAATGACTTAAAAATGCATGAAATTTTGGCCGAAAATCGACCTTTTGCGACTTACCCTGAGAGGAAATGAAGGTATGGAAAAATCATCGAATGCATTATTACTTCCGCGTTAGTGAAGTGTCGAACATAATAATGAGTTTTCAGGCAGACTGAGCACTTTTCAAATGAAAAATCATTAATGAAAATTAACTTCGAATACACTTCACGGTGGAAACGGAATAAACGTATCCGCGATGACAACGGTACGGTGTCGATATCTGGATACGAGATTAGTTTCCCTCTAAACTTATCATTATAATACCAAATTATCTTCAGATGAAATTTTTGTATGAGATTATTATATCACATGAAGAAAACAAAGTTTTCCACTCACATTAAATACCAGTTTGATACGAAGAAGTTAATTTTCATTAATGATTTTTTATTTGAACAGTGCTCATTCTGCCTGAAAACTCATTATTATCTTGGACACTTCACTAACTCGTAAAACGTAGTTCAATGGCGTGCCGTTTATTTCGTTTCCACCGTGAAGTGTATTCGAGAATCAGGCCCACACTACGAATACACTTCACGGTGGAAACGGTATGAAACGCATTCGCGATGACAACGGTACGGTGTCGATACCTGGTTGCGAGATTAGTTTCCCACTAAATTTATCTTTATAATATCAAATTATCTTCAGATAAAATTTTTGTATGAGATTATTATATCATATGAAGAAAACAAAGTTTTCCACTCACATTGAATACCAGTTTGATACGAAGAAGTTAATTTTCATTAATGATTTTTTATTAGAACAGTGCTCATTCTGCCTGAAAACTCATCATTATCTTCGACACTTCACTAACTCGTAAAACGTAGTTCAAGTGCGTGCCGTTTATTTCGTTTCCACCGTGAAGTGTATTCGAGAATCAGGCCCAGTATTTTCCCATTCCTCCGAACAATTGTGTTGGGGATCTAGATTAAGAGCCAATCGGCCTGATTCTGGAATACACTACGAATACACTTCACGGTGGAAACGGTATGAAACGCATTCGCGATGACAACAGTACGGTGTCGACATCTGCATGCGTGATTAGTTTCCCACTAAGGGCCTGATTCTCAAATACACTTCGAATACACTTCACGGTGGAAACGGAATGAAACGTATCTGCGATAACAACGATACGGTGTCGACATCTGGATACGAGATTAGTTTCCCACTAAACTCATCATTATAATCAAGACGGGTCTATGGTACTAGGTGAGGCCGTTTCGTCACTAAGTTGGTTAGGGGAGCGGTATATGAAAACAGCACGAAAAAAAGTAGAAGGGGAATTATTTGTTTGTAGCGTGAAAGAGACAGACTGATCACGAGCGAGCTTCGACAATAGCGTATTGTGTTTTGTTTACAAACAAAACATAGTAGACTTCCAAGATGGCTGAAGAGTGGTTTTAGCAAGTTGGCCCACCTTAGTATATACTTCTAGACGCCTTGATTATAATATCAAATCATCTTCAGATGAAATGAGATTATAATATCACATGAAGAAAACAAAGATTTTTCATTTGAAAAGTGCTCATTTTGCCTGAAAACTCATTACTATCTTCGACACTTCACTAACTCGTAAAACGTAGTTCAATGGCGTTCATTTCGATTCCACCGTGAAGTGTATTCGAGAATCAGGCCCTAAATTTATCATAATAAAATCAAATTATCTTCAGATTAAATTTTTGTATAAGATTATTATATCACACGAAGAAAACAAAGTTTTCCACTCACCTTGAATACCAGTTTGATATGAAGAGGTTAATTTTCATTAATGATTTTTTATTTGAAAAGTGCTCATTCTGCCTGAAAACTTATCATTATTTTCGACACTTCACTAACTCGTAAAACGTAGTTCAATGGCGTGCCGTTTATTTCGTTTCCACCGTGAAGTGTATTCGAGAATCAGGCCCAATGTCATTTGGAGAAAAACTTTCTTCCCGCATAAATCCACCTACATTCATTTTTGGGGGTATGTACCCTAGATAAACTTTTCGTCCCCTACCATCTTGTGTGACGTTTTCTGGTATATGGGCAGCACGTAATATATTTCGGTGAACTAGAACTGTCCTTGTATTTACGTATGCGCCCCCACAAACAACAAATATAAGCATGCCAAGGCACACTGGTGGCGGCCTCATTTCATATCTCATCTTGGCTCGATTTCAAATAATTATAATTATGCTACGAATATAATTCCACCTCTCTACCCGCTACATAATAGCACTTACCCTTGAGGAAGGGCGCCGCGCGCCACATATGCGCCGATCCCTGGCCGAGGAACTGACCCATGGATATCTCCAGCAGCACAACCGGCAGGCCGACCAGGAGCAGTAGTATCACGTAGGGCACGAGGAAGGCCGATCCGTGCAGCTGCAGCTCGCGTGGGAAGCGGGACACATTGGCGTAGGTCAGGTTCAGGCAGAGGCATAACACAACGCCGCGGAATATTGATGATCTTGACTGCAAATGATATGAGACGGGGAAAGAGAGAAATGGCTGCCATTAATGAGGGAATCTTGATAATGTGAGCGAAAGGGAAAAAATTGTTCCAATTTTTAACACTCCTATACTCGCGCATTGGTCTGTCAGACCGAGAAATCAATAAATCGTTCATTTCTCAGAATATATCAACACTACGACTTTGCGATTCTCTCTAGCTTCGTTATTTGTCGTTCGTCATCGTTTAGCGTGTCGCATGTGTTGGTGCAAAGGGGACGTGTGCCACTTTTTTAACACTTTCGGTCTGACACACCGACGCGAGTATAGGAGTAACTTTTTTGAACAAGTGCCTTTTTTCATATTATAGAATATTGTTGAACGAAATGTATAAATTAATGTTAGTGGCGTGGAATATCTTATGCATATAATGCATAAGATCATTACCGGACTATTATTATTTGATTTCAGTCCCTTTTGTAACTGGATTGAACGGATCCATATATTAACTATTCGTCGTTAGATTCATACGTTCAAAAGCAAAATATGAATGTTTGACTTTCGTATAGTTATTCGCTAAATGTAATGGTCATACATATACACACTTGTGAGAGAATTTCACTTGTGGAATAATTGTAAACAGTAAACTATAAACTAATCGGTGGCTTATGCAAATTTTTTACAGTTACAGTTTCGGGGATATTTTTTTATAATGGACAATATCGACAAGAAAACAAGAAAAGGTAAAGGAAGTTCCTAGAAATCCTTTTATATCATCTTTTCGTGTCCCATATAAAAAAGGCATTAATTCTTAGTTTACCAAGAATACAGAGACAAAGAATATTAGAAATATGCAAACTTTATATTCCAGAACCTTTATCATCTGGTAATTATCTAGAAGGTCGTTATACATTCTTCTCTTTGATAAAAGACCCGAAAAATACGCAACAACTGCATGAAATGTAAAAAATATGTTTGTTTCGAACATGCAATTATGCTATGTTCTGATTCTTACTCCAATAAAACCACAATCGATTAATACGTTTTTATGTTATTTTTTTAGCTCTTTATACTTCCATGAATTATATTCAGTTGCTTACTTTTATTTTATAACAGTGAAAAATTCGAATTTCGTTATTTGTGTTGGAGTATCAAAAATTACTCTGTTTTGAGGAGGCTGAATTAGATGACTATTAAAACATAATAAAGATGAAAAAACATATTTTTTGGAGTTTTTTCATACAATCATACCCTCTCCTTCAAATAAATGCCAATAAAGCCTGAAAAATACACAATGGCAACATTACAGAGAAGTTCAATTTTCGGTCTGTGACACCGTGCGCGAGTATAAAGGGTGTGTCACATCAAATTGCATCACAGAAAAAGCGCTGTAGAAATTTAATTTTTAGGAATTATATCTTCAGCTTTCGCTTATGATCAGATAAGAGTGTATAGATCACGTTGGCCATGCTTCACTGTCAATTTTTTGTAAATTTGGAAAAATGTCGTCGAACGAAAAAGAGCGTCGTGAATTAATCCTGTGCACTCATTTCGAGAATACGGAGTTGTCACATCGGGACATCGGTAAGATGCTGGGAATCGTCCAATCCACGGTCAGCAGAGTACTAAAACGATACTTCGAGAACCTAACCATCGACCGGAAGATGAAGAACGGCAAAAATGGATGCTCCGTCAGTGAAAAAGATCACAAGCGCGTAGTTAAGCAGTTTAGATGTGATCCGAGAAGTTCGGTCCGGGATGTCGCCAATAACCTGAATTTGTCAAGTTCATTCGTCCAGCGGACCAAGCAGCGGGAGGGCCTGCGTACATACAAGGTTCAGAAGGCTCCTAACCGCGACGAAAGGCAAAACATGGTGGGGAAGACGCGAGCCCGGAAGCTGTACACCGAAATGCTGACGGAAGCCGCATTGCCTGGTAATGGACGACGAAACCTACGTCAAAGCGGACTTTCGTCAGCTGCCGGGCCTGTTGTTCTTCTCCGCAGAGGACAAATTCAGCGTTCCGGAGGAGATTCGCAAGCAGAAACTATCCAAGTTTGCCAAAAAGTACATGGTGTGGCAAGCGATCTGCTCTTGCGGAACGCGGAGCGCCCCCTTCGTGATGACCGGCACGGTAAACGGGCAAGTTTACCTTAAGGAGTGCCTACAGAAGCGCTTACTACCACTATTGAAGCAGCACGAGGGCCCGACCATCTTCTGGGCGGATCTCGCTTCGTGCCACTATTCAAAGGACGTGTTGGAGTGGTACGAAGCCAACGGGGTCACCTTTGTGCCAAAGGAAATGAACCCGCCCAACGCGCCGGAGCCTCGCCCAATAGAGAAATATGAAACAGGCCCTCCGGAAGAACCCAAAAGTTGTCAAATCGGAGGCGGACTTCAAGAGAAAATGGATTTCTGTTCAAAAAAACTACAACCTGACGTTGTACAGAACCTTATGGACGGGGTAAAGAGGAAGGTGCGAGCATACGGGCTTGGGCTCGAAGTATGAATAAAAAGAAAATGCCAAAAGTTGTTTAATAGTTTTTATTTTACTGTCTAAAATTTTCAAAAGGATCGGTCTACTGGGCGAATTTCTACAGCGTTTTTTCCGTGATGCAATTTGATGTGACACACCCTTTACGTGTTATGATTTTGCACGCGAGTACAGGAGGGTTAATAGGACACCAAACAATATTTCATCGTTACGTAATAGCTAAGAGCGGTTTGATTTCAGGTGCACCGGACTTGCGCAAATGTAGGTCTGTCGGCAGTTGCCATTATCAGATTTGCAAGCTGTCAGGAAGAGAAGGATTAATCTGTGTGAATTGATGTTCTCGTTCATAGAACTAAACCAGCTTTCCTACGGGAAGAAGTGCCCGAGTCTAGCGTGCAGTTTAAATTTATTAAGTATTGCGATAACCAACCAGTAGAATGTCCGTCGGGGCACAATATTTTACTGTTAATCGCTCGGGGACTGGTAGGACTTTGGATTTACCCTAGTAAGTGGCTCAGCACTTCGAAATAGGTAGGTGGAGAAATTTACCACAACAAAAACCGGTGGTCACAAATGTAGGTCAACCATCGGGGGAACGAAGCTTGTTCTTGAAGTAATTTTATACCGGCGTCACGCCAGGTGGAATTCAACACCAAGGCGAAATTTGATTTGTCCAGACGACGTCGCGTTGACAGTTCATCTCCATTCATATTGTGTGGACTTGTTCTTTTCAAACATCACCCTTTTCATTCATTGAAACGTTTACAAGATTCCTGTCAGACTAGAGTTGAACAGAAAAATAATGTGCTAAGATAATATGTACTGCCATGTGATATGATACGTAATCATTTATGAGTGCTACAAGTGTTATGAGGGTGCGATATGTGGAAACATGGTTATGACATACCAGTTGAACAATATCATCGACTGGAGAAGTATGACAAACCCACAGTTTATATCATATTAGGCAATTGAAAAGGCTTCTACTATTTTTAGGTAAATTTTTAAATTTCTTTACATCTTTATTTCAGAGATTTTCAGCCTTCTGAGCTGGTAAATTTTTGTAATTTTTTTCCCTAAATAGTTCCGTGAGGTATATGTAAAATGAACTTATTTCTAACAATAATTGATATGGAACACATATAAGCTGTTCAAACTGTTTTTTCATTACTAATACACTTAAGTTGCTTTTTATTTCTACACAGATTTCGGAATTTACGCGGGTTTTTCAAGCGAATTTAGAAATTTACGGATCGCAAAGGGGACAAAGTTATATGATATTGTTATTGTAGTGCCCGGTTCTCAAGCTGGGCAGGATTCATTGCTCGCCCATCGCTCTCACATCTTCGAACCTGGGTATGAAGCCTTTTACTTTCCGATGGGACGGTCGCACCAAAAGCGAACCAAAATGTACTGATAATGTTGGTAATCAAAGCAAAGTGGTCGACAGTTTATTTAACGGCTATGCCACTATGTCCAACCCAGCAAACATTGAATCGTATAAGCAGCGTATATACAGCAGTATATATCCCAAATTGTGGGTGGTATATGATGCACCTGACTGGCATATACATACAAAAGGGAAGGCGCTTGCGAATCTTTTTGGATGAATACACGACATATATGCACTTTATACGAATATCATACGAATATACGATTTACTGCAGACATACAAAAACAAAACAAATGGCGAAAAATAGTTAACATCAAATGTAATTATAACATCACGAATTGATATTTGTATATATGAGAATATTTAAGTTTCTAAAAATATAATTTATCAATTGGCTTTTCGTGGGAGTAGGATAGAAATGTTTGAAACGAATGGAATAGGTGGTTACGGAAATTGCCCCGATGGAATTCGAACTCCGGTTGTTTGGGTTATAGAGCTGCAGCTATCTCGCACGTTTATATATATATATATATATATATATATATATATATATATATATATATATATATATATATATATAAATGGATTTCTGTCTGTCTGTCTGATTTTTATGGACTCGAAAACTACTGAATTGGTCTGTAGAGGTTTTTGGGGCCGGTTAAGGTTTTCGTGGTAGTTTGAGACCCCTCCCCTCTTTCTAAGGTTGCCATACAAATGGAACACAAATTTCTACATTACTCGGGAATTAATCAAGCAAATGAAACGAAATTTGGCATATGGACGTTTTAGGGTGCAATAAATGATTCTATGGTGGTTAGATTCTCCACCCCCCTCTCTAAGGGGGGGCTGCCATACAAATGAAACACAAATTTGTGCATTACTCGAGAATTAATCAAGCAAATGAAACCAAATTGGGCATATTGAGGTATTAAGATGCAATAAATGTTTCTATGGTGGTTACACACTCCACCCCCTCTCTAAGAGGGGGCTGCCATACAAATGAAACACAAATTTCTGCATTACTCGAGAATTATTCAAGCAAATGAAACCAAATTGGGCATATTGAGGTATTAGGGTGTCATAAATGTTTCGATGGTGGTTATTCTTTCCACCCCCCTCTCTAAGGGGCGGCTTCCATACAAATGAAACTCAAATTTTTGCATTACTCGAGAATTAATCAAGCAAATGGAACCAAATTTTGCATGTGGAGCTTTTTGGGGTGCAATAAATGATTCTATGGTGGTAAGATACTGCTCCCACTCTCTTAGATGGGGCTGCCATAAAAATGAAACACAAATTTCTGCATAACTCGAGAATTATTCAAGCAAATAAAACCAAATTTGGCATTTGGAGGTTTTAGGATGCAATAAATGTTATTACGGTGATGATACACTCCACCCCCCTCTCTAAGGGGGAACTGCCATACTAATCAAGCAAATGAAGCCAAATTTGTCATGCCTATATTTTAAGGTACACGAAACGTTACCATGGTGAATAGACACTCCTCCGCTCTCTTTGATGGGGGGGAGTGTTTTGCCATACAAATTCCTGCATAATTCAAGAACTAATCCAGCAAACTGAACCAAATGTGGCATGTGGAGGTTCTAGGGGGCAAGAAACATTTTTAAAGTGGTTCAACACTCTTCCCACCTTCCCACCGCGAAATTGATCTTTGTTCGAAACTGGAAATGGATTTTAATGTGATGAAACGCACTCCTATATCTTCTTCTATCTATACCAAAAAAAGGATCGCCGGATGTGTTGATAAGAGCAGAACTCGAGGAAGGAATTGTCTGATTTAGGGCTGTCTTTACTCTATCATATTTACTGTATAGAACATTTATTCCATGTAACGGCGAAACATGTTATTTGCAAGTGGTTGAAAAATCTTGAACGAGAATTGTGTCTAAAAATAATCTGATATGAGTTTTGATGAGTTTTGTTAGAAATACTAGGAATTTTATAGTAAAAGGTAAATTCAACGCGGTCGATTAAAAGATCAATCAATGAACAGTTCTGCGATTGGACCCATGAACTTGCTCATAGCGAGAAAACGTGAATGTTTGAAGGTATTGACAACAAAAAACAAATTTTGGGCGGGACGAAGTTTGCCGCTAGTAGGTAATATAATTCTAGAGCACTTAAAATACGATTGTGTCACATTTACCCGAAACCCACTCACCCGAAAGACAGTTACCCGAAAGACATTCACTCGAATTTCACTCGCCCGAATGTAACAAACACCCGAAAGTGACAGCTACCCGAATGTAACAATTACCCGAATGATATTTCATTTATCCGAATGCGACACTTACCCGAAAGAAAGACATATTCGAATAATACGCAAATTTTATTATTAGGAAGTTTTTGTATATTTATTTCTGATCAGTGTTATATAAAGATCATCTTTGGCTCGTACGTATCATTTCCATTCAAAAGGTATTTTCCGTAGGTAATGCAATTTGAAAAATAGTGGCGCTGAATAAAATGCTTTCCAAAGTAATGAAAAGTGAATGCAGTTTTATAACATATAATGGAGTTTATCCATTCATATGGATGGCGCATCCCGTTTACTTGAAAGAAATCTGACAATTTCGGTACATACGTATTGTGGTACTGAAGTGCAATTTTGATTATGATTTTTTTTCGCAATAAAATTTATTCTGAGATCACAGTAATGGGGGCGAAGTCCCAATCCAACAAGGATAAGGAACCGAGACGGTGACGGCATACGTTTATCTGGTGGATCACGTTTGCAACCAGGCAATCAAAATGCATGACATGCATAATCAACCGGGCAAACGTAATGCACCAGGTAAACGTATGCCTGACTAAAGGATCGTCTCATATGTTTCAAACAAACCGGGCAATCGGAGGAACACAGGCTTGCTAGCTAGAGGCCGCCGCTTCCGACGGCGGGTCGGCGGCCGACTCGGATTGCGTCGCCTCGGCGGCTTGGTGCCGCCTCGGTTCCTTATTGCTTATTTCAGAATAAATTTCATCATGAAATGATAAATTCATGATAAAAAATTCGCTGTGGTGGTAAATACATAAGTACCATTTTTTTTTTCTTATCTTTTCTTTTCACATTTTCGTTTAATTTTTTACGTTAAAGTTACCTGCTTGATTTTCGGAATGTTCCATAACCCATGCTCATTTCTGAATGATCTCATGTCCTAAAAGAGCAATACGGAAAGGAAAGAAGATGGCATGTTAATTGTGCCTACACTTATTTCTAAAAATGACATAGCGAAGTCCTCAACATCTTTTTTGAATTTCCTCATTACAATTTCTCATTTTACTTCGTAACTTCTAACAGAAGATTCGACAAAACTCATAATCTGATTTGTCGGAATTTTTCCTTCTTCATTCGGGCGAACATTCCATTCGGGTAAATGTCGCATTCGGGTATTTATTACATTCGGGTAAACGTTGCATTCGGGTAAGTGTCCATTCGGGTATTTGTTGCATTGGGGATACGTTTGGTACTTATAAATGTGCTTCGGGTAAACGTGTTTCGGGTGAATGATATTCGGGAATGGGACACAACCTAAAATTCGTACATATGAAACGAAAGAGATGCATTAAGATACGTCATTTGTGGTTGCCAATTTAGCTTCTTTAACTGTGTTCTAAGGAAAAGGAAGTTTTCCCAATCAAACGAACAACATACTTAGTTTCGTTTATTGGAAATATCAAAAACATCATAGGAACGATCTCATTTGTATTATCTGATAACAATTTGTTTTCTCAAGTAATTGTGAATGTAGTTTCACATAATATGATACTATTTGTAAGCCAACTTGGCACCCTTGTAAAGCCAAATAAACTTCAACAATTTTGATGCGTGTGTATGTTTCTGCGACCGAGTGGTTAGCATCACACATAACATGCCAGAGGTTCGATATACTGATATACTATATACTCAAAAAAAAAAAAAAAATTTGTGGGTTATATCTATGATATATCCGCATGGTTGACATGGGACTACCTGAGCTTAGCAATCATTTGTTTGTATTGATTAAATTCTTGATTGAATGAAACAATTTCCGAATTCAATATATTTGCTTTGTGAGTAAAAAAATTGAACAAATGCCATGTAAGGTCAATTCATGCATGATAGATTATGTTCTTCGTTACAATTGAATTCAATGATAGTCCTTTTACGTTTGGTATGATGGCTAGGACAAAATATGAGAACGGAAAAGTTATCAAACGATCATTTTATTTTACATTTCCCTCTGAAGTTTACATCTCTCAAGTGTACGTATTTCTCGAACCGCGAATTTGCTTGAAACTTGAAAGTTCATAAGCCTCTAGTGTTTCACGATTTTCCCAGATTCCTAAGTGTTAGTGTGTTCGTGTTAGGGAAACATATTATAGTCGGCACAAAGGCAAGTGAGTACAAAAGTACTCGGAGTTTGCATTTATTTGCAAAGCCGATTTCCTCCAGGCACCTTGGTTTTGAAGTCTGTGTTAGGGAACACATTTCGGTGAGAACAAAAGTCCCCCTACTTTCATGTTTTTACTTGGTTTTGATGGCTGTGTTGGGGAAACCGCAAATCGGGACAATCAAAACGTGGCAGTTAGGGCGTTTAGGTAACGCTTGACATTTTAAAGTCATTAAATTGTTTATCTTATGAAAAATAACATTTTATTAATTGCGATAGATGCGTAGAAATATTCCCTATCAATTGATGCAAACATCTTTCCGATCCAGTAAGAAATGTTCGAGTTATAAGCATTCGTAATCTTTCATTTTTTTGCTGCATGTTC
This sequence comes from Toxorhynchites rutilus septentrionalis, assembly GCF_029784135.1. Taxonomy (NCBI): domain Eukaryota; kingdom Metazoa; phylum Arthropoda; class Insecta; order Diptera; family Culicidae; genus Toxorhynchites; species Toxorhynchites rutilus. Next base: position 214,460,042 of record NC_073745.1, on the reverse strand, counting down.
TGTGTTTATGTTTTCATTTTTCCTCCCATATATTCCGATTAGACGTAGTCCCACGTCAAAAAACGTTTCAAAAACTGCATTTCGATTTTTTTTGTTATGTGTGTACGATTTGTAGTCAAGTAAACTGTCTTTCATGAAAAAATCATCCATTTGAGAAACGACCGTGTATAGATGGTTGTGTCCCATTCACCCGAATACCATTCACCCAAAACACGTTTACCCGAAGCACATTTACCCGAATGTAACACAAACCCGAATGACATTCACTCGAATGTAACAAATACCCGAATGCAACATATACCCGAATGAACATTCACTCAAATGCGACGTTTACCCGAACGTTACAAATACCCGAATGCGACATTCACCCGAATGGAACGTTTACCCGAATGCAGAAGGAAAAATTCCGACAATTATGAGTTTTGTTTCCTGTTACGAAGTTACGAAGTAAAATGAGAAATTGTAATGAGGAAATTTGAAAAATATGTTGAGGACTTCACTGTGTCATTTTTAGAAAATGGTGTAGGCATAATTGACATGTCTTCTTCTTTCTTCCACCGATCATCAATGAGGTGGCTGAACTAAATGACTATTGAAACTGAATAAAGTTAAAGAAAAAAAAATTTCTGGAGTTTTTTCACTTTTTTTCCTCTATTATATTGACTTTCAACACATTTTGGCTGGTTCGTCACTTTTAACTTCCATTTTTGGAACAATGTCGGGAGTGAGAATTGAACTTTGCGTGATCTTTGCGTGAGAGGTATGGATGTTACCACTACGCCAGATCACCTCCACTAAGTTTTTTCACTCCATTATATCTCTTTTCTTTGTATAAATACTAATAACGCCTAACAACATACACATAATAGCAATATCACAGAGACGCGCACAGTCCAACGTACACAAATAACGATTTTTCGCGCGAGTATAGGAGTGTGAAAGCTATAAGATCATTCAGAAATGTGCATGGGTTACGGAATATTCCCAAAATTAAGCATGTAACTCTGACCTAAAAAATGTGAATAAAAATGTGAAAAGAATAGATAAGAAATAAAAATGGTACTTACGTGTTTACCACCGCAGCGCAATTTTTATCATGAACTAGCTGACCCGGCAAACTTCGTCTCGCCCAAATTTTATTTTTCATTATCATATCCACGTTTTCTTTCCACTTTCGAACGAAGATCAATTTCGTTAGCGCAAAAATCAAATGGACTCATGACGCTTGACAATGCGTAATTGTAGAACATATGCGAATTGAATTTTTCGAACTTTTCCAGTTTTTTCAGAGTTTTTCGAAAATTTTCAATTAACATGTTAGGTTGAAATATGTGTATTATTTTCATGAGACCCCCTCTCCATTCCAGAGGTGTGTCATACCCTCATAAAAACATTTCTCGTACTCAAAAACCCTCACATTCCAACTTTGGCTCAATTTGCTTGATTATTTCTCGAGTTATACAGAAATTTGTGTTTTATTTGTATGGCAGCCCCCCCTTAGAGAGGGAGGAGTGTCTATCCACCATAGAAACATTTTATGCGCCCTAAAACCTTCACAGGCTTACTTTGGATCTGTTTGCTTGATTAGTTCTTGAGTTATGCAGATATTTATGCTTCATTAGTTTGGCGGCCCCTCCTTTGATAGGCGGGACGAGTGTCTAACCACCATAGAAACATTTTATGCACCCTAAAACCTTCACATGCCAACTTTGGTTTCGTTTGCTTGATTAATTATTGAATAATTGACTAATTTCCGAATAATGCAGAAATTTATATTTCATTTGTATGGCAGCCCCCCCCCCCTTAGAGAGGGGGGAGGAGTGTCTAACTATCATAGAAACATTTATTTCCCCCTCCACATGCGAAATCTGATTTCGTTTGTTTGATTAATTGCCGAGCGGGTGGAGTGTCTCACCACCGTGAAACATTTACTGCACCCTAAAACCTCCACATACTAAATTTGGTTTCATTAATGGATAGCTGTTAATTCTCGAGTAATGCAGAAATTTGAGTTTTATTTGTATGGCAACCCCCCCTTAGAGAGGGGGGGTGGAGAGTCTAACCACCCCCCTCTCACAGAAATATTTATTGCACTCTGAAATCTTCGCATGCCTTATTTGGTTTCATTTGCTTGATTAATTCTCGAGTAATGCAGAAATTTATATTTCATTTTTATGGCAGCCCTCCCTTAGTGAGGGGAGTGGAGAGTCTTACCACCGTGAAACATTTATTGCACCCTAAAACCTCCAAATGCCGAATTTGTTTTCATTTATGGATAGCTGTTAATTCTCGAGTAATGCAGAAATTTGAGTTTCATTTGTATGGCAATATCCCCCCCCCACCTTAGAGAGGAGAGTGGAGAGTCTAACCACCACAGACATATTTATTGCACTCTGAAATCTTCGCATGCCTAATTTGGTTTCATTTGCTTGATTAATTCTCGAATAATGCAGAAATTTGTGTTTCATTTGTATGGCAGCCCCTCCTGAGAGAGGTGGAGGGGTATTTAACCACCATAGAAACATTTATTGCACCCTAAAACCTCCACATGCCAAATTTGGTTTCATTTGCTTGATTAATTCTCGAGTAATGCAGAAACTTGTGTTTCATTTGTATGGCAGCCCTCCCTTAGTGAGGGGGGTGGAGAGTCTTACCACCATAGAAACATTTATTGCACCCCAATACCTCAACATGCTCAATTTGGATTCATTTGCTTGAATAATTCTCGAGTAATGCAGAAATTTGTGTTTCATTTGTATGGCAGCACCCCCTTAGAGAGGGGGAGGTGTCTCAAACTATCACGAAAAGCTTCTCCGGCCCCAAAAACCCCTACAGGTAGACAGACAGACAGACAGAAATCCATTTATATATATATAGATTTTGAAGTCTGTAGATCAATGAAATTATTCTAAATTAAATGGAATGTTGAATTCAGTTCAAACGCTTTTTTCTCGAAACAACTCTAGCAAGAATGAATTTCTCGTGTTTTTTCACCAATCAGATGAACAAAGACTGCATTCTAACAATTTAACTTATTTTTTCATTCCAACTAGGCAAACAACGTTCAACGTAAGTAAAAAAAAACGCGTGTTTTCTATATATTTTATGGGTAACTGAAGCGTGGATCGCTAGTTCTATGCTTTCGATTCGCTCACAACGTGGTTATTTTTTCGCAGCGAATACTTCTGTTTTCAGTGTCTGCTTACCTTTTTATAAAAACGAAACTGTTCGTCATCCCGAGTATAGTATAGATAGTGCAGGAGGTATTTTGCATTGGTGGCATCGATTTTCCTCATCGTGACCGATGTCAATATGGGAGGAAAATCGACTCACTCGATTCTCCTCAGGCGATATCGAATTATGTATGCAGATGCTCCTATCTGACAGTATTCATGGTAACAAATCACTTCTGTCACTTTCCCAAAACGTATCTCTCGCAATATTGGTTACACTTAACACGGTTATGGACAGCTATATTTGTTCCACCAGACACTGCAATGCAATGTTAGTCACACTTTCGGAACTCGGTGCATTCCTTCTTCTGCGCGCGGTTCAACCGATTCGATTTGCGCGCCATTGCTCTCCCAACCCCATGAATCCTATCTCATGATCGGATCGTTGGCTGGCGTTGGACGGTTACAATCCCTTGCTGGAACACCGGCAATACTATCACTACCACTAGCACTTCCATGCCATCTTCTGTGGCCAATGCAACTGCAACCGGGACGGCAATGCATAATTATTGATTTTAATGCATAATGACTCATCCCCACTGTATAGTAACCGCATCTGAATTGTTCATGTCTGTTTGCACTTTTAGAGAGGTTGCAAAATTCGCTGCCTGCGGCTAATCACTTGTTCACACACCGATGATAATCTTGGATCCATCCTACACGTAACAACAAAAAAGTAAAACAAAACAAACGGGGTAGTATTGGCGAGTTCGGTTTTTTCTATAATATTTTCACTTTTCTTACTATCGGCCCGGGTTTCCATTGGTTTAGCCGGTAGATAGAAAGATAAGTGGAGTGCACTGGAAGATTTTTCCTGCAACCGTGCGGGACTCGCGGCGATGAAGCGTGGAGGATCGTGCTTGGGCGGAGCGGACAGAATTCTCTTGCCAAATTGCGCAACATAATTAGTGTCGATGAACGTGTGAAAGAAGGGGGCAGCATATGAATTGTAACAAATGGTAAATATTGAACTCGGCAGAATGGTAATTTACACAGCGATGGTCGATGTGCTGTTTTTTAGTTGAGTTACACAAATCGTAGATAATGGTAAAATTCGGTTTGTCATTTTTGTTCAATTTTTGCTTATTGTCGAATTTACGTTTCGATTTCAATTTAAGCCGAAACAATGAAAAACTACTTTGTTCCTTTATTAAACATGAGTTTTAGGTGCATTCAGATTAAACTGACCAGACGTCCCGCATTTTAACAAAATGTCCCGCGAAAGATTCCGACCCGCGAAACATCCCGCATTTGGCAAAAGAAACGAAAATGTCCCGCGATTTAAATATATTTCAATATCACAATTTGATCATGTTGATTTTCTTAAATGGATGAACCACAAAAAAAACTTTTATTTGGCAGACTGCTCACGAGCGCTTCTAATGCATCTAAAGATTAACACGTTGAGCTGGTTTTATCGCACCGACATTGGGCTTTTTGTTTAGAGAGTGTCAACTGGAAGCGAAAGCAACAAAATTGGAAAATGATTTTTATAAAAGTCCCCTATTGATCCGCAGGGACCAACGTGAGTCAGACGAAAAGTTCATCTTTGGTCCCCTAGCTCGGTCAGGGCTTAACGTTTTAAATAAGTCGAAAGAACTAGTGTATACTCGACAGGAAGAGGCAGAGTTGTTTGATGAAGTATCGTAAATGAAGCGCTGGGCGGTCTTACGGAGGTTGGCCGGAACCTGAACCATGGAAAAGATGTATATAGGCGTGTTATTTTACCTTTTCGTGGCTTTGGGGGTCGTCTGTATCTCTATCTTGGCCATTCGCCCAAAAGTTTTTTTATCGGGCGCAGCTGGGGACTGTTGGGAAGGCTGTTGGTCTTCGCGACAATGTTTATCTCCAGCCGACGAATCCTTCAGTGATCTTTAATGGGTTGATCCCAGGTTCGGCATAAAGACCACATCACCTTCCCAACTCCGGCAAGCACTTCGTACTATATATCTCCCCGTTCACCCTATGACTTGAAAGAAGAGCGGCTTGGACATTCCCTTCACGTCTGTCAGAGAAGGACCTTCTTCGAGAACTTAATGTGAATGATATATTCGACGTCATCGCTTACCTGGGGAACGTAAAGTACCCGGTCCCCTGTCATTCGTTGAATTCTAGCATTAAGTACATCTCGTCTTTCATTATGAGTACGAAAAGAAGTTTTTCATTTCTTTCGCCGGAAAGAAGTTTTTCACCAGCACCTCAAGCTACTTCTTCTGGGTGATTGCCTGCTGCTCAGATACGGCCGGTCTCGTCTGACGCTTCCGCATAAAAGTGTCCATTTTGGCCAGATTCTTCTCCACCGTTTGGCCGGTTGCTTCGATCTCCCGGCTTAAGGAGCGGCAAAGAGATGATATTGTAAATACCAGATCGACTATATCTAGCGGACATAAAGTGCTTCAGGATGTCCAACTCCTTCGCTGTGGGGTGGAGCTTGCAGTATGGAAAAATCATCAAGTTACTTGACAGTGCTGCTGCGAATCAACAGCCTTGAATCATTTTTGTTGTAGACTTAATAAACGTAATATTTAAAGAAAATTTGTTCCATTAAATTATCTTTCATCGCCATCCAAATTAGTCCATTAATTTTAAATGCATACGTTAACACTAAAATCGATGGAAAATGAATTGGAATTTTCGAGCATTCCATTCGGTAATTTGAAGAAAATTGTAAAATTTAAATCGTGCTTGCCAGGCGTAAATGCTCTGATTGAGCGAGTGATTTTCGGGCGTAAACAAAATTAACCCACGGAAAAATCACAACTGAATGCCAATAGCCAGAAAGAAATAATACTGATCAGTTTAGACTCGCTTAACTATGGTTTATGTTCACATAACGTATATACATAACGTTTTGTTTTTTGTGTCCCGCGTTAGACCTCTGACCATCTGGTCACTTTAATTTAGATGCGATTGACTTGAACAAAGTCAATTCAAATCATTTCATTCAATGAACCAATTGTGGCACGCGTGGTTTGGCACCGTATTGTTTGAAACCACAGTTCCTTCATGTTAAGAACATGTTAGTTTCATTATGGAAAATAAAGTTCAAAGACACCGGGTTTTGAAAAAATCATTTGGGTAAAATACGCATACTGCTAAGCCAAATGTGTGCGGGGCGTTTCAATCAAATTAAAAGAAGGTCGAAAATTTCGTATTATTGCAGATAATTTTAACCGGAAGTGGGCAGGCGCTCCAAGCGAAAGGTACAATTTTATTTTGGAAAGCAGTTCTAAAAAAAGCTTACCGTTGTCGGAGCTGTGAATGTTCTAAAAAAATTAATTTTTCGGTGTTGATACAATTTAGAAAAGAACTCAAAATAAACAAAATAAAATATATTTTCTCTAGACAAAAACTATCTTCGACAAAGTTGTTACATATGATAGAGCGCTCATTTACATGTTGCCAACATGTGACCAACATTTTCAATGAAATTAGAAATCTTACTTTCTTATCTCTATAGATAGAGGTAAACATAGTTCGACAATGTTGTAGTACCAGCTATTTAAAACATCTTTGTAGCACTTTTTTTTTTCAATTTATTGAAATAACCGATATAGCGCCATTTCCTAATTTGCGTTGGAGTCACCATTAAAAAAACAGTTTTTCTGCTCTTACTTTTATATTTCAAATTCTACATACAAACTGTCTTCGAAAGACTTTTAGAACATACTGATACAAACATTTTGCGATGCAGAACTTGTCAATATCTCAATTTCACTCAAAGTTATCGATATTTCTTCCCAAAAAATACGCTCTCTTCAATTGCTTGCCATTCTTTCTGGGGCAAACATAAAAAATGTTTGTTGAACACATTTCACTCTATATAACATGTGATTTTCAAAGTTATTTTATCTTTTGTATTTGAGTAAATTAAAATTGAAATCATGAGTTTTTGGGTGAAAACCCATCAATAACTTTGAGCAGGACGCTTATCAATACCAACAATATTGACGAATTCTGCATCGCAAAATGTTGGTATTGATAAGCTCTAAGAGTCGTACGAAGGCAATTTTGGTGTAGAGTTTCAAATATAAAAGTTAGAGTAAAATAACCGGTTTTTTTCATGATTACCCTAATGCAACTTAGTTAACAAACAACTTTATGGGAGATATTTATTCTTTAGACAAAAACTGTCTTCGACAAAGTTGTTACATATGATAGAGCGCTTTATTTTTATGTTATCAAAAATAGGGTGAACTCTCGATGACTTAACTTTCTTATCTTTACAGATAGAGGTAAACATAGTTCGACAATGTTGTAAGCCCAATTATTTTAAATAACTTTGTAGAACAAAGCAATGCGTTATATTGGTTTTTTCAAAAGATAGAGAAAAACTTTGTTCTATAAAGATGTCTCAAATAACTGGGACTACAATATTATCGAACTAGGTTTACCTCTATCTGTAGAGATAAGAAAGTTATATATTTTGTTTCATCGAAAATATTGGTCACCCTATTTTTGGCAACATATAAATGAGCGCTCTATAATATGTAACAACATTGTCGAAGACAGTTTTTGTCTAGAGAATAACTGTCGAGCTCTAAATGCTAATTCCCACTTAAATGCATCTCCTGGACCATTGTGCAATGATCAAAGGATGAATCATCGAAAAAAACTAAATTTAGTTTTAGGAAAAAAGTTCAGTTCGTCGAAAAATTAATTGTATTCTCTCGACTCTGACGAATATTCATGTATTCCCATTGAACAAAATAAGGTAGACGAATTAAGCATCTCGCTGATATAAGTAATCAACATATTTTTATTGTTTGTGTTTTATGTTCAACTTTACTGAAATAAATTTTACAAATTAGATTTCAGCTAATGATTTTCAACTCAACAAACGTTTTAAAATTGAGGGGCTTAGAATGAAAGGGCTGTAAGTAATTTGATTGATTTCTTTACATCGACTCTCTCTTTTGGTCATAACATAGCTGAAAATGCATTCCCAGCTGTATTTGACAATGTGGAAGATAGTTCAGAACCTCAACTATCGGATTATATAGCAAACTTAAATTGGAACGTTTTTGCAGTTAACTACAGAAAAAGTTGATGAAAAGAAATTGATCAAGTCGCTTACACCCCTTGCATTCTAAGCCCCTCAAATATAAGTTTTCACAAATTTTACAATTCAACCTTCGAATTTTAGTTTAGCTTTTTATGTATAAAAGAAGGATTCTCATACGTACGTACAATTCATCATCATAAGAGAAAGGCTGATCAGAACAAAGTTCAGCGGGTCAGCTAGTTTTCTATATAATAAACTTTTTATAACTAAATTACATAATTCATTTAGGCAAGGAGCACATGAGATCAATTCTTAGGAAACATTAGAATAAAAGTGAAAAATTGTGTATCAAAATTGTGTACCGCCTTTGTTTTGAATAGAAGGACATGATTTGGCTCACAGAAAATTCACCCAAGTTAAACGAAGTTTAAACTATTTTGACCGGAACCCGTGGTGGTCGTCAAAAGTCATTGACATTTAAAACTCAAATTAACACACTCCATCGATGAGGATAAAGAAATAGTGAACAAAAACAGGATGTAACGTTTAGTCAACATTGGGAAGGTATTTATAATTCATCCAATAACATGCATTTTTCGTTTTTATTGTAGGACTGATAGATTTAAAACATACAAATTTTCCAATTGGGCGTCTATTTTTTAGACCACAATTTTGCACTCTACGGGCGTTGTTAAAAAGATAAATGTCCAAAACTTTCTAAAATCAGTAAATATTCTAGATTTGAATAAAATCGGAGCTGTTTTTTATGGACCTTTTTTCATGGAATTGCTGTATAATAGCTACTAACAAATTTGAGACCATAAAACCATTCCTTATCAAAAATAATAAAAATTTCAGAAAACAGAAATAAACGATTTGATTTGAACCAATCATTATTATTATTTATTAATTCCATCTGACATCAAATTGTCTTAATTCTTCTTCTTCTTCTTCAATGGCACAAACGTTCCTAGAGGAACTTCGCCGTCTCAAGGTAGTATTACTTGCGTCATTTTTTTTATTAGTACTTAGTTGAGATTTCTATGCCAAATAACACGCCTTGAATGCATTCTGAGTGGCAAGCTCTAGAATACGCGTGATCACAGTGCAAGTCGGAGGAAATTTCTTTGACGAAAAATTCCCCCGACCAGAACGGGAATCGAACCCGAACACCCGGCATGTTAGTTATGACGCTAACCACTCGGCCAAGGGAGCACCAAATTGTCTTAATTAACCTACTTAAATCTAATACAAATACATATATTGCGATTGTCAACTTCTTCTAAAATATTCTTTGAATCTGCTTCGAAGCACTGTGCTTGTGGAGTTAAAATCAAAGAGGTGAAAAATCTTATTAAAAGTAGCAGACAGCACTTCCAACGGATCATGCTGACCATACACACTGTTCCGGAAATCGAGCCTTAGGAAATCACGGTGACGTATGGTGCGCTCTGGAGCATACATATTGAGGTTAGCTAGCAAGGAAGGAGAATCAATTTCAATTCTCAGCAGTTTCGAAACAAATATGGCTTGTACTGTAGATCGCCTATCCTCCAGAGTATCAATTCCCAGCAAGTTACGGCGTTCCTCGTAAGGCGGTAATTCTCTTGGGTTCCGCCATGGAAGATTCCTCAAAGTACGACGCACGAACTTTCTTTAGACAGATTCAATGCGCGCTTTCCAAATGCCGGGGAAAGGGCACCATACGACAGAAGCAAATTCCAGGAAAGAACAAACCAGCGCACAGTAGAGAGATTTCAAGCAAAGCGGGTCCTTGAATCCGTCGATGACTTTCAAAAAGAAACCGAGCTGGTTGTTTGCCTTGGAGATGATAGCGTTGCAGTGGTAATTGAATGTGAACTCTTCGTCAAGCATTACACCCAAATCGGGAATTCGTTGAACCCGCTCCATCGCTTCGCCAGACAACATGTAGGTGATAGGAGACAACATGTAGTGATAGGATCTCGCTTCCTGGTAAACGAAATAATTTGGCATTTTTTAACGCTCAGCGTCATACAATTTCGTGCACACCACGTCTCGAAAATGTTCAGCAAGCCTTGAAGATGATGACGATCATCTATGTTTTCAACGATAACGTAGACCTTAGAATCATCTGCATAGAAGAGTCTCGTTCCTCGGGGCAGGATCAAGGACACGTCATTTATGAACAATGAAAAAGATGAGGGGCCTAAATTGCTTCCCTGAGGCACTCCAGATATGTTTGTGAGTGACTCGGACTCATATGACCCAATTTTCACACACAAAGTTCGATTCATCGGGTATGATCCGAACCACTCGACAAAACCGGGGGCTACACCACATTTCGCTAATTTTTCGAGAAGGATTCAATGATCAACCCGGTCGAAAGCTGCCTTCAAGTCCAAGTAGACGGTATCCACTTGCTTACCAGCATCCATGGCGCGGATATATGAGATCTCGACTAGATTGGTGCTCACGGATCTTTGTGGGTAGGAACCATGCTGATTCGTTGATATGTACTGCTTGCAACTGGCAAAAAGCGATTAATTTATGATGATTTCAAACAGTTTTGAGCAGGCGCAAAGAGAATTAATGCCGCAATAGTTTTTAGCATCTCGTCTATCTCCTTTCTTGTGAATGGGGAATAGGTAAGATTTTTTCCAGCGATTTTTTCAAAGCTAAACAAATCCCGAGGAGCATCCTGGACAGCTAATCTAACTTGCTCAAGCAAACAGTTATACATGTTGAAAGCGCATTTCAACCGTCGAGCAAAAAGTTCGCATGTTCCACTGATCGAATCAGAAGAAAACTCGTCGTGATGCACTGATGTTGGACGACCGTTTTCATTTCGCTTCGAGTAGACAAACGACCAGTACGACCAATACGATTCTTGTATCGGGCATACAAAAATGCGTTGTATCTCTTGTACTTATTACTAGCCTGATTGAACTGCAGCTTCGAGTGCTGAGATCGTTGACTGCAGTAGGAATGTAGAGCAGCAGATCGACGACGTTTCAGCAAGCGTAAACGGTTGTTTGACCGTGGCGGTTTACACAGAGGAGGCCTCAAAGGAACATGTGCTGTAAACGCCTGAAGTACAGCGTTGGAAAAGAATCCAACGGCATCATCGATATCTTGAATCTTGTCCAGAGTATTCCAGTCGACACCAAGCAATACTGCACACAAATTCTCAAAATTGACCCGTTTGAAATCGTATCCAGGATCATTAAGTTCAGTCCCGTATGTTACAGCTGTTGGACAATCGACGACTAGTTCGAATGGAGGATGGCGAGGATCAATCTTAGACAGCGCTTCAATGGATTCGCTAATGAGGTAACTCGGTAGCACGATGTCGTTAACGAGAACAAGATCAAGAGTGCGGTTTTCAGTATTCTCCAAGCTGTTAATCTACGACAAGCCGTGGAGGCCGAACCCATCCAGAAATAAGCTACTGGTAGCACACAGTCGAGAGCGATCCAGATCAACTGACGCGTAACCATCTTCGTTTACAGTCAGTGTACATCGCATAAATTATAGTCATCAAACTGTAGTGCAATGTCGTTAGGAGAGAGATTCGAATGAATTGCGCCGATTGAATCGATGTGTTTGCGAATAGCAGGGATGTCATTCTTCCTACTTTGTGGTAAATAGAGAACTCCAATCTAAACAGGAACTGTATCTTGACGAAACAGCAATCAATACTCCACTACCCGTTGATTTGCGGCTGTTTTGAGCGTTGCGATCCGTTATGTCTACAGAGTAGCCGTTCCCGAAGAGTTGCGACGAATAGATGCAATTATTTAACCAAGTCTCGGTGAGTACATGTTCTGCCATTACCAATATCATAACTATTTCATGAAATTTATGAATCCCGAGGAATTTTATGAAAATCAGGGGAAGAACTTTCTTGTTCAACAATCACAATACATGAGATTCATACTATTGATGACGTACTAGTATACATAAAAAGTTATAGCTAAAATATAAAGGGAATGAATGAATTATTGCACAACGGTAAAATTAAACCATCCAACCATCCTCTCCAATATGTATATCTAGTTTGTTTCTTATTCAAACAAAATTTTTAACAATTTGGAAACTTTACTGTTGGCTAATTGAGTAGTCACTATTTTATAAAAAAAACTACATCATGTACCAATCAACGAAAACAAAAAAAAGTCACAGGAGGGTTGTGTCCGATACACGATCGCATAGTTGACGTAGGATTCCGTTAGACTATCTGTTGATTTTGGATATGTTTGAAGAAATACATCGTTAAACTCTTTGATAAAGATTTGGTGGCCCTGAAAAGGGCCGTTTTGTTTGGTTGTTGGGTATTGTATGTTAAATCCACCAGTGTTTACCGAGTGATGATGGCAGAAGGATGGTAAACAGTCGTTGGATGGTGCGTATTAGATAAAAGATACCGAAGTGGAACGAGATATGATGAAAACCGCCCTCTGTGATCCTAGACGAGATGCCTCCTGTGATATGTATGTATGAAATGAAGAAAAAAACTCACCAATGTAATATAAGATAATTACCAATACCGAACACAATTATCATTTTTTCTCATCAGTAAAAACATGTTACTTTAATATAGAGAAAACATATTTGAAATGGATTTTTTTTTATAATTTTTAATTTCTGAGTGTTTATTCAACCCAATGCGAGTTTTAATTGGACTGACAACACCTAACACTATATGTAGAGGATATGGGAAATCACTTTTTCGAATATTTCTTCACTTTTCCAATTTTTATCGCCGTATAAACTTCCCTTGGGTGAAAATGAACACAAAAAATAGACAGCTTTAACCAAACGACCCATTCTCGAGCGGGAACACACCTTGGTTTTTAATTTTAGGAAATTAAAATAAATCGTTTCATATATCAAGTCATTCTTAACACAACTGCTACTATATACAATTTTACACTTACACTTGTGCTAAATTTTTCACAATAAACGATCGGTCATTGATATGAAATTTCATGAAGCAACCTCCGACTTGCATATATTTGCAATGCCGATTTCCCCCAGGCAGCTTGGTTTTGATGTCTCTGTTAGGGACCCGCCGCATGTGTCGTAAATTTCGACCAATCAGAAAGTGGGTATTTCCGTTAGGATAGGGGATGAGATTTTTCAATTGTTCGATAGTTAGTTTCATGACATATATTATAAAAAATTGTTATGGAGTACCGAAATCGATTGACGCAAAAATTTCATCAATCCATCATGAAATGACTGAGCAATAAACGTTTGAAATTGGACAATTTTCACGATGTAATTGATTTTCGATTTTCAATTTGTACCCCAATATGTTCCCGAAAGACGTAATCCTACGTCAAAAATCGATGGGTTGTATCCGAGACACGACTGCTTAGGACGTAGGACTACGCTATCTTTTTTTTTAAATTTTGGTTTATCATATCGGATGTTATTTGCGGATACGTCGAAAGTTCATAAATAACTCTATAGTAAAAAGTTTCTGGGACCCAGAAATGGTCTAATGGCTCGCGTGATTTTGTAGAACCGTTTCGAGAAGCAACGATTCATTATTTCCTTTACAAGAACAATACACTTATTGGGCATATTTCGCAATTTGTTTCTTTATATCAATGCACGCGTTGCACTGAGTATTTAACGAGAGGCATCTTCCGTGCATCGCCATTCAAGAAGCATCAAACACGCGTCTAACAGATGCACACATTTGCAGCGATAAACTTTAAGTGAAATATTCGCTAGCGTTCATAGCTCGAGGGGAAATATAAAACACAAAACGAGCAGAATAAAGGGTGTGTCACATCAAATTGCATCACGGAAAAAACGCTGTAGAAAATCGCCCAGTAGACCGATCCTTTTAAAAATTTTAGACAGTAAAATAAAAACTATTAAACAACTTTTGGCATTTTCTTTTTATGCATACTTCGAGCCCAAGCCCGTATGCTCGCACCTTCCTCTTTACCCCGTCCATAAGGTTCTGTACAACGTCAGGTTGTAGTTTTTTTTGAACAGAAATCCATTTTCTCTTGAAGTCCGCCTTCGATTTGACAACTTTTGGGTTCTTCCGGAGGGCCTGCTTCATAATCGCCCAATATTTCTCTATTGGGCGAAGCTCCGGCGCGTTGGGCGGGTTCATTTCCTTTGGCACGAAGGTGACCCCGTTGGCTTCGTACCACTCCAACACGTCCTTTGAATAGTGGCACGAAGCGAGATCCGGCCAGAAGATGGTCGGGCCCTCGTGCTGCTTCAATAGTGGTAGTAAGCGCTTCTGTAGGCACTCCTTAAGATAAACCTGCCCGTTTACCGTGCCGGTCATCACGAAGGGGGCGCTCCGCTTTCCGCAAGAGCAGATCGCTTGCCACACCATGTACTTTTTGGCAAACTTGGATAGTTTCTGCTTGCGAATCTCCTCCGGAACACTGAATTTGTCCTCTGCGGAGAAGAACAACATGCCCGACAGCTGGCGAAAGTCCGCTTTGACGTAGGTTTCGTTGTCCATTACCAGGCAATGCGGCTTCGTCAGCATTTCGGTGTACAGCTTCCGGGCTCGCGTCTTCCCCACCATGTTTTGCCTTTCGTCGCGGTTAGGAGCCTTCTGAACCTTGTATGTACGCAGGCCCTCCCGCTGCTTGGTCCGCTGGACGAATGAACATGACAAATTCAGCTTATTGGCGACATCCCGGACCGAACTGCTTAACTACGCGCTTGTGATCTTTTTACTGACGGAGCATCCATTTTTGCCATTCTTCACCTTCCGGTCGATGGTTAGGTTCTCGAAGTATCGTTTTAGTACTCTGCTGACCGTGGATTGGACGATTCCCAGCATCTTACCGATGTCCCGATGTGACAACTCCGGATTCTCGAAATGAGTGCACAGGATTAATTCACGACGCTCTTTTTCGTTCGACGACATTTTTCCAAATTTACGAAAAATTGACAGTGAAGCATGGCCAACGTGATCTATACACTCTTATCTGATTATAAGCGAAAGCTGAAGATATAATTCCTAAAAATTAAATTTCTACAGCGTTTTTTCCGTGATGCAATTTGATGTGACACACCCTTTAAGCGACCTTTGTTTTTTCGGGCACAGAATTTTCCTCAGAGGAGATGCAATACTTATACGATAGCGACAGCTTACATACAAATATTCTCTTTTCGTTATCCCCCTTCGTTGTTTTTATTCTAGCGGCGGCATAAGATGCTCGTTATTGACAGCTCTGTTCGGGAAAGCACACAAATAGACAGAACAAATGTATGAAGAAATGGGAATGCTTCCAATTTTCATCAATTTAAACCATATACATACTATGGGATTGTAATGTATATCATATCGAACAAATCTTAGAAAATTTCCGATTCGATTGGTATGTGAATCGTTAAAATCCGTTCGCAGCAAAATTAGTTATTAATGTTAACTTTATTTCATAAAATCGTGACCCTTTTTCTGATTTGGCATTCTTAATGTAAAATGTAGTCCTACGTAAAGAAAATGAAAATTTATAATTTTCGATGAAAAGTTTCCTGAAGTAAAAAAAAAAAAACAAAGGAAAATATTACAAGGCGTTTCGATATCTTTTTCATGGACAGCAAAAATGTATGGTTGTGTTACGCGCTTAGGTAACTAAGAATCAAATTTGTAGAAAAGTGTATTATCACTCAAGCTCCAATAAATTTCAGAATGCAGACTTGCAACTTGCAATCTAAATGCAAAAATGTTTGGGCTTGAATTTGATCATTACTTCCTTCGTATTAAATGGCGTATATGTGTCCAATACAAAGCAAGTCAAAATGTACCTGTTTACGCTTTTTTACTTGCTCTATTTTTCATCTTGTACGAATTTGTGCACGCTCATCGACTCGTTGAGTACAACAATGATACTTTCTACTAAAATATTCGTCATTCTTATAACAAGTTGGTTCATGTTACACAACCCATACAGTATCTTGAACGTTTCTAGAAAGAACATGTTTTAATAGAGCTTGATTTTTAGACCCCCCCGAGCTCCAAAATAGGTTTCGTCTATGTTGACCCTTGGGAAACTGATATCGATCCCAAGGTGATCTAATAAAAATGACGCAAACAATACCTACGTTGTGATGGCAAAGGTTCCTCTGGGAGCTTTCATGCCGTTCAAGATGACGTGTGATTCAATCACACACAAACCCTCTTCACCATGTGGTATGAAAACCGTTGCGAAGTATCTTTTTATCTAACCTTATATTTTTATTCATTTCTAAATATATTGTTGGCGCTTGAGCGTTGAAAATTACGATTACGAGGTCAAATATAAAAATGTAAAAAATGAGGTGGCCGATGCCCTCAATAGAAGACCACTTGAAACAAATTGTAATGAAGTTATTAAAATGAGTTTCTCCAATCCGACGTGCCAAATAGCCGTGCTACACCACCTTTTTGAAATTATCAGATAGTCCTTTCAGATGAAGAATCCATCCACTATTTGATCATTTTATTGATCGACCCCACTAACTATTTATGAAATCAACTCAGGAAAAAACGTCACATTGACATATTCATTCAATCAAATCCAACAGAAAAATAGTATAAAAATCACGTCTTGGCGGAGACCTGATAGCACACTATCTGAAAACTTTTCATTACACAGTACAAACAACAATAACAATCTCCAAGCTTTTGCCAATCTCATTCCATGCCAAACCGATATAATAGTTCTCAGATTCTCGAGAATATTGGTAGTTATTACATTGGCTGAAAAAAGTCCCGGGAATTTTAATGAAAACAACAGTTTTTTGGACAAAGCTGTATTTATTCCTCAACATAGTTTCCTTCGAGGGCAACACACTTGGGCAATACACTTGGTCTGAGGAGTGTGCTAGTGGATCCACGTTTTATCGTCGTTTTATCGTTTAACATCGAAAGAAGTCCACTCGATTATGCTTCAACATCGCCAAACCGGCTGTTGAATCCTCAACGCGTAGCTGTTTTTTGGTCGAGGTTAGCAAACGCCCATCGCTCGGATAGCTTTTTCATGTCCAAAATGTCGTGCGAAATGTATCCCACTCGTCCTTTTGAAATGCCTACGACTAACTCGCGTAACTTCACTTCACGATCGTTCAAAACGAGTCGACGCACTTGTTTTACGATTTCTGGATTCGTAGCCTTTTTTGACCTACCAGAGCGATATGCATCTGCGGCGCTTATACGGCCCATTTTAAACTCACTAAACCACCGATAAACTGTTGTTCTCGAAGGAGCAGAAACTCTTGTTCCATTTCGTTAAGAATGCTCAGGTAGTGACGTGTAAACAACTGTAGTTTGCGAACAAATAAACGAAATATCACGAAACTTCACACATAAGCTAGTGACAAATTAACCTCTCAAAATGAACCTTGTTCATTTTCTAGTGGCGTCATCTGTTGAAAAATTCTGAAATTTTTCAGCCCATATAGTATGTTCCTTATCGCAGCAAAATTTAAGACCCGTAGTTTTTTTTATTAGGGTGCCGATTTATATTGTTGTCCGTAAAATAAAATTTTCCCCTTTTTTCCAAAAAATACTTTTTTCAAAAATTCATAACTTTTGACCTATCAAATTCAAATAAAAGAACTAGTTTTCTTTGTAAAATATCACACTCGCAAAAAAAAAAGTATTTTGTTTTCGTAATTATTGATTGTATTTTTTTTTATAATTTACCTGGTTAAAGATAGATGACGCCATATTTTTTTATATTTTTTCTCGAAAACTCCTTGAAAGGGAAGAATATACTCTAAAATATACTATACTATAAAATATATTAAAAAAACACAAATCTGTGTTTGGTTATGTAAAAAAAATATGAAAGAATATATTTCTTAACGCGAAGCTATGAGAAACAAATACAGTCAATAATTACGAAAACAAAATTCAAATTTCTCGCCAGCTTGTTTTCAAAATAAGACTAGCTCATTAACTTCAATTTGATATCTCGATCACTTGACTCGGTCCAGTGGTTCAAAAGTTATGAATTTTTGAAAAAAGTCATTTTTTTTAAAAAAGAGGAAAAATGACGAATTTCACTCCAACTCGACTGACTGTTGGCAGCACCATCTGAAATAGCAGTGAAACGTTGTGGGTAGAATAAAATGGGTCATTTAAGCAACTTTGCATACTTGAAATATTCGAAAAATAATTAGACTACTTTTTGGAAAAAGCCAATTTTTTTCTTAACTTTTTACAAAAAATCATAACTTCAAAACCATGATACCTTTTCCCTGTAAAAGCACTTAACTTTTTACAAAAAATCATAACTTAAAAACCATGATACCTTTTCCCTGTAAAAGCACCCATCTTCCGATGTGGGGACGACTTGTTGGAAATAGTAAGAGCTATTCACATATATATTTTTGGAAATTTAAAAAAAAGATGTTTTTGAAAAAAATGAATTTTAATAGTTTTTAAGTTATAATTTTTTGTAAAAAGTTAAGAAAAAAAATTTGGCTTTTTCCAAAAAGTAGTCTAATTCTTTTCCGAGTATTCTAAGTATGCAAGGTTACTTAAATGACCCATGTCGTTACACCCACAACGTTTCAGTACTATCCGAGATGGTGCTGCCAGCGCCTAAGACGAGTTGGCATGAAATTTTTCAAATGATTTTTCGGACCGCCCTAAAATGGACATGGACACCCCAATGAAAAAAATAAAAAAAATATGAGTATAATATTTGTGGAAAGGAACAAAACTATAAATTTTCACGAAAATCTGAGAACCACTATATCGGTTTGGCATGGTTACATTTTCATTGATATATTCTTCTTTTTGACAAAGGCTCTTTCTCGGAATATTTTCAATTTATGCATTTAACCCTTTGCGGTCGTATTAAATTTGGACATGGGTATCGTACTGGTCGTAATTATTTTTACTTGAAATAGCAGTGATGTATAACTTTATGAGATTATATGCAGTGTATTCATAACTTGTGAGATTATGAAAGATGAACATGATTATTTTTGTCGTGAACAGATAAATATTCACTGAACATGTGTTTCAATGTGTTACTTGCACATAAAGAATATGTGTAAAAAATTTTCTTCGTGATATCTTTTGAAACAGTCCCTAAAATGCAGCCCTGGTTTTCGCATATATTACAGAAAGAATTAGTTTTGGGTCTTGTTCTTTCTGTTTGAACATACAGAACAATGCTCTTCACATCTACACATTGCCGCAATGCATGACATGTTGCATTAGGCATTTCCACAAGCATGGGTAACATAGGTAACTGAGTATCGTTATTTATTATTCATAGAAGCAACGTTTTGATTCGTGAACAAGTTCACTAGATATTAAAATTCGTTTGTAAAAAATGTGAACTGATAAAGTGTTGTATAGCTCCGTGCTGTGGTGGCTGAGAGCAGTCAAACGACCCCAAAGAGTTAAAATAAAATTTGAATTACAAACGTAGAAGGTGCCGCCTCGTTTCATTCTTTTTAATATAGCTGTTGTGTCCGATGTATCGAAGCTATTCAGCCTCGTGAGCAAACTCCTGGGCCCCTTAAAGCCTGTTTCAGTTATAATTTGATCGCAAAAGTAGAACATTTCTTAGCATAGAAATAACCTTGAAAAATAGGAAGGATGTCATTTTGTACGTTTTTTGATGAACTTCAAGGGGAAAAATTATTCGTTAGCTGTTTGAATGAATTTTCGAACTTTTCGTGTGATGTCAAGCCTGTGTTAGGGAAACAAATTGCGTAAACAAAAACATTCCCGACTTGCATGTATTTTCAAAGCGGATTCCCCCAGGCACATTGATTTTGAAGTCTGTGTTGGGGAAAACGTAAATCGGGCCAATCCAAACGTGCCAGTTAGAGCGTTTAGATAACGCGATATTTCACAGTTATTCAATTGTTTATCTTATGTAAAAGAACATTTTATTCATTGTGAAAGATGCGTAGAAATATTTCCTATCAATTGATGCACACATCTTTCCGAACTATTAAGAAATGTTCGAGTTATAAGCATTCGAAATCTTTCATTTTTCCTGCATGTTCTGTGTTTAAGTTTTCATTTCATTTTGTTTTCATTTTCATTTCATTTCATTTCAGACGTAGTCCCACGTCGAAAATTACGAATATGAAGAATCGATGGTTCAGTGTGTGTAGAGAAGATACTGATTACACTTCATCCGGATAGGTCATAATGAAACAATGAAGAACGAATCTGACTGAAGTGAAATGAGCAAGTTAACCCTTTCCCGTACAATATCGAGTCTCACTCGTGATGTACTTGCATAACATAGGGCTCAGCAGAATAGTGAAATCACTTGATGCGTGACGCAAATTTGCATCAAAATTTTCCTCTCCTTCAATTGAATGCAATATGTTGTGTATGACTTGATTTATAATAGTAACAAGTTCCGACATTCAGTTAAAATCACACGTTCCGATGCGCAACCGAGAAGACAACATGTCCCAACGTATGGCAGGAAAACAGAAGGAAACCGAACGTTGATCTAACTCTAAATCACCAGGATTTGAGTTATTTTATACCTGGAACTATGTTTTAAACTTACTTGTGAAGTTTTGTACGATTTTTTATGGGGTCCCTTATCCCTTGCACAAAATTGAATGCCTGGAAATCAAATCTATCATATACCGACGTATTTTCGTCGAACCCCGAAAGGGTTATGGAATTCACTTCTTAAAACATAAACATAACTGGCTTCGAGTGCAGTCAGCACATTCTTTTTATCGTACGACCAACACCCAAATGATCAGTTCAGCTGCATCTGCATTATCCAGCCATAAGTACTAGCAGAGCAATTCCAAATGAAATCGACAAATGACAAAACATGAGTATTTTTGATTCGAATGAAAGTGTGTATTCCGTTTGGGTTGAAGGAAATATGAGTTTTCCACAGCAATTGGGATTTTTTTGACTCAAGCGTAACTTTTGAAAAGGGCGTATCGATTTTAGTAGGAGAAATCTTTGATAATTTATATCTCAAAAACTATGAGTCGTACCGAAATAGTGTCTTAGAAAGAGTTGTAGAGTATTGATGTCTAAACATGAAAAAATATACACTGAGAAAAAAAATAGTACTCTTTTTTTATTTACAAAAAAAACTTTAATTTGCAATATCCAAAATTAATTTTTTTTTTAATTTTTTCATATAAAATAGAAGTCATGTAGAAAATTTAAAAAATAGGTCCAAGATGGTAAAACTATTTTTGACAAACTTTGTGGAAACATCGAATTGTTATGAATTGTTATGAATTTTCGAAACTTCGAATTTTTGTATGTTAACAATAATTTTTAGCCACAAATTATGGTTCTAAATGCAGCAATTCCCGAGATATTTTGAAACATATTTCTAATTTATTGTCTTTTTTATAGTAAATATTCCTTTTTAATATGTTTGTCGTGTTATACCGTCATGTTCATGACATTTAATGAATTTTCTTATAATTTCCAACAATTTTTACAAATATATCATTATGGTAAAATATTTGTTTAGGAGTTACGTTGAAAAACATTTGAAGACATGTGGGTTAACACAAAACGTAGCGATATTAAAAAATTATCTTAATACAAACTTTTAACATAATTATACATGTTGCGTCAACAGAACACAACATTTATAAAAGGAAAAAATATAATTCTCTACAATTTGGTCAAATAATTCCTATATATAACGGAGTTTCAGAGATACTAATAATAATACTAAAATTTTTAGCATTTATTTTTTATCAACATTTATTTTTATCAACTAACAATTTTGTTGTATATCATCAATTTTTTTCATTATTTTCTTATATTTCTATACACATTATGATAACTTGCTGCATTGTCGTTGGAGTACAACTTTGCTGCTACTTCATTCTCGGATACAGGTACAAAAGAATGGTACTTTTGGGTACCTGGAATTTGTTTGGTGTTATCATACATGCTACTCAACTCTTCCACACCCTGATCATATTCTTCTTGTATACACACATATATGAAAATGACAATTTTGTAAGATAGTCTTCTTTTCGCTTGCTAGCCCAGTCAAATAACGTTTTTGCACCCGTAATCGGATGTTCATGCTGCCTAGCCAAACTAGCTCTTGTTGCCATCCGATTTAATGTACCACCAATTGCATCACAAGGTCCTTTGCCGTGTGATGTTGCAAAAAATGCCATTCAGCGTCAATGTCGTATTTCGATTTAAACTGACATAAACTCGCAAAATTTTTCTTATTTTTATACTGGGATGCAGCACCATCCGACATGAATTTTATTCTTTTTACCTGCATTTGTTGTTTCAAAAATGTTACCAATTTAGAAATAAATACTTGCACAGCTATTGTGTCATGACTTAAAACTTCAGATATAACTACAAAGCTTAAATTTTCCAGAGAACCTTTTTTATCTTTATAATAAACAACGAATGGATGGATTGTTGCTTGATCATTGTCCCAGTGATGACTTTGAACTTCATCTTGAAGCACAAATGAATAATTTTCGGAAAAATCGCAAATCACAACAACCTCATTCTCTTGCAAATTAGCTTTTATATTGTTAAGAAATGTGGACTGTTGTGTTTGAGTAAGTAATTTTTCTATTTTTTCGTAAAAATACGATACAAATTCTTCCACCAGTTTTACAAGAGTTTCTATGTCGCATCGATCAGTAAAATGTCATTGTGCATAAGTGATTTCAATTAAATTGCGTTCCTGAAGCTCATCTAGAAACCAGTTTCCAAACTCATTCATTGTTGGGCATTTTTTACATTCACGAAGGTAACAGTATTTTGATCTATTTGATATGTTACATAGTATTTTTTCCATATATTCTTTGCATTCAATGGTAAAGGAATATTTGTTGAGACTATGAAGCATAAGATTTACATTTTCATGGAATGTTCAAACACAAACGTTATGATTTCCTGAACTACTCAGCAATTTGCAATGCTTCGGACGCATTGATGCAAAAGAGCTAAATCCAATTTTGCAATTTGGATTAAGTTCCTTAAATCTGTTAAAAGTTTCCCGTAATGATGTTATTAATAACCTTTTTTGGATGTGTTGACGCTTCCCATCTTTGGCTACAGAAACATAGTCTCTTTCTCCAGGTAATGATCGACTGATATCGTCGTCACTATAAAATTCCGAAACATGACTTTTAACATCTTCACTTAAACTTGGTCCATATTTGCTATGTGGTGTCGACAATTTACCTTTTTCTTTTGCCAGTTTTTTGGCTTGAATTGCCATATATTTATTAACGCCAAATTCTTCTTCCATTTTTTGCACGGACCAAGACTTAGGCAAAACTGTTAAAATTCTAACTTTTTCTGATCTTGTTGTCTCTGTGTGGTCAAATTTCTCTTTGAGCTGATTGATAATCTCATCAAACTCTTTTGCCTTTTGTTTAAAGTTCGGCTCTTCGTCTACTTCATGTGAAAAGGAAAATAGATTTCTTTTAATACCTTTAGAAATTTCTTTGAATTTTTGTTCGGGGTAACTAGCCTCTCCAAGTCTTTTCGTCATTATTGGTGAAACGTTGATTCCCTTGTTGAATAGCTCGATGTTGTACGCTCGGGAATACTCTGGTATATTGCTGTTTTGGGAATCTTGCGAAGATGCTGAAACGACTGAAACTATTGATGGTACTTCTTCTAAAGTATTTCCTACTGCTGCTCCTCAGTATTACACTGCTTTGGTTTGGAAGAGTATACAGATAAACGGCATGATCCGCAAATTTTTAAAGATGTATCTAAAAGGATGTTGTATCCCATTGACTTAAGTTTCTCAATCATTGACACGGTTAAGAAACGTTTTTCAGATGAACATTTCTTACCGTTTTTCGGAAACGCTCTACAACACGAAAAAAAATTTGTGTAGTCCATTGTGGTATACTGTTATTCACTCTATAAGGAAGATTGTTCGACTGATGAACGATGTTTGAATATGAGTAACTTTATATACATTATAGAGGTACCTTAAAGGTACCTGACTTTATATACCTGTACAGAGGTAGCTTAAAGATACCTGACTTTATATACCTATACAGAGGTAGCTTAGAGATACCAGACTTCAGGTATAATCAAGGCATAACGTAAACAAGTTAATTATATTTGTACCCATAACGTCCGGTTGAATCAACGAGGTGTATTTGTTGTTCGGATTTCAATTCTACTGTTCGTGTTTTGATTGTGTAACACGAATAATATGTTAAAAGTTTGTATTAAGATAAACAAGATTTTTTAATATCGTTTTGTGTTAACCCACATGTCTTCAAATGTTTTTCAACGTAACTCCTAAACATATATTTTTACCATAATGATGTATTTGGAAAAGTTGTTGGAAATTATAACAAATTCATAAAATTTCATGAACATGACGGTGTAACACGACAAACATATTAAAAGGGAATATTTACTATAAAAAAGACAATAAATTAAAAATATGTTTTTAAATATCTCGAGAATGGCTACATTTAGAAGGAGATTTATAAAGAGCTTTTTTGTTTTAAATCACATTAAGAAATCAGAATTTGTGGCTAAAAATGATTGTTAAGATTCAAAAATTTGAAGTTTCGAAAATTCATAAAAATTCGATGTTTCCACAAAGTTCTTCAAAAATAGTTTTACCATCTTGGACCCATTTTTTAAATTTTCTACATGACTTCTATTTATATATAAAAAAAAAAAAAAAAATATGTATTTTGGATATTGCAAATAAAAGTTTTTTTTTAAATAAAAAAAAGAGTACTAATATTTTTTCTCAGTGTATATTTTTTTCATGTTTAGACATCAATACCCTACAACTCTTTCTAAGACACTATTTCGGTACGACTCATAGTTTTTGATATATAAATTATCAAAGATTTCTCCTACTAAAATCGATACGCCCTCTTCAAAAGTTACGCTTGAGTCAAAAAAATTCCAATTGCTGTGGAAAACTCATATTTCCTCCAACCCAAACGGAATACAAACTTTCATTCGAATAAAAAATACATGTTTTTAAAATCTGCATTTTTTGGACGATTTCATTTGGAATTGCACAGCAGCAGAACCAATAGAGAGTAGGCTTATTCCATTGTTAGTAGAGTGTATATCGCGTTTTAAATTCTTCAATTTTGAGTTCAAGAAATAAATTTGTTGTTTTATGAACCCTAAAATATGAAACATGAAATATTAAAAATGTTTGTATTAGAGGCGAATGAACTGAAAAGTTTAAATCCTCTTAAAGCCAAAAATAAGAAGAAGAAGAAGAAGAAATATTTAATCATTAGCTTTCCTTAAAACCATAAAAACATTAAAATATCGTGTTAAATTTTTCACAACCCTAGTACTCTCAACAAGAGTTACATAGTGAAGATATAATTTACTTGCAAGCCAAATCTAATGCAATTCACTGTGGAAAAACATGTCTTCATCCACAATAACTTTCAGGCAGCAGACAAATAAAAAACACGATTGCAGAGGTGTGACTTGCAAACTGGGCTACGGCTAAGTAGCAGTTTTCAAACTCCAAGGTCAACGAATTCATCTTGTTTCTGGCTTCTGAAGAATCGATTTTCACAATTCGCAACTTTAAAGCAATTGCGGTACGTGCCGCGTTTGATCGATACTCTTTTTATGATTCACACTTCGCCACTCTCTGGGAGGTATGTTGTTTCGATCCGTCATTCCTAGCGTATTCCATCTGACCTTGGCTTTGTCAAACATTCACATCATTTTTGTTTGGGTTGATCCGGTTAAATGCTTCAACTGTGAGGAAACAATAACAACACTCAGCACTAATTGTTTCCCATCCCCCATTTTTGTGTCAGTGCTTTGTTGCTTCGATAGTGACATTCATCTGTCACACCGCTTCTGACTATCGATGTATTCAATCGGTCAAACGAATATTGACATACGCCATGAAAACAACTCTCGGCTCGATTCTTACTTTCGCGAAGCGAAGGGGGAACCCGTTAAAGCTCTGCACATATCCCCATCAAGTGGAAACACCTACCGAAGATGTCGAGAAAAGTATTGTGCATCGTGGGGGAGGATTATCGTTGGCAGATATGAATGAGGTTCTCGCCAAACTCCTCACCGCATCCACCCGCATTGATAAAATTGCATTTGCGTCGTGTTGTAGCATTGAGTAATATCAACGCGCGTACGGGATCAGGTGGCTTTCTGCAGGCAAGTCACCTTCAGTCAGTTCTTTCGCCCCATCCCAAGATTTACGGAGTCTGAACAAATTGATACTGATCCTACGTGATGCGATCTGATCTGCGGGTGGGCTTGGAGCATAGCTTATAGCCTGGGAGCCCATGTGTATATGTAACGCACCTGTTGTCGGTTGGGATGACGTATTCGAAGCGTGGGTGAGTGCTGCATAAGCTTGTTGCTTGTTTGATGTTTGTGTGTTGTGCGGAAGATTTGTTTTCAACGACAGCGCAATCTTTTTCACGCGTCGGCGGATTTTATCTCGGTGTAAAATGTGGCTTGAACGTTTCGCAAGTTACGGAAACATCAAGCGTATTATTGCTGCAGAGTATGGGTAGACTGTGTAAGTTTTCGATTTGTGTTTATAATCATACAAACTTGAGAGCCCCATGCAACCCGTGTGATATCTCGAAATTGATCTTTGTTCTGAGCCATTCGGAAAGCAACTACAAAAAATGCGCCCATATGTTTCCGATGTATTCAGCATATGCGTTGAGTGTATTAGTGAACGTATTTATGTGGTCTTCTCGTGATACTCCCAAAGTTTGCATATAAGACAATTCTTTCGAGATGTATCGGAAAATTGATCACTATTTTCGGAGAAATGAGAATAATTCCGATTTTTTTTGTTGAATTTATACCCCATTATTTTTAAAACCAGTGTCGGTGCAAAGGCCATAAAACTTTACGGAAAGTTTTGTGAAAAAAAAATCTTAACACGTTGAGCCCCGAATTATTCTTGCTGCGCTTTCCATTCAGCCCACATCAAAAGCGTTTGCATAATATCAGTATCGGTCCAGCTCCCAAAGATTCTTATTGTATAAATAGAAAATAGTCAGAAATTCGATTAGAAAGTAGTCACAAATCACATGTATTTTTATTTTCTTATTTTGTAACTGTCAGTCCACGTCAGTCAGTGCTTTCTTACCAGAATGCTGAATGTCGGCCCCTAGGGATCAACGCGGGGCTCAACGTGTTGAGCGTTAATTTGGAATTTTTCAGCGAAAAATTTCAAAACGTAGCTTCGGGGATGAAATCAATCAATCTATGTTTTCCATTATTTTTAGTGTGATATGCACAAAAACGTATAGGAAATCATTGATTTCTTCACCTACAGTAAATTGATGATTATTCAATGGTTTGAGGATGCAAAAACCTGATTTAATCTACCTAAAGATTTGGTCTGCAGGTCAATTGTAGACCATTCGGTTTGTCCTATTGTGGATAAAAATTCTTGAAATTGTCACCAATGTCCCAATGTTTGACAAAGCAAGAAGTTCGCTATGTCGCATGATGGAATTCGGTTCTGGTCGGTTAGTGGTGCTTTTTTGTAAAATAGTTTTTTTTCTCTTATTTCAATAGTAAGCAAAAGTGTTAGATTACTATTTCAACTCATAAAATATCGGCTAGGAATAAATTGATATGTCTAGTGTCTATGAATATTATTTTGATATGTTGAAAACATGTTTTCTACCGTAGTTAAAAATTGAAACGAAAATGCTATTCAGAACGTATCAATTTTCATGAACGTTGATAAGTGATTAGTTGAAAGCTATGGCAAAAGGAATCGTTAGATGATTATTGAACATGTCAGATAAGAAAAATTTAAAATTCAGTTGCATAATACCTCTGAAAATTTATGTTTGTTTTCAGCAATATATTTGATCAATTTACCGCGATCAATTTATTCCCGGATGACGGTTTTAGATATTTCAGATCTCGAGGGAAACTCATGAAAAATGACGCTTTCTTTCATGTGGCGTAACAATATTTTTGAAAACACGCAAATTCGTCGGAATATGATGGAGAAGGCATATCCACCAGAAATGTGAGCTGTTCCACCGCAAATGACGATCTTTTACATACATTTTAGTTTTGTGTTTTTTGTTTTGGTTCAAATTTTGCAGATGCATTTTTTATGGTTTGTCATTTTGGCTCTAGCCTTACTTTTGAGAAGGGCCCAAGCAAAGTTTGCTTGAAAATTTTCAAACAGAATATAACTAAAAAACGGTTGTTCCAATTAACTTGGTGTCTTCCGCAATGTTTTAGGCTATTATTGGGACTATGTGGGAGAAGAATGTAGTATTATAAACAATGTTTTATTTTTATTTTATTTAGAAAATACCAGTTGAAATACAATTTTCTCAAAAAAGGTATTTTGACGTAGGATTACGTCTTTCGGGAACATATTGGAGTACAAATTGAAAATCGAAAATCGAGCACATCGTGAAAGTTGTCCAATTTCGAACGTTTATTGCTAAGTCATTTCATGATGGATTGATTAAATTTTTGCGTCAATCAATTTTGGTACTCCACAACAATTTTTTATATTGAAGAAAATAATATATGTCATGAAACTAACTATCGAACAATTGAAAAATCTCTATCCCCTATCCTAACAAAAAAAAACAATTCTGATTGGTCGAAATTGACGACACATGCGGCTCCTAACAGAGACATCAAAACCTAGCTGCCTGGGGAAATCGACATTGCAAATACATGAAAATAGGGGGAGCTTTTGTTCCTACCGAAATGTATTCCCTAACAAAGACATCAAAACCAAGGTGCCCACGGGAAATCGACATTGCAAATATATGCAAGTCGGGGGCATTTTTATATTGCAAGTAAGGTGAATGATACGATTAATTCTAACAAATAAAATTTAGATTTGGAACTTTAATGTTGGTTGCTTCGTAAAATTTCATATCAATGACCGATCGTGTATTGTGGAAAATTTAGCGCAAGTGTAAGTGTAAAATTGTATATGGTAGTAGTTGTGTTAAAATGACTTGATATATGAAACGATTTATTTCAATTTTCATAAATAAAAACTAAGGTGTGTTCCCGCTCGAGAACGGGTCGTTTGTTTTAAGCTTTCTGTTTTGTTGTGTTTAGTTTCACCCAAGGAAAGTTTATACGGCGAGACAAATTGGAAAAGTGAAGAAATATTAGAGAAAGTGATTCCCCATATATTCTACATATCGTATTAGGTGCTGTTAGTCCACATAAAATTCGCATTGAGTTGAATAAACACTCAGAAAGTAAAAGTTATAAAAGAAAATTACCTATCCCATTTCAAAGATGTTTTCTCTATATTAAAGTAACATGTTTTTACTGATGAGAAAAATTGATAATTGTGTTCGGTATTGGTAATTATCTTATATTACGTTGGTGAGATTTTTTTTCTTTATTTTATCCATACATAACATAGGAGGCATCTCGTCTAGGATCACAGAGGGCAGTTTTCATCATATCTCGTCCCACTTCGGTATCTTTCATCTGATACGCACCATCCAACTTCTGTCATCATCACTCGGTAAACACTGGTGGACTGAACAAACAATATCCAACAACCAAACAAAACGGCCCTTTTCAGAACCACCAAATCATTCTTCAAACATATCCAAAATCAACAGATAGCCTAACGGAACGTGAACTAAGCGATCGTGTCTCGGACACAACCCTCCTGCGACTTTTTGTTTTTTTTTTCATTTTTTAATATGTTCCAGTGGACAACTAATGAAGTTGAAGCATAGTGCGCCAAAATGGAAAAATAGTGGACAGAAATGTTATTATTTGAAAATAAGTTGGATTTTTGAAAATTGTCGGAATGTTTCTTATTTTTAGACCCGATTTTATGAAAGTACGCATAAATAAAACAAAATAAAATAATAAATCTCATTATTTTTTCATTTTTCGAGAATAATTTTCTCAGAAAATAATCTTTTGGTTTTTGCTTTGCTTTGGTGGTTTGGCAGTTCATAACGAATATTACTTACTAGTTGACTCGGCGAACTTCGTCCCACCCAAAATTGATATTTAGATATGAATTCTTTCGTACATTCATGTTTTCTTACTAAGCGAGCGTTCGTGGGCTTAATCGCAGAACTCTTCATTGATTGATCTCTTAATTGGCCGTTCACAATTTTTAATATAAATTTCCTGTTACTTCTACAAAAGCTCGTCATTATAATATAAATTTATTTCTAGAGACAAATTTCGTTCAAAATTCTTGATTCACTCGGGAAAAACATGTTTCTCGGTGACGTGGAATACATGTTTAATACAGAAAAGTTGATTTTGATTAACAATTTTCATCTTCAAAGCGCGTTATTTCACCTGGGAATCTCTTTTTATTTTCGGTTCACACCAACAGAAAACAAAACTTAACTCCGAAAACGCAAATCCAATCAAAGAACATATGAGTGTTTTTTTAATTTTCCCTCAAAGTATTTTCAAATTTAAAATTCTTTCTCACCATAACATTGAGACAGAATACAGACGAATACAACGTAATAAAGAGGGCTCAAATCTGACCACTCCTTACTCGGGATTTGGCGTTCTATTTTTTATTTACATAGATAGAAGATATAGAAGTGCGTTACTTCTCCTGAAAATCTATTTCCACTTTCGAACAAGGATTTCGTTAGCACAACCATTAAATGGACTGACAACTGACAACGTTCAACGAAACCCATAATGTTACTTTTCCCGGATCCATGTTCTCAATAAAAAATCACTGCAAGCGATGAAGATCAATTTGTCTTTCGTGATAATCATCAGAAATTATTGACAGTAAGGAAAGTGCCCGAATGCAGGCTTTTCGAAATTCATTCATGCTGTCTTCGTTCATTACACTACGTAAAGTTCACGCGTTTCGACTCTTTTGTTATACTCATTATGACAGATATGATGTTGAGTTTCAACAGAAGAGAATTCATCCGACACTGGGAAAAAGTTAATATCTTCGTGAATAAATTTTGATAATTTGTGGCACTGGATAAGACAAAAATTAGTTCTACTAATTATGTCATTAAGAAATATCAGAAGAAAGTCAACTGCATTAGAAAACACGTCTTTGCTCTAAGTATGGAAGTTAATTTTGATGGAAATAGAACCAGCGAATTGTATGAAATGATTGAACAGATCAAAGAAAAGCTTACAAGAGAAAGGGCGAAAAGGGCTGAGCAATTTCAACTCTTGGCTGTATTTCCTAAGTCATGGATAGCCGAGAAAATAGATACAAATTTATACACGGCAACGGAAGCAAAAAGATTACTGAATGAAAAAATCACTGTATCTCGGGGCAATGTATCTCAGCAATTAGTAAAATTTTGCCGTGCCCCTTTTTTAATGCAAATCATGTATTTTCATAAAAAATTGTTGAAAAACATTTATGAAAAAAATAACAAATGCTCCCAAAAATTCAACTTTAAAAAAAACTTTTTTGTCCATCATTTTCCCTTCTTGGCTCACTGTGCAAAAATTTCATTAGTTGTCTGCTGCAACATATCAAAAAATGAAAAAAAATAAATAAATAAAAACACGTGTTATGAAAAAATTAAACTTAAGTGTTGCTTTCGAAATAAACTAAAAATAAAACTTTTTTTTATCAGTGCTAGGGCTAGAGTTAAAACGGAAAACCGGTGATACAAATTATCCTTTTTGGTCATAAAGAATGCGTCTGACGAATTTCATGCCAACTCGACTGGTCATCAGCAGCATCATCTTAGATTGCAGTTAAATGTTATGGGTGTAAAGACATTGGTCATTTAGCAACCTTGCATACTAGAAATCTTCGAAAAAGAATCAAACTATTTTTTCAAAACAAACTCATAACTCAAAAACTATAATATCTACAAATATCTGGTCAAAGGACGAAAAGTGGAAAATTGTTTGAATTTTAATTTGAAATATTTTAAAATAATAATAGAAAAATTACTCTGATTAAAAAAAATAATTTAAAAATTAAAATTCATTTTTCTCAAAAACGATTTTTTTAGTTCTCATAAAAAACAATAGCCAATATATAACAGAAACTATAAAAGACAGAAAGTTAATGTCTTCAACAAAAGTTCACATTTTAATGAGATCTAAAACTTTGTCGAATAAGCTATATCGCTATCTTGACTTTCAACAACATTAGGATTAGTTGTAATTTTTTCAAAGAAAACATGAAAAAGTTGTTGTTAGAAAAAAAATCCCTGTAAAAGTGTTCATCTTCGATGTGTGGGTGACTTGTTGGAAATTGTAAGGGCTGTTCACATTTTTTTTAAATTAAAAAAAATACGCTTTTGAGAAAAATGAATTTCAATATTCAAAATAATTTTCTTCTTCAGTGTAATTTGAACAGAATTTTGTAGATATTTTGAGTCATAATTTTTTGTAAAAAATTAGAAACAAAATTAGGCTTTTATTTTAACAGTAGTCTAATTCTTTTTCGGAAACTTCAAGTATACAAAGTTGCTTAAATGCCAATGGTCAGTCGATTTAGCATGAAATCCATCGTCTGCAAAATTTGGCTCAATAAATAGAAAAACACAGAAAAAATTCGACCTTCCAATTCAAATAGAATCGCTTATGTGCAAAAAACATTCGAACGACTAACTTTGCATTCTAATTTGAAGCTGTGAAGCTCGTTGGACATTTTCTGATATGTTCTAATTGAATCTTTTCCAAATCTGAACTCGCGTCAGTCAACTTGACTTAGCTTGAATGCTCCGAAAGGCACTTTGACGAAGCAAGTTCTAATTATTGCAGCTTTAAAGAATCGGAAACGATGTCGGCCACGGTCTTGAAATAACCATTTTGGAATACAAAAATGTTGGTACAGTTTTCTCAACTAGAGCTATGAGAAAATCACCGAACAGAGTTTTCAATTAACTTTGAAAGGTAGACTCATCATCGGATTGCATGCGATCAATTAATTTTCGGAATCCTCCTTTTGTGAATGATCCTCAGAAACAAGATCGTGATGCTTCGATGGAAAAGCCATGTGTAGCGGGCGTTAATACCGCATTCAACATTGTCTCAGTAGAATTCCGGCTTAAGATTCATTTGAGGCCGGTAAAAGCCAATCCACAATTTAAAGAAATAATAAATGAAAAGCTTATAGTGCTTTGAAATATGCTTTCAAATGTGCGTGTTTACCATGTCAAGACTGATTCATTCAGCAAAACCAACAATCGAGTGAAATGCGCACATTTGATGTCACATCATTACGCATTCTCGAACGAATATGCATTTACAACTATTTGCAAATACTTCCATTAAAATCATCGCTCGCAATGTAGGAAACAATAACAATTTATTGCTGGTGGCAAACTTCACACGCGCAATGCAAGGTTACCTTCAACCTCCCACCCCCCCACTTCGGCACCCACAGTTGAGACAAGCGAAAGTGCATCCACCATGGGTTTCATGTTGGGATCCCGTGTTCCGAAATCTCTTTTGTATGAAATTCCATTATCAGTCTACTGGACGCCCCCTCGTGGACAATCGCTTTTCGACAGCATGGAAGTCGAACCATTGTTTGGTCTTCGGAATTGGGGATGGATATTAATTTTTGATGAGCGACGATGCAATGTCGTGATCGCGGAAACGGTTTATTGTGGCTCCAGTATCGAGGGTAATTGCTGGCGTCTGATTTCATGTTTTACAAAATTCGGGTAGATTGAAGGGGTCTTTGTTCTCTCTGGTAGCCCAAAAACAATTTCACAGTTCCCTGGGGTAGGGCTTCTATGAATATTTTCGGTTTTGGGTGAAAGCTCCATGAATTTCATAATTCTAACAACTGTGAGACTGAACCATCTTCTAAGTTGGTAGATTATCTCAATTTCATTCACCGAACTCAAATCATTGGTTAACCAATTTACAATTCTGTTAGTTCGTCGAACGCAAAATGTATAATCAAGCAGCACGAACTGTAGCTCTGATTGCAACATTTTTCGCTGTTCGTGATAAGAGCTCCAGCTTCTTCCACCCGAAAGTGTGATATAACACGATGAGCGCCACCCAATGATCCAAAATTCCCCGTTAAAAACAAAAAAATATATGCAATATTTTACCCCTATCCCGCCAAAAAGTTACTGATCGCACAGCGATCTCATGTTCGTGTGTTACAACCCAATTTGTATATCATGTTTCTTTGGGGGATCGACAATGTAATAAAGCTAACGATTGCGGCGTTCATTGAATGATTGTGCAAGTTTGCTGTTATGAATA
This sequence comes from Toxorhynchites rutilus septentrionalis, assembly GCF_029784135.1. Taxonomy (NCBI): domain Eukaryota; kingdom Metazoa; phylum Arthropoda; class Insecta; order Diptera; family Culicidae; genus Toxorhynchites; species Toxorhynchites rutilus. The sequence continues at coordinate 214,425,655 of NC_073745.1, read as the reverse complement.
TAAATACAATGAATAGAGAGGCAAAGATTTGATTATTTCCATTTCGCCCACTTTCGCTCAGCCGTTGTAATATTATGTATGCGGATGTCAGTGAAATTTTCTGGAGGCTAAAAATAACTAATTTTCTTCCAGTTATAATAAATTCAAGAATAAATTTAAGAATAAAAAATCGCGAAACATACAAATTAGGTTTTGCTGTTTTTTGTTTGTTCCGTTCAGTTGTGAGTTACAGGGTGTTAAAATGGGGGTTAACAAAGAGAAAATTCGGTACATTTTACTCTTTTTATTTTATAAATGCGAAAATGCAAGTTTTTTAATTTAAATTTTTTTTAAATTTAAAATTTTAGCGGCTTAATGGTGATTGATGTTTCTGATGCCGATACTGCAACAGTACAATACGTGTAATTTAATTTGTTTTCAAAATTGTTTTGATTTTTGTTTTGAATTTTTTTTAAATTTTAGTTTTAATTTTTTTAAATTTTTTTAAAACTATGATAGAGATATTATGAAGCAACCATTAGAATGGCAACAAATTTTCCAACAAAATGATGTATGTTTAACCCAAATTGGACAATCCGGAGCATAATAAAAATAGTTTTTAATTTCACCCAAAAACAATGGATTACTTTTTCCCCAACCAAATATTAATTGATATCCTGCGCTCTTTCCACTTGTTTTTTACGATCTCCTTCACCTTTTCAAGAGATCTTCCATCAATAACGCAACACGCAACAAATATATATATATATATATATATATATATATATATATATATATATATATATATATATATATATATATATATATATATATATATATATATATATATAGTGTAGGATATAACATCTCTCTTCAACAATGTGATAGTTTAGATTTTTTCTAAACGAATTGTAATATCTAGTGAACTTTTTCACGAATGTATACGGAGTCTCAATTAATAATACACTGCGTTTCACAACTTAGAACCACTTATTTTTTCTGAGTTTCCAGAGATATGTAAGAAGTCGATTGAATTGAAGTATATAGTGTACAATATAATAACTATCTTCATTTATAAGACTGACTATTTAAACTTTATTGTTGTGTTCAGGCGCGAAACATTCAAAAAACTGAAATTCCAGTGTTTCATAACTATAGAATCAGATGGGAAAGCTCTCCCTCCTTTACAAAATTAACGTCAATACCACATGAATTACAATAAATTTCTAATTCGTAGGTCATCTTTAGTTCTCAATCAGTTCGAATAACCCATTCGGGGTGGTTTCGACCAAGCTATGCCATGTTGTAGGGTGTATCTAGTCCTTCGCACAGGATACTGCTCGATCAAGCTCTTCAAATCACTGATACTGCTTGTTAGCTGCATCCACTTTTCGTACGATCACTCCTCATAAGTTCTTGATAGGGTTTTGATATGGTAAACAAGCTGACCAGTACAGAATCTGAAGTCCCTATTCAATAGTCCATGCCTTGACTTTCCGGAAGTTATTAATTGATGCCAAATTACACAATTATCACATTGTTTTTGATGTAAAACAGCAGTAAATCATTCTGAAATACTTCGTTGCATTTCTGACTGTTCATTCCCGTTGATGGTAAGCTAGCTATCCCAGGCGTTCTCGAGAACATTCTTCACAAACCATAAAAATCTCATCTACAAAGCTGCGGGTCCAAAATCTAATATGGAAGCTATGCGTTTCCTTATTCCATAAACTTCTTTGATAAAAACAAATTCAACTTGAATAGGATTTCTCCATACTGGGAGGACTTATGGACCATGTCATGTAATTTTTCAACTCGTAACTTTGCAGGAGTTTTGAGAAAAATATTTTCAAAACGGCCTGGTCGGCCTGGTTCAGATAGTTTTTTAGTTTTTGATGAATTTGGCATCAATTCATAACATCCGGAAAGTCAAGGCATGGTTTATTGAATAGGGACTTCAGATTCTGGACTGGTCAGCTTGTTTACCAGATCAGAGCCATATCAAGAACATATGAGGAGTGATTGTACGAATAGTAGATGCAATTTACAAGCAGTATGAGTAATTTGAAGAGCTTAATCCAGCAGTATCCTCTGCGTAGAACGAGATACACACTACAACATGGCGCAGCTTGGTTGAACTGATTAAGAACTATAGATGACCTACGAATTAGAAACTTATTGTAATTCATGTGAAATTGACGTTAATTTTGTAAAGGAGTGAGAGTTTTCCCATCTGGTTCTATAGTTATGAAACACTGGAATTTTTGTTTTTTGAATGTTTCGCGCCTGAACCAACAATAAAGTTTAAATAGTCAGTCTTATAAATGAAGATAGTTATTATATCGTACACTATATACTTCAATTCAATCGACTTCTTACATATCTCTGGAAACTCAGAAAAAATAAGTGGTTCTAAGTTGTGAAACGCAGTGTATTATTAATTGAGACTCCGTATACATTCGTGAAAAAGTTCACTAGATATTACAATTCGTTTAGAAAAAATCTAAACTATCACATTGTTGAATAAAGTATTCAGTATGACTTCTTACTGTGGTGGCTGAGAGCAGACAAACGACCGCAAAGGATTGGAAATTAAAAAAAGGGTCTAATATTTTGCGATAAGAAACAAAACTAACAATCTGCATGAAAATCGGAGAACCACTATAGCGGTTTGGCTTGAAATGGCAGTATAGTAAAATTCGATTTCCATGTGATGCACAGAATAATTTCCACGCAAACACTTTTCGATATCTAACGTAATGAAAATTTTAATGAAAAAAATTGGCTTCTTTACGCTTCTTCGGCTTCTTTCTCAAATAATTTTACAAACAGTTGTGACGCCTTCTATCGTTGAAAATAAACATTGTGTCCTTTTCATAAACTTCGAGGAAAATGGTTTCAATCCAGAAAACACACGACGTGTAAAATGATCGTCTACAGTATTGAGCTCTGGCTTGTCGCAATAGTTGGCATGAACACTAATCTCCAAAATGCTCAATTGCTGCAATCGACGACTTACTGAGCGTTTTGGAGGCTCTTTCACACTCTAGACTTCGGTAATAAATACATTTATGCATCTGATAACTGATCTGCCATACAAATTAAACACAAGTTTCAGCATAACTCGAGAACTAACCAAGCAAATGAAACCAAATTAGGCATATCGAGGTTCCAGGGGGCAAGAATTTTTTTTATGGTGGTTTGACACTCCTCCCTCTTCTCTTAGGGGGGAGGGGAGGCGCATAACTCGAGAACTAATCAAGCAAATTGAGCCAAATTTGGCAAATGGAGGTTTTAGGGAGCATGAAATGCTTTTATGGTGATTCGACACTGGTGGGGGCTGCCATATAAATGAGACACAAATTCCTGCATAACTAGAGAATTAATTAAGCAAATGAAACCAAATGTTGCATGTCGAGGTTTCAGGGGGCGAGAAATGTTCTTGCTTGGCCCTTTTTAAGAAAATTATTGGAAAACTCTGAAGGAAAATTTGGAAAATTGAATTCCCTTATATCATAATACCCTTGGAATGTGCGATTCGCTACTTTCGTTTTCATAAGCTTGTAGACAATGTATGTGTGTGTATATGAGGAAATGCGTATGGATATGTGTGAGTGTATGCACTCCTTGCAATTTTCATACCCACAAACGCATTGAAACGGAAGTCACGAATGTGAATTTCACGGGGCTAATCAAGCAATGAAGGGGGTTTTGTGCAGTGTGCGACTCTGAGGCGATATGTTTCTAACATGACATGTTGAATGTTGTTACGATCAATACTTTTAAGACTAATTGTAAAGGAAAACTAAACTAAAGTTCTTTTTAGTAATAACGTTGTAATCAACTGTGGAAAGATCGAGTTGTCTACTTTGGCTTGCAACTGATCGTAGTAAACATTCAAAAATCTGACAAAATCTGACCTCGTACGAAGTATAAATACTTACATTATGATCAGAAAGTACCGGGATTTTTTTTATTTAAATGTACCGTGCATGCGGGAACCGGTTTATTTTTTTTCTTATGTTGGTACAACCTTAAGACGCACATCTGTCAGGATTTAGTGTTATCCGATCATGAGTGTCTGCTTGTACGTCGCAAACGGCCGGAAATGTGGACCGACAATTCTTGGATCTTGCATGATAATAACGGGCCATCGCACCAAGCTTTGAACTTGATTTATATGCCCAAACATCAAGTAAAGACCAACGAACAAGCACCGTATTCACCTGATATGGTCCCGTGCGCTTTCTTTGTTCCCCAAGTTGAAGTTGCCACTTCGTGGAAAGAGATTTCAGTCGATCGAGGAAATCTATGAGAATGCGACGAGGGAACTAAAGGCCATTCCTTCGTCGGCCTGCCAGGGATGCATGGAGGATCGAGTCAAGCATTGGCACATGTGTGTTGCTTCAGATGAACCAGATTTATTAAAAAAATCCCTGCACTTTCTGATCAGAGGGTACACCAATTTGAAAGAAAATATTGCTTGGCATCTCGACAGCACTGCACTGTAGATATAAACTGTAATGAAGACCAGACAACAAATGTTAAGCAACTGTCAATAGGCGAACAGAGCGGTTTGTGCTGTGTATTATTTGACTTCGAAGCTTATTAAACTGATAGATCTTCGAAAAAAAACTAAATCTGAATATTTTTGACGTAGGACTACGTCTTTCATTTCTATACCGGGGTGTAAAACCAAAGTTTCGAGAACGAAAGCGTTACGCTGGAGACCGAGATTTTGAGCGTTAATAGCTCTTAAACAACTGAACGAAATGGTATGATAAACACTTCATTTGAAAGATAAAATGTCTACGCGTCATATACTTGTTACTTTTTCATCCAAAAACTTGTTTCAATAGTCTTAAAATTGCTTTCAAAACAGGCTATTGAAATCACCAATCGGTATATAAGCGAGCGCCGCTCGTAAACCCACTCAGTTATGATTGAACAGCGATTGGAGCATGTTGTCGCTGTTGTTGTGAAGTTAATTTCGTTTATCATGAAAACGCTGATGAACGGTGTCACCAAGAGCCTGTTTGTGCACCTAAGGCCAAAAGGGAATCCATCAGGAGGAGAGTGATGCCACGGTTTCGCTTGAAACATCGGAGCAGCCGCCACACACACATACACACACACATACACGCGCGGAATACTCGTTGCTATCATCGTTGCTGAAAAAATATCTGCCAGTTCCCCTGGGAATTGAAAAATACATTCATGCGAAAGAGTTTATTTTAATGTTTTCTATCCATATAACACTGCAACCAAATACATTTGGTTTTGTTATTTTCCAATCAATCGCAATTAACAGGAAAGCTTCTGAATAATTTTTTTCCCCATCAGTGGAAATTTTCGTATCCAATATTGGATGCATAACATGAAAAACGGAAAATGTTTCACATCGCGAAAATCAAGTCATTTTCGAGCGATTATTTGCTTTCTACTCATATAATGCTGTGACCAAATACATTTCGTTTTGGATTTTTTCAATCAAGTGCGATCAATGTAAGACCACGTCTTTCGGCAATTTATTAGAGGTGCAATGAATCTTTAGGAATTCCCGCTCTACGCGCACTGGCAAACAATGTTTACTCAACAATTTCTCAAACGAGAAATGGGTGTTGTGAGAAAGGATTAGCGAACGCGAAAACGACAAACGGGAGAAAGATACGTTTGGAGGTTGAAGGAAATTGGCAGAAAACTTCTTCATTCTATCATTCAAATAATGTGATTCATACCACATCGTTTTGCCAGAAAGAGATTATTAATGTTCAAAGGAGGAATCGAGTCCTCCGAGGAAATTACCCAGCGCAAATTAGAGTCGACTATCGGATGCGGCATTCGTACACAAATAATTTTATAATGCAGTTTCACCAAAGTGATTTCTTCGGATATATTCACTACATCATGTCATGTATTTCATATTATTCATTAAGAAATCCATATCCATGGCACCTATCGGTAACGAATTATTATCGAAACCACGATTTTCGCTAAATGCTCCTTTCAGTTCGGCCTGTAAAAAACTTTTCTGTACTCTAATCCATCAAATTTGGAGCCCTGAAAAGGGCCGTTGATTATATGCTAAGCTAATATAGCACGCTCTCCTCGGATACGATGGGCCAGCTGGATGTCCTTGGGCATGATGTGACGCGTTTTGCATGGATAGCACACAAATTGGTATCTTCGAATAAGCATCCTGCAGCGTCAGAGCCGCGGAACTTTGGAAGCGCAAGTCGGTTTTGAAGTCCTGAGCAATTCCACGATCCAAATGCTGCAAAGGTAGCTGCGGATCAGCAATTCGGTCGACTTCTGATAGCGACGAATTTCGTGCGAAGTTCCCGGTCGATAGCGATGTGGCTTCTCCACCTATCCTGCTACTGGTGCGCTTATCCGAGCTGACTTCGTGTGCCTTACCACCGAATGACTAACGAGCTGTCTGCGAAAGACTAACGAGCTCGAGTCCTCACGGTGCGAGAGTAGAGTAAGAAATGAACGAAAGCAAAGGAAGCGTCATTTTATAAACCATAAAAGTATAGAATCTAAATCCCACCCTTATTATATTCGTGAGTATACAGTAAGCTTATACAATAAAGAGGGTGGGGTTTACATTCGATTCTTTTATGTTTTATAAAATGACACTTCCTTGCTTTCGTTCATTTCTTACTCTACTCTCGCACCGTGAGGACTCGTTTGTTTGGGACCAAGCAGATAGCAGGTTAGTCTTTCAGTTTTTTTCACGAAAGCAGCTCGGATAAGCGCACCAGCCGCCGGATAGGTGAAGAAGCCACATCGCTATCGACCGGGAACTTTGCGTGAAATTCATCGCTATCGGAAGTCGACCGAATTGCTGATCCGCAAGCTACCTTTGCAGCTTTTGGATCGTGGAATTGCTCAGGACTTCAAAACCGACTTGCGCTTCCAAAGTTCCGCGGTTATGACGCTGCAGGAGGCTTATTCGAAGATACAAATTTGTGTGCTATCCACGTAAAACGCGTCACATCATGCCCAAGGACATTCAGCTGGCCCGTCGAATCCAAGGAGAGGGTGCTATATTAGCTTAGCATATAATCAACGGCCCTTTTCAGAGCTCCAAATTTGATGGATTAGAGTTCAGAAAAGTTTTTTGCAGGACAAACTGAAACGAGAATTTTCGTTTGGATGCCATACAGCATCGAGAAAATTCCGGAAAGATCTAATCGTTGCTGAAAAATAATCTGCCAGTTCCCTGGGAATTGAAGAATACATCCATGCGAAAGAGTTTATTTTAATGTTTTCTAATTATATGGCGAACACAGCGACCAAATACATTTGATTTCGTAATTTTTCAATCAAGTGTAATTAGCTGGAAAGCTTCTGAAGATTATTCTTTCCCATCAGTAGGATATTTTCGTATCCAATAATGGATGCATAACATGAAAAACGGAAAATGTTTCGTATCGCCAAAATTATATAATTTTCAATCGATTATTGCTCAGTCGCCGAAATTTTCATACTCAGAGAGTTCATTCTCCTCTAGTTTGCCTTCCAAATTGCCATCGTAAACCACACCTTCTCTCGATTCAATCACGCACGAAAAGCATACTGAAATGATATTCTGGTGGTGAAATTCATTTTTCGTGAGGCGTCGTGCACAAATTATGTAACGCGATAAGGGGGGAGGGGTTAGATGTTGCGTTACGAAAGGGGGGGGGGGGGGAGGTTCAAAATCCGGATTTTTGCGTTAGGTAATTTGTGCACGACGCCTGAGGACATCGACAAGACAACATCGTTTCTGAACGAGCTGAACGGCGAGGGATCGAGGTATTCATTACCTGGCTTGACCTGACCTGAAATGCAATCAGTTTGTTTTAACTGTGAGGGAGCGCAGAAAAGCCGATCGATCAGAAGGAGAAGAGAAGGTGACCAAGAGAGTATCAGCATCGAAATACGGTTCCTCGGGAAGACATAGAAGCAGCCGCCACACACACACACATACACGCGCGCAACTCTTTTTGTTTGCTGGTTATCGAGAGGAAACCTGGAAAGAAATGATCGTTGCTGAAAAATAATCTGCCAGTTCCCCTTGGAATTAAAAATTACATTCAAGCGAGTTTATTTTAATGTTTTCTATCCATATAATACTGCGACCACATACATTTGGTTTTGTGATTTGTCAATCAAGTGCAGTTAACAGGAAAGCTTCTGAAGATTATTCTTCAGAACAAGGTTTTTTGTATCCAATATTGGATGCATAAAACCTTGAGTCTTCAAAGTAACACTCTCGTTTTTGAAGTCACCCAAATATTTATTTATTCATTCATTCAGGATGGATTTAGATTCAACTTCAAACAAATGATCTCTAAATCAACGATAGTCCTACGTCACCCTTGCGGTTATACCATATATATAACCCACTTCCTGTTTTTCTTTTGCTAAATCTCGAAGTAGACGCTGTGGTGTGCAAACTGTGGTAACTACCTCTAACTCTCCTGATTATACTCCATAGGAAACCTTTGGCTAATTGTGGACCGCCGAGTAAGAACAGATATTTCATATCGGAACACAACCGAATTGTTTCAAGTACTCTCTAAAACTTGGGAAGAAAATTCAAAGGAATCAATTTACAATTTAATTGAGTCTATGCTTCTAAATGTGTCGCTGTTAAATTTACACAACAAATTATTAGCAAATTTATCATAAATCAAATAACATAAGTGTACATACATTTCGAGTATAAATTAAAAAAAGCAAAACAATTCTGGATAGACGCAGATGAATATTTTTTAACGTAGAACTAGGTTAACTGGTGAGGTTTAAAATCACATGCAGAATACAGGCACTTTTCTACTAGTTTGCATTTGTGAAGACCGGAATGTGTTTCCCTAGCGCGGATCCTGACAAAATCGTCATTGCATACATATAATTACAAATCATCGGTCATCCATAAGGCGAAATATATCCGTCGCGATAGCTGTTTTAACCAGGGTTCGGCATAGTCATATTCAACTGAGGATAGTCAGCAGACTATGAAGAAATTCCCCTTCTTCTTCACGCAGTTTCGCCGTCAACATGACTCAATAGCAGGGCTAGTTATTTTCGAAGCTAATAAATGTGATTGAATTTTATTCATACAACTCTCACTTCCACTACAGTCATTTTCGGTGGATTAATTTCAGTGTATCGGGGTGAAGTGGAAACGAAATATTCTCTACGCATACAGTAACATTGATTCTTTTGTTTCGTTCCTTTCCTCTTTCGTTCTCTTACAAGTATAAAAGCAGAAGCTTTCACTGACGATTAAAACTGTTTGAACGGGTTATATTTATTTTCATTTCGCATGTTAGAGGATGCTTGCTTCTTTCAAACGTAAGTTTTATTTTACCAAAATGGATCGTCGCGGACCGTGTTCAAAATTCTTCAATCACTTGTAAATAACATGTTTCTCTGTTATTTGGAATACATGATTGTTACAGAAAATGTAATAAAATGAAAGACGGCACAGATCGGACTATTCCTTTCTCGAGTTTTTCACCCTCTCTAAGGGTGAAAAGAATAGTCCAATTTGAGCTGTCTTCATTTTATTATATTTCCTGTATCAAACATGTATTCCATGTTACGAAAAAGCATATCATTTGCAAGTACGCTGGATTCTTTTTTATGCGTTTTTTGCGTGATATTTTTTACGCTATTCGCTCAAAATTACGCGATTTTTTATGCGATTTGCTTGGACGAATTGCTTCCGCATTCGTCGATGAAGTGATTACCGAAACTGAGGCCTATTTTGAGGGAAAACCGAAAGAGTACTATACAAATGGTATCGAAAAGTTGTAAGATCGCTATAATCGCTGTATCGCCCTCGAAGGCAATTATGTTGAATAATAAAATTAAATTTTGCAAAAATAATAGTTTTACTGTGTTACCTTATAAACTTTTCAGCCGAACTGTTAGGCGTAGAATTGTATGAAATAAAATATATTGTAAAAATAAACAAATTCGATACATTTTCTGTGCAGAGAATGTTTAATTTATTCCACAACTTCTATTATGGTATCTGACCTGGAAGAAGAGATTTTTTCAAACTTTTTGTTACCTGTATAAAAATGTAAACATTGTGTCAATATTCGGTCAACATTACAAGGTTTTCCTGGAAATTAGGTACCGAACGCTCGATCCCAACAAAAATTGTTCGGTCTGGAAAGCGACACGGATTTTTCTGAAATAAGGCTCAAAAAACCAAAATATGCTTTAAAAGGATATCCTAGAGCAATTCCAAATGAAATCGACAAATGACAAAACATGAGTTTTTTTTGATTGGAATGAAAGTTTGTATTCCGTTTGGGTTGAAGGAAATATGAGTTTTTCACAGCAATTGGAATTTTTTTTGACTCAGGCGTAACTTTTGAAAAGGGCGTATCGATTTTTGTAAGAGAAATCTTTGATAATTTATATCTCAAAAACAATGAGTCGTACCGAAATAGTGTTTTAGAAAGAGTTATAGAGTATTGATGCATAAACATGAAAAAAATATACACTGAGAAAAAAAATTAGTACTCTTTTTTAATTTACAAAAAAAACTTTAATTTGCATCCAAAATACATATTTTTTATTTTATCATATAAAATAGAAGTCATGTAGAAAATTTAAAAAATGGGTCCAAGATGGTAAAACTATTTTTGACAATTTTGTGGGACATCGATTTTTTATGAATTTTCGAAACTTCGAATTTTTGTATGTTAACAATCATTTTTAACCACAAATTATGATTTCTGATGTGATTTAAAACAAAAAAGCTCATTATAAATCTCCTCTAAATGCAGTCATTCTCGAGATATTTCTAATTTATTGTCTTTTTTATAGTAAATATTCCCTTTTAATATGTTTGTCGTGTTATACCATCATGTTCTTGAAATTTTATGAATTTGCTTATATTTTCCAACAACTTTTCCAAATACATCATAATGGTAAAAATATATGTTTAGGAGTTACATTGAAAATCATTTGAACACATGTGGGTTAATATAAAACGTAGCGATATTAAAAAAAATGTGTTTTTTTTTAAATCTTTATACAAACTTTTAACATGTTATACATGTTGCGCCAACAGAACACAACATTTATAAAAGGAAAAAATATAATTCTCTACAATTTGGTCAAATAATTCCTATATTTATCGGAGTTTCAGAGATACTAATAATAATACTAGAATTTTTAGCATTTATTTTTTATCAACATTTATTTTTATCAACTAACAATTTTGTTGTATATAATTTAATTTATTCATTATTTTCTTATATTTCTATACACATTATGATAACTTGCTGCATTGTCGTTGGAGTACAACTTTGCTGCTACTTCATTCTCGGATACAGGTACAAAAGAATGGTACTTTTGGGTACCTGGAATTTGTTTGGTGTTATCATACATGCTACTCAACTCTTCCACACCCTGATCGTATTGTTCTTGTGACATATATGAAAATGACAATTTTGTAAGATAGTCTTCTTTTCGATTGCTAGCCCAGTCAAATAACGTTTTTGAACCCGTAATCGGATGTTCATGCTGCCTAGCCAAACTAGCTCTTGTTGCCATCCGATTTAATGTACCACCAATTGCATCACAAGGTCCTTTGCCGTGTGATGTTGCAAAAAATGCCATTCAGCGTCAATGTCGTATTTCGATTTAAACTGACAAAAACTCGCAAAATTTTTCTTATTCTTATACTGGGATGCAGCACCATCCGACATGAATTTTATTCTTTTTACCTGTATTTGTTGTTTCAAAAATGTTACCAATTTAGAAATAAATACTTGCACAGCTATTGTGTCATGACTTAAAACTTCAGATATAACTACAAAGCTTAAATTTTCCAGAGAACCTTTTTTATCTTTATAATAAACAACGAATGGATGGATTGTTGCTTGATCATTGTCCCAGTGATGACTTTGAACTTCATCTTGAAGCACAAATGAATAATTTTCGGAAAAATCGCAAATCACAACAACCTCATTCTCTTGCAAATTAGCTTTTATATTGTTAAGAAATGTGGACTGTTGTGTTTGAGTAAGTAATTTTTCTATTTTTTCGTAAAAATACGATACAAATTCTTCCACCAGTTTTACAAGAGTTTCTATGTCGCATCGATCAGTAGAATTCCATTGTGCATAAGTGATTTCAATTAAATTGCGTTCCTGAAGCTCATCTAGAAACCAGTTTCCAAACTCATTCATTGTTGGGCATTTTTTACATTCACGAAGGTAACAGTATTTTGATCTATTTGATATGTTACATAGTATTTTTTTCCATATATTCTTTGCATTTAATGTTAAAGGATTATTTTTTGAGACTATGAAGCATAAGATTTACATTTTCATGGAATGTACAAACACAAACGTTATGATTTCCTGAACTACTCAGCAATTTGCAATACTTCGGACGCATTGATGCAAAAGAGCTAAATCCAATTTTGCAATTTGGATTAAGTTCCTTAAATCTGTTAAAAGTTTCCCGTAATGATGTTATTAATAACCTTTTTTGGATGTGTTGACGCTTCCCATCTTTGGCTACAGAAACATAGTCTCTTTCTCCAGGTAATGATCGACTGATATCGTCGTCATTATAAAATTGCGAAACATGATTTTTAACATCTTCACTTATACTTGGTCCATATTTGCTATGTGGTGTCGACAATACACCTTTTTCTTTTGCCAGTTTTTTGGCTTGAATTGGCATATATTATATTTATTAACGCCAAATTCTTCTTCCATTTTTTGCACGGACCAAGACTTAGGCAAAACTGTTAAAATTCTAACTTTTTCTGATCTTGTTGTCTCTGTGTGGTCAAATTTCTCTTTGAGCTGATTGATAATCTCATCAAACTCTTTTGCCTTTTTGATTGTGTAACACGAATAATATGTTTAAAGTTTGTATTAAGATAAAACAGATTTCTTAATATCACTACGTTTTGTGTTAACCCACATGTCTTCAAATGTTTTTCAACGTAACTCCTAAACATATATTTTTACCATAATGATGTATTTGGAAAAGTTGTTGGAAATTATAAGCAAATTCATAAAATTTCATGAACATGACGGTATTACACGACAAACATATTAAAAGGGAATATTTACTATAAAAAAGACAATAAATTAAAAATATTTTTTTAAATATCTCGAAAATGGCTACATTTAGAAGGAAATTTATAATTGTTTTGTTTTAAATCACATTAGAAATCATAATTTGTATCTAAAAATGATTATTAACATACAAAAATTCTGGAGTGGAGGCGATCTGGCGTAGTGGTAACATCCATGCCTCTCACGCTAAAGGTCACGAGTTCAATTCTCACTCCCGACATTCTTCCAAAAATGGAAGTAGAAGTGACGAACCAGCCAAATGAGTTGAAAGTCACTATAATACAGATAAAAAAAAAAAATACAAAAATTCGGAAATTCATAAAAATTCGATGTTCCACAAAGTTCGTCAAAAATAGAGTACTAATTTTTTTTCTCAGTGTATATTTTTTTCATGTTTAGACATCAATACGCTATAACTCTTTCTAAGACACTATTTCGGTACGACTCATAGTTTTTTAGATATGAATTATCAAAGATTTATCCTACTAAAATCGATACGCCCTTTTCAAAAGTTACCCTTGAGTCAAAAAATTCCCAATTGCTGTGGAAAACTCATATTTTCTCCAACCCAATAAGAATACACAGTTTCATTCGAATCAAAAATACATGTTTTTAAAATCTGCATTTTTTGGACGATTTCATTTGAAATTGCACCCTAATATGATATAAAAACCAAAATTGATTATACCATAATCAGAAATGACCTAAAAATATATGGAGCTGAAATTTGAATCAGATGTTAGGTTTTCAGGCCAGAAAAGTTCAATTTAGCTATTGGCTTCATGAGATCAAAGCGATATCTCGGAAGCAGATTTTTGATGGTTAAACGAGCTGCCACAACAGTTACCTATTCTCTCATTTGTACCCGAAAGAATTCAGAAATGAAATTACCATTTTGAATCGACGTTGAATTGATTTTTTAAAGTTGACAGTTCTCGTTGTCAAATGTTTGCCGATATGCCCGAAGATGTTGAAGTACTAATTAGGGCAAAAATTAGACAGTCTTCTTAATTTGTAACACAACTCGATACACTGATTATCAAAGACAATAAAATTATTCGTGCTTTTGAATCAAAGGACGAGACTGTAATGTGCTTGAAGTCTCGTGGAAAAACGATCTTCAAAAAAAATTAACAAAGATTCCTCTTGTAGCTTCAGGTCAAACAAATCTGATTCAGTTCCAAGACAACCTTCACCTTCATTTGTGGCAAACATTAGAAACTGGAAATGTTATCATGTTCGAGAGGCTCTGCATCATGTTTTAAAAAGATGGGAGTGAACTAAGTTTGGGTATTAAATCGGAAATTATTGTTTCCCTTCACTCCTTGAATAACAATTTGAGCGGTAATTTCGTGAGCTGACATAATAAGAAGCTTTTTGATTCCTCGACTCATGATTTATCCGGTGAAAACATTTGCTCCAGTTTTGTTGTGTCACGTAGGACCCCAAGGATTCATGATCATTATTCCTCTACTTCATTCTTTTGCAAGTGTGGTTATTCTTTTTAGTTGCAGATATTCCATGAACAAAATATTTCAGTAAAGTTCCGCGAAAAACTTTTTTTTTCACAAATTTTAACATGTTCAATATTAGAAAAGGTTTGTTCGCTTATTGATTCCCCTGTAATGTGCTACCATCTCCAACTATACACACTAAATTCTTGTTATGTCGTCTGTTGAAAGACAGCAAGAACTTATTGAAAGGAAGATTTTAGACCTCACTATGTAAAGAGCCGTGGAATGGAAAGCTAAGAAACGAAACGAATTTCGAGTGAAGCGTTAGAAACAGGCAACCATCAACCTTCGTGACATAGTGAAATATTCGTTGTTCGTATTGTTATACCATCTTGCCTACATATTTTCTTTCATGAATTCACGAATCTGGCAAATCTTCAGAATGCTCTATAAACTGTTCAAGAAACAGCACATTCTTCGCTGACTTAGGGTTGAATGGAGCAACAACAAACTTTGCAAAACAAACCGAAAAATAATTATAGTTTATGCTGGCTCCGCTGAAAATTTTGCAAAGCAACTGGTTTTGTTCGTTGAGCAGCAGCAACAGTCTTACGTTCTGATGTGGGTTTTGTGGAATTACGTTGGCACATTTTGAATCACTGTGGGTGTCTGATTGAGAAATCATCTGATCCAATGAAAGGTATTAGTTTGATACATTGTTAATCATAATTGGCAAAGGAAAGGCTTTGAGAGTTTACTATCTATCAGCACTCTTCAGACGATCCTCCACACTTGTCCGTTTGCAGGAACAAAACTTCTTGGATGAAAAACTTTTCAGTAACTTACACATTATTGTTCACAACACTATTCAAAAACATGTACCACACTAAATTCAGCGATCCACGTGGAAGTCACGGTAAATCCGTTTATTACAACCAACGGTTTAACAGTTGATTTATTATTCACCATTCACCATTATTTGCTTTTTTGGTTGAAAACACCACACCTTCACTTCAGATTTGCAAAGTAGACCATAACTTCTTTGCGCTCATTAGACGCGCATCAGCTCTGTCGTCTTTTTGGTTTTCAAATTTCGTCCTTCACAATGGACAAAAATGTAGATGTGAAATCAATTTCCGGACCACGAATTAAAAATCTTCCAATTGTCGACGCCTTGTCAACACCGCGCACTGAATCACGTGGAACCTTCCGGTTTGGAATCACCACCGCGCACGTAGGCTTCCTTGAATCTACACTCTCACTTTCAGGTATTACCCCGAGCCAAGAAGTATGTCACCGGCCGGAGTGACCTCTCGCATCAGTCCTTCCGATGACGAGCTTCATGTTGAGTTTGACCACGGATTTTCTCTTTTTCTTTCACAAACCATGTCGCGCGTTGGAGCGGTTTGGGTTGATCAACAGTATCGCCACTAAACTGGAAAAGTGCTTGCTCAACATCAACTCCGGTCTTGAGCCATGCAGAGTGCATTGATGCGAAAGAAGGAAAAAAATATAAACGCGGAGGTCGCGTCTCACGCTAATCGGCACCTTGCACGCACGCCTGCCTGTCGCAGGCAGCGGATGAGAACTCAACGCGCGCCCCGTCACTCCGTCAGTCCGTCACAACAACAATTGTTATACGATCGCGAAAACGCAACTCCCCGCGAAACAAAGATGGCGTGAAAACGATCGCTCGGCGGGTGCTGTTTCTGCCACCAGTTTCAACTCGAGACTGAAAGGCTTGGGCGGAAAGGTTGAACGTAGACTGGTTGGCTGGTTACTCGTGCCTCCTCTCTTGACTGCGGGCAAGTAAACTGGCCAAGCCCAAGTTCCATTCTGAAAGAGCCGGCGATTGGATGGTGAGCCGGCAGCAGCGTTTCCAGTTCTGTCAGGTGCAATTCTGCAACAGATCTTCAGTGGGTGAATAATTTCGCCGCCGAGATGCGTCAAGTGACTTACGATGAACGGATCGACATCATCGCCAATTTTTCGTACATATTCACAAGTGTATTTCGTGACGGTTATTGTCTGGGCAGTGATGTGCAATGCACTCGCCGCATCGACCTTCAATAGATGCACGAAGTGGAGTAGGATCAATCAATTAAGAAGCAATGATTCAATAAGTCTTTCTGAGTAAATAACGCCACTGTAGTTCTCAAGAATGTATCCGTTTGAAAAAAAAATTTTTCATTGCAATTCGATGAGAATGCTTGACAATTTCCACATTAATTCAAGTATTTCGATTGCTCTCACGAGTTATGACGCGAGAGTTTCGAGTCATCTCGTGGAAATAAACTGAGTTTTTCTTCATTATTTTTTACTGAAAAAACATCGTTCTAATTCAGTTTAACCATATGGCGTTTTTCGAACGATGTATTCAACTTATTTATTAAACAGAACTTAACTCGTTAAATCACATTTGTCACTTAAATCATTCGTGATATTCTCATTACAGTGTGAATAGGGTTGAATACCAATGTTATGTGTCACTAGCTGACCCGGCAATCTTCGTCCCGCCCAACATTGGTTTTTTGTTATCAATACCTTCAAACATTCACGTTTTCTTACTATGAGCAAGTTCATCGGTGCAATCACAGAACTGTTCATTGATTGATCTTCTAATCTATCCCGTTGAATTTACCTTTTACTATTAAATTCCTAGTATTTCTAACAAAACTCATCATTATAATAACAGATTATTTTCAGACACAATTCTCGTTCAAGATTTTTCAACCACTTGCAAATAACATGTTTCTCCGTTACATGGAATAAATGTTTGATACTGAAAATATGATAGAATAAAGACATTCCTAAATCGGACAATTCCTTCCTCGAGATCTGCTCTTATCACGCACATTCGGCGATACTTTTTTTATTGGTACAGATAGAAGAAGATATAGGAGTGCGCTTCATCACATTAAAATCCATTTCCAGTTTCGAATAAAGATCAATTTCACTAGCGCAAACATCAAATGGACTAACAGCACTTGTCACTATGTAATTGTAGAACATATGGGAATTAAATTTTCCGATTTTTCCCTTTTTCCTTCAGAGTTTTCCGAAAATTTTGAATTGTCATGTTTGTTTGGAATATTTTTGGTTGAAGTATGTGTAATATTTTTATGGGAACCCCTCCCCATTCCAGAGGAGGGAGGGGTTTTATACCACCATAGAAACATTCCCCACCCCCCTTAGAAAGGTGAGAGGAGTGTGAACCACTTTAGAAATGTTTCTTGCCCCCTAAAACCTCCACATGCCAAATTTGGTTCAGTTTGCTTGATGAGTTCTTGAATTATGCATATGTATGTTTCATTTGTATAGCATGAAAGTAAGTAAATTTTCTACATTAAATTTATACAAAAGTAGACCTACAAAAAATTCTCCGAATACCTCCAAAGTTTTTTATAACAAAATGTCTTTCTTAGGGTTCCTTCTACAATTTCCCTTTATGACTTCTGGCTACTTTCGACCACTTTGCGAAAAAAAATCCAAAATATTTTGATATCCCACACGTGTTTTTCGTTTTTTTTTAATTTAATCCCCTCCCCCTGCACTCTCTTTTGGGTTTTGAGTAAAAATAATATTGAAAACGTTTTCAGGAAGTTTGAAAACATATATTTAGACACCCCACACGTTGAAAATTCAAAATTTTACCCCCTCCCAGCCCTTGCTAATCAAATGACTTAAGAATAGATTCAGTACCTTCGAAAACTCCCATACACCATATTTCAAGGCTTCTCCAGTTATTTTTCTATTTAATGCCACCTAGAATTTCTGAGGGACCACTGTGAGCCCCCCCTTAGAGAGGGGGGTGGAGAGTCTAACCACCATAGAATCATTTATCGCACCCTAAAATCTCCACATGTCAAATTTCGTTTCATTTGCTTGATTAGTTCTGGAGTAATGCAGAAATTTGTGTTTCATTTGTATGACAGTGCCTCCCTTAGAGAGGAGGGTGGAGAATCTAACCATCTAACCAGTTTTCATGTTGATCGGTTCAGTAGTTTCCGAGTCCATAAGAATCAGACAGACAGACATATATATATATATATATATATATATATATATATATATATATATATATATATATATATATATATATATATATATATATATATATATATATATATATATATATATATATATATATATATATATATATATATATATATATATATAGACTAGCTGGTCCGGCATACTTCGTTCCGCCCAAAATTTCTTTTTTGTTATCAATACTTTATTTTGCTGCCACAACTCGCAAGCAGATCGGACAAGTTTTTAATCGATCCAACAAAGGTGTTTTTTTCACATCGAAAAAAAGTGTTCTTTTTCACCGGTTGCGCTTGCGAGTGGAGTGAAGTTTAAAGTGGTGCGCGCTGAGAATCCAAATCAGACACATTCATCACACACGCCACACAGCCGCGGCAAGTAGAAATCTATTTTTCTTTTGTTTCCCTATAATTTCTTCTACCTTCTGTGCACGATTTACACCATTGTTCAACTTTGTGTTAACCAAATCGGCAAACGTTGGCATTAGGGGTGATCATTATTTCTTATATACCGTTGAACTTTTATTGGAATTTTTTTTCATTTTATCATTTTATTAACATAACATAAATTGAATTTAATATTCGCATCATAACCTTGTAAAAAATTTTTTTTTTACTTATTTATTTATTTTGATTATCATTATATTCTGTTCATATCGAACAGTTGACCGATTTTTTTGATATGGCTGAGGGCGGGAAGGATCCCCCATCGACGCCATTGAATATTTCCGATACCGATCCTCCTCCTGAAGAGCTGGAAGATGAAGCAGAAATTGAGGAAGAAACTTCTGTATATGAAGTTGGAAGTTCCGAAGATGAGAACATTGAAGAAAAACAGGATTTTCGTCCAAAAGAATACCCTAGAGGCTCCAAAGGCCCATTCATTGTATACTTTAGACGAAAATCTAAACCTCTCAATGTCATTCGTATCTCGAAGGAACTTACTCAGAAGTTTTCTGCAGTTACCGAGATTACACGGATGGGGCCAGACAAACTACGAGTTGTCGTCTCAAGCAGGACCCAAGCGAACGAAATCACGCACTGCGACCTCTTTGCGATTGAGTATCGCGTATACGTGCCCTGTTGCAACGTCGAAATAGACGGCGTAATAACCGAAAAGGGTTTGACTCGAAAAGAGATTATCGATGGTGTCGGTCGCTTCAAGAACTCTTCACTAAAAACTGTGAAGATTCTTGCATGCGATCGACTGAAATCTGTGTCACAAAAAAATGACAAAAGGGTTCTCAATCGGACAAACCTTTTTTCGTGTGACTTTTGAGGGTTCCGCCCTTCCAAACTACGTTGCAATAGGTGCACTTCGTTTACCTGTTCGGTTGTTTGTACCCCGGTTAATGAAATGTAACAAATGTATGCAACTCGGTCACACGGCCGCCTATTGTTGCAATAAAAAACGTTGCGCAGATTGTGGAGAGAGCCATGATGAGAATCCTTACGCGAAAGAGCACAAGTGTCTTCATTGCGGCGGGACTCCTCATGATATTATTCAATGCCCGGTGTACAAACAACGAGGGGAAAAAATCAAGCGTTCCTTAAAGGAACGTTCCAAGCGGACTTATGCAGAAATGCTTAAGAGTTCCGTTCCAACGACTCAGGACAATCCCTACTCCATTCTGCCGAACGACGAGCCTGTTTTAAACAGACAGTTTTAAATACAGGGGAAGCAACTAGGATAGCCAACCCTCCTGCACGGGCAAGTATGCTAGACATATCACTTTGCTCTTCTTCATTATCCCTGGATTGCACGTGGAAGGTAATCCAAGATCCCCACGGTAGTGATCACCTGCCAATAATTTTAACGATCGCCAATGAATCAGGTTCTCGTGAGTCAGTCGATATTGCGTATGACCTCACGAAAAATATTGACTGGAGAAAATTTGCAGAAACAATATCTGAAGCATTCGCTATCCAACTCTTGACGAGTAAAGTTCAGTGTCGGTATTGTGCGTTGCCACTTTTGCTATTGTGCTATTGGTACGAGTGAATCGTGTACGAGTGAAGGTCATTGCTGTCCGCTTTCGACCTGACCTTTTGTGAAGTGAAACGAAGGAACAAAGGAAGCAGCGCTCTTGCAGCGAGCCGGATTGCGGCTGTTGAACTGATTCGGCATAACGGGATCGCCATCGCGTGACTGTCGCAAACGGGATTCATCATCACGTGGCTGCGTAAGCTATTCTTGCGCTATTGTGTTGTCTCCGTAGCGCGTAGCCTCTGTCTCTCCCTGATTAGGGCAGTAGAGCGCATTATTGGAACAACTTATATATTAAGATTATTGTTAAAATCAAAAATAATTTAGAAATAAGACAGAAATTTTTGTAAAATGGAGAATAGTGGAGGATCTCCAGAGATGGAGATCTCCGATAATGAATCTCATACAAGATCTGGGAAAAAACATAAACGAGTCCCTCATAAGGAAGATAATTCTTCTGGGGACGAATCCGCTCATCCTACCAAGCCCCCCTCTAAGAAAATTGCAAGCCTCCCTTCTCGACCCACTGTTACTTCCACTCCCCCTCTCCCATCATCGATTTCGTTTCCCCCTTCTGATGCTTACGATCCAACCCAATCCTCGTCCTCGTCCTCATCCTCATCCTCGTCCTCGTCCTCGTCCTCGTCCTCGTCTTCCCCCTCTGTTGTCACCGCTCCACGTGTCAGAGTTTATCCAGAATATGCACCTGGAACTGGCCCTTGGGTTGTTTTCCTCCGGCCAAAACCGAAAGGAAAAAACCTTAACGTGATTCAGATCATGAAAGATCTGGCCAGATACACTTCTGTATCTGAAATTCGCAGGGTTAGACCGAACAAATTGCGAGTTGTCGTGAATGAACGGAAACACGCAAACGAGATTGTTGCTGATCAACATTTCACTCTCGAATATCGAACATTTATACCCTCCCATAACGTAGAAATTGAGGGGGTGATAACTGAAACGGGTCTGACGAGCGAACAAATAAAAGCAGAAGGAAAAGGCAAGTTCAAGAAGCTCCCCTCAATGGAAGTGAAAATCTTGGACTGTCGCCAACTCGGGAAACTTTCCCATGATGGGGACCAAACTAAATTTACGCCGTCCGACTCGTTTCGAGTCACCTTTGCTGGTGCCGCCCTCCCTGACTACGTTATGGTGGACAAATTGAGACTACCTGTGCGACTCTTCGTGCCAAAGCCCATGACTTGCAACAAATGCAAGTCAGTTGGTCACACTTCGGATTATTGTGCCAACAAGGAGCGCTGTGCCACTTGCGGAGAGCAACATGAGGGGAAATCCTGCAGTGCGACTGAGCATAAATGTCCATATTGCGGGGGATCCCCACACGAGCTCTCAGTTTGTGAAAATTACAAGAGTCGCTGGGAGAAACAGAAGCGCTCTTTGAAGGAACGCTCGAAACGCACTTTTGCGGATATTTTAAAGGGCGCTTCTCCACTGGCCCAACAACAACAACCAATCAACACACAAAATGTCTTCGCCACGTTGCCCGTTGACGAAATAGAAGCGGACACAGCTAACGGGGGCACACCGTTCATTTTCCAAGGGAATCCCCGGCGCAAAAATGTGACCACTCCCAAAGTTCAAGGACAAGCCCCTCCGGTGATACACCCTGTTAGCATGCCTAAAAAATCGAGTGCAGCGGATAAGCAAAATCAGGTTCCTCCTGGTTTCCGTGGGAATAATTCACCTTCGAATGGACCAGCACTCGAGGGGACATCAAAAACCCCAACTGTCCCTATTTTTCCGTCCAGTTCAACTTCCCAATCGGGATTTATAAAGTTGTCTGACCTTTTGGACCAAATCTTCAAGTGTTTTAATGTTTCCGACTCCATCAGAACCCTTGTCATCTCAATGCTTCCAGTATTAAAGACAATTTTGCAACAATTGATGCAAACATGGCCCCTCCTTGCAATGATTATCTCTCTTGATGTCTAATTCAAATAGAGAGGTCGGAGATATCACTGTTTTACAGTGGAATTGTCGTAGTCTTATCCCTAAATTGGATACATTCAAAATTTTAATTCATAACTACAATTGTGATGTTTTTGCTCTGTCCGAAACTTGGCTTTCTTCGCGAGATGATATCTCTTTCCACGATTTTAATATTATACGCTTGGACCGTGATGATAGATACGGAGGGGTGCTTATGGAGATCAATAAGTGCCACTCATTTTTTAGAATTGACCTTCCACCTATTGGAGGGATCGAAGCTGTTGCTTGTCATGCAAACATCAGAGGCAAAGACCTCTGTATTGTCAGCTTGTATTGGCCTCCGAGAGCTGCGGTTAGCCGCAAACAACTTGATGACATGTGCTCACTCCTTCCTGAGCCACGATTGATCTTGGGAGACTTCAACTCTCACGGAACTGCCTGGGGGGAACAGTACGACGACAATCGTTCATTGTTGATATATGACCTTTGTAACAGCTTCAATATGACCGTTTTGAATACTGGGGAAACAACACGTGTACCTAAACCTCCTGCTAACCCAAGTGCTCTTGACCTCTCGCTTTGCTCGAATTCACTATCGTTAGATTGCAAGTGGAATGTAATCCAGGACCCCAACGGTAGTGATCACTTGCCAATCAAAGTTTCCATCACCATTGGGTCGAATTCTTCTGAATCTATAAACATGGCATATGACCTCACAAGACACATTGACTGGAAAAAATATGCGGACGCGATTGCTCTAGCCATCAATTCCAGAGATGGTTTACCTCCATTGGAGGAGTATAACTTCCTTTCTCGTTTGATCTATGACAGCGCGGTTCGCGCTCAAACGAAACCCATCCCAGGTTCCACCATTTCCCGAAGGCGTCCCAATCTATGGTGGGATAGCCAATGTTCCAAGCTTTATGTAGAAAAATCGAATGCATTTAAAGCTTTTCGGAAACGTGGAACCCCTGAAAATTTTCAAACGTATTTAGCCCTTGAAGATCAATTTAAAAACTTAATCAAAGGGAAAAAACGTGCTTATTGGCGAAATTTCGTGGGAGGTTTGTCACGAGAAACGTCAATGAAAAAATTATGGAAAGTGGCTCGAAACATGAGAAATCGCTCTTCAACGAATGAAAGCGAAGAATATTCACATCGATGGATTTTTAATTTTGCACGGAAGGTTTGTCCTGATTCCGCTCCTGTGCAAAAAATTGTTCGAGATATACCACAAGATAGGTGCGATCTTGATTCCGAGTTTTCGATGGTAGAATTCTCTCTTGCTCTGCTCTCATGTAACAATTCTGCTCCGGGATCGGATAGAATTAAGTTCAACTTGCTGAAAAACCTCCCTGATGTGGCGAAACATCGCTTGTTGAATTTATTCAATCGGTTTCTGGAGAATAATATTGTTCCAGATGATTGGAGACAAGTACGAGTTATAGCTATTCAAAAACCCGGAAAACACGCGTCCGACTTCAATTCGTACCACCCAATAGCAATGCTGTCTTGTATACGGAAATTGTTGGAGAAAATGATCTTGTTTCGCCTTGATCGATGGGTTGAAACGAATGGCCTACTCTCAGATACACAATATGGGTTCCGCAGGGGCAAGGGGACGAATGATTGTCTTGCGTTGCTTTCTTCAGAAATTCAAATGGCTTACGCCGAAAAAAAACAAATGGCTTCAGTATTCTTGGACATAAAGGGGGCCTTCGATTCTGTTTCAATAGAGGTTTTGTCGGACAAATTACACTCTCGGGGTCTGCCGCCTCTATTGAATAATATGTTATATAACTTGCTTTGTGAGAAACATTTGAACTTTTCTCACGGAGATTCGGCAGTATGTCGGGTCTCTTACATGGGCCTCCCCCAGGGCTCATGTTTAAGCCCCCTTTTGTACAACTTCTATGTAAGCGACATCGACAATTGCCTTACACAAAATTGCAGCCTAAGACAACTTGCAGATGATGGAGTGGTGTCTGTCGTCGGATCAAACGAATCCGACCTGCAAGGACCCTTACAAGATACTTTGAACAATTTTTCAACCTGGGCCATTGGGCTAGGGATCGAATTCTCCACGGAGAAAACAGAGATGATGGTTTTTTCTAGGAAGCATAGACCAGCAAAACCAAAGCTTCAACTTTTGGGTAAACCGATCACTCATGCTATGTCATTCAAGTATCTTGGGGTCTGGTTCGACTCCAAATGTACTTGGGGGGCCCATATTAGGTATCTGAGTAAAAAATGCCAACAAAGAATAAACTTTCTCCGTACAATTACCGGCACCTGGTGGGGAGCCCACCCAGAAGATCTTATAATGTTGTATCGAACAACTATTCTCTCAGTGATGGAGTATGGCAGTTTCTGTTTTCAATCAGCTGCCAAAACACACCTCATTAAACTCGAGCGAATTCAGTATCTTTGTCTCCGTATTGCGTTGGGATGTATGCCCTCAACGCATACCATGAGTCTCGAGGTTTTGGCAGGCCTACTCCCACTAAAAGATCGCTTCAAATTATTATCTCTTCGGTTCTTCATCCGGTGTAAGGTCATGAACCCATTGGTGATCGGAAATTTTGAGCAGCTGATCGAGCTAAATTTTCACACCGGATTCATGAGTTCATATCATGAATTCATCTCCATGCAGGTTGATCCTTCTTCGTATATTCTCAACCGTGTTTGTTTCCCTGACTACATCAATTCCTCTGTGCATTTTGATCTGTCCATGAAGCAAGATATCCATGAATATTCAGATTACCAACGATCGAGGATCGCTCCAACGATCTTCGATGAAAAGTATGGGGGTATCAATTGTGATAATATGTACTTTACTGATGGGTCCACTATAAACGAGTCCACAGGATTTGGAGTGTTCAACGAATTTTTTAGCACCTCACACAGTCTTCAGAATCCTTGCTCAGTGTATATTGCTGAATTGGCAGCAATTCATTGGGCGCTGGACAGCGTCGCCTCACGACCTGTTGAACACTATTACATTGTAACGGATAGTCTTAGCTCTGTCGAAGCTATCCGTTCAGTGAGGCCGGAAAAGCACTCGCCGTACTTCCTTGAGAGAATACGAGAAATTTTGAGTGCTTTATCCAGACGCTGTTATGTCATTACCTTTATCTGGGTCCCTTCACATTGCTCAATTCCGGGTAATGAGAGGGCTGACTCATTAGCAAAGGTAGGTGCAATTGAAGGCGATATTTATCAGCGTCAAATCGCCTTCAATGAATTTTATTCTTTAGTCCGCAAAAATACCATCGCTAACTGGCAACGCAAGTGGAATGAAGATGAATTGGGCCGGTGGTTTCACTCGATTATCCCTAAGGTTAGCCTCAAACCGTGGTTCAAAAGTCTAGACTTGAGTCGGGACTTTATTCGCACCTTCTCCCGACTCATGTCCAACCACTGTTCGTTAGATACACTACTCTTCCGTTTCAATCTTGCCAGCAGCAATCTCTGCGTTTGTGGCCAAGGTTATCACGACATCGAGCACATTGTTTGGTCGTGCGAGGTGTATCTGGTCGCCAGATCGAATTTAAAAAACTCCCTTCGGGCCCGAGGAAGACAGCCCAATGTGCCGGTGAGAGATGTGTTGGCTCGGTTAGACCTTGATTACATGTCCCATATATATGTTTTCCTTAAAGCTATAGATCTTCGTGTGTGATTGTCCCTACATCCTTATACCCTCCTTTCCTTCCTTTGCGGGTAATTCGTCCCCTTGCTATAAATAGTAGAATATGTTGAAATGTAAATAAACTATAGATATACGCATAGATTTAAGAATTGAGTGCTCATCAACATTGTTACAATTTCCTTATATCCCATCCTTCTCCTAAAAATATGTCACCCTTCTAAACTCGAGTACACCGCGAGTAATCGGTTTTCCACCTTACTAACCATAGATGTAAGAAAATTGTTTCTATATATATATAGTTTTAAAAATATATTTAAGAATTCGGCTCCTTTAAACTTAAGTAACTGAGCCTGTAAAAATAAACGAATTAAAAAAAAAAATATCTGAAGCACTTGTTTCAATGCATGAACTTCCTCCACTCGAAGAGTATAACTTTATATCGAGTTTGATTTACGAAAGCGCACTTCAAGCTCAAAAGAAACGTGTTCCTGCTACCACTTTCCGACGTCGTCCTCTATCACTTTGGTGGGACAAGGAGTGTTCAAAGGTCTACCTTGAAAAATCATCCGCTTTCAAAAAATTCAGGAAAACTGGATTAGTGGAATGGTTTCGAAAATACCAAGCTCTAGAAGCCAAACTAAAAGGTCTGATTAAAGCAAAAAAGCGTGGATATTGGCGGAAGTTCGCCAATGGTTTGTCAAGGGAGACCGCTATGAGCACTCTTTGGAATACGGCTAGGAGAATGCGTGGCTGGAACCATACAAATGAAAGTGAGGAATACTCTGACCGTTGGATTTTCAAATTTGCAAGAAATGTTTGTCCCGATTCCGTTCCTGCACAAAACGTCGTACGCGACATTCCGCTCCAAGGCGATTATGAGGATTTTTCGATGGTAGAATTCTCAATTGCACTTCTCTCATGTAACAATTCAGCTCCGGGGTCGGACAAGATTAAATTCAACTTATTGAAGAATCTTCCCGACTTGGCAAAACAGCGTTGGCTGAACTTGTTCAACAAGTTTCTGGAGCTGAATAGTGTCCCGCATGACTGGAGACAAGTGAGAGTGATAGCCATACGGAAACCCAACAAGCCGGCTTGCGATCACAATTCGTATAGGCCCATTGCAATGTTATCCTGTATTCGTAAATTGTTAGAGAAAATGATTCTACTTCGTTTGGACAAGTGAGTTGAAACGAACAATTTGCTGTCAAATACGCAGTTTGGCTTCCGCCGAGGTAAAGGGACGAACGATTGTCTCGCGCTGCTATCTTCTGAAATCCAAATCGCATTTGCTCGCAAAGAACAAATGGCTTCCGTTTTTCTCACTATCAAAGGGGCATTTGATTCCGTTTCCATGAAAATTCTCTCAGAGAAACTTCATAATCGTGGACTTTCGCCAATTCTGAATAATTTCCTGTACAATTTACTCTCAGAAAAGCACATGTTTTTCAATCATGGCAGCTTGAAATCTTCTCGATACAGTTTTATGGGCCTGCCACAAGGCTCCTGCCTAAGCCCCCTCTTGTACAGTTTTTACGTCAATGATATAGATGATTGTCTAACTAGAGATTGCACGCTGAGACAACTTGCAGACGATGGAGTTATTTCCATCACGGGTACTAATCCCGCCGTTCTGCAAAAATCCTTGCAAGATACCCTGAACAACCTGTTCACGTGGGCTCTCAAGCTGGGTATCGAATTTTCTACGGAGAAAACCGAAATGGTCGTTTTTTCTAGGAAGCACGAACCCGCTCAATTCCTGCTTCACCTATCCGGCAAAGCGATCAGGCACTCGATGTTTTTCAAATACCTTGGAGTATATTTTGACTCTAAATGTACCTGGGGAATACACATTGCGTATTTGAAACAGAAATGCCAGCAAAGAATCAATTTTCTCCAAACAATAACCGGAACATGGTAGGGCGCCCATCCAGGAGACCTCATTCAGTTGTACAAAACAACGATATTGTCAGTGTTAGAATATGGCAGTTTTTGCTTCCGATCAGCTGCTAGGATTCATATTCTCAAGCTGGAGAGAATACAATATCGTTGCTTGCGTATAGCAATGGGGTGTTTGCATTCGACACATACGAAGAGTCTCGAAGTTTTGGCAGGAGTACCCCCGCTTACTCTTCGGTTCACAGAATTATCCTACAGATTTCTCATCCGTTGCAAGATCATGAATCCATTGGTGATTGATAACTTCGAAAATCTACTCTAACTGACTCCTCAGTCAAGTTTTATGTCTTTATACCATGAGTACCTTACCCATGAAGTGCACCCTTCACCGGGCATCTCCAACCAAGTTTGCTTCCCATACTTTTGCAATTCCTCTGTAAATTTTGATCTATCCATGCGACAAACGATCCATGGAATCCCAGATCATCTACGCTCCGATTATATTTCGGAGATATTTTCGGCAGAATATGGGAAAGTTAGATCTGATAAAATGTTCTTTACTGACGGTTCATGCATAAACGGGGCATCTTCAATGAAAATTCCAGTGCCTTTTTCAAACTCAATGATCCTTGTTCCGTGTATGTCGCTGAACTGGGTGCGATATACTACGCTTTAGGGATCATTGAAACATTGCCCATCGACCATTATTTTATTTTTTCAGACAGTCTCAGCTCAATAGAGGCAATCCGCTCAATGAAAGTTGATAAACGTTCATCTTATTTCCTAACAAGAATAAGACATCTATTGAGTGTTTTGGTTGAAAAATTATTCAAGATTACCTTAGCATGGGTTCCCTCTCATTGCTCGATTCCGGGGAATGAGAAAGCGGACTCGCTAGAAGGCACACTTTTTGAAAGGCAAATTGCTTATAATGAATTTTTTCACATTCCTCGTCAGGACACACTCGTTAGTTGGCAGCGCATGTGGAGTGAAGATGAGTTCGGTCGTTGGTTACACACGATTATCCCTAAGGTTTCGACGAAAGCGTGCTTTAAGGGATTGAATGTAGGTCGTGATTTCATTCGCGTGATATCTCGGCTTATGTCCAATCACTACAACCTAAACGCGCATCTTTATCGAATTGGGCAGCAAACAATCTTTATGATTGTGGCGATGGCTACCACGACATCGAGCATGTTGTCTGGTCGTGTATCCGGTTCCATACTGCTCGCTCTCAGCTCTCTAGAGCACTGAGAGCAAAAGGCAGACAATCATATATCCCGTCCGGGATATCTTAGGTAGCCGTGATCCTGATCTTCTGCTTCATCTATACCTGTTCCTCAGAAACGCCGATGTCAACGTTTAATGATGTGTCCTTCGTTGTGTCCCTGTTTCATATCCCTCCTATCCGATCTATAAACTTTTACTTGGTCGCGGCAATACATACACACACTCTTTATAGATACACGGGCCAAAGGTTGTGCAGTCCACTGATCATTCAACAAGAGCCAAAGGTTGTACCGCTCATGACAACTCTACACGAGCTGATGTTTGCGCCGGCTAGTGACCATTCTATCCTGGATTCCTCGAGAAGTCGCACCACGCTAGATATGAGGTACAGACTAGGGGGGCGTTGCTGATTAATGGTCAGCTGCATCCCAATAGGTAGTATCCCGTGTCGGGCACAGGTACAGAGCATTGAAGACAGCAACATCACAATTACGAAAACACTTGTAATACTAACCACGAGCCAACCGCGAGTAATCGGTTACATATTACTAACATAGTTATAAGGCAAACATTGTCGAAATATTGAACTCCCGGCCCCGTCAGGTTGACGCCATATGAGCCTTAATAAAAATATATATTTTGGATAAAAAAAAAATCAATACTTTCAAACAATCACGTTTTCATACTATTACCAAGTTTATGGGTCCAATCGCAGAACTGTTCATTGATTGATCTTCTAATCGACCCCGTTTAATTTTCTATGGCAGCTCCCCCTTAGAGAGGGAGGTGGAGTGTCTAACCACCGTAAAAACATTTATGGCACCCTAAAACCTCCGCATGCCAAATATGGTTTCATTTGCTTGATTAATTCTCGAGTTATGCAGAAATTTGTGTTTCATGTGTATGGCAGCCTCACCTAAGAGAGGGGCGAGGAGTGTCTAACCACCATAGAATCATTTATTGCACCTTAAAACCTTCACATGCAAAATTTGGTTCAATTTGCTTGATTAATTCTCGAGTAATGCAGAAATTTGAGTTTCATTTGTATGGCAGCCCCCCCTTAGAGAGGGGGTGGAGAGTGTAATCACCATATAAACATTTATTGCACCCTGAAACCTCCATATGCCTAATTTGGTTCCATTTGCTTGGTTATTCTCGAGTAATGCAGAGATTTGTGTTTCATTTGTATGGCAAACCCCCCTTAGAGAGGGAGTGGAGTGTCTAACCACCACATAAACATTTATTGCACCCTAAAACCTTCACATGTCAAATTTGGTTTCATTTGCTAGATTAATTCTCGAGTCATGCGGAAATTTGTGTTTCATTTGTATGGCAGCCCTCCCTTAGAGAGGGGGGGGGGTAGGTGGGTCTCAAACTATCACGAAAACCTCCCCCGGCACCAAAAACCCCTACATACCAATTTTCATGTTTATCGGTTCAGTAGTTTCCGAGTCCATAAGAATCAGACAGACAGACAGACAAACAGAAATCCTTTTTTTTTTTATATATAGATAGATTGAGTTTAACAAACTTTAGTTTACAAAGTGTATTCATTTGGTATTTCTCAGTTGTAATTTGTTTTAGAATATTGTTCTTGTGCTTCTGCAGGCATGGACTCAACACGAGAACTGATAGTAGTTTAGTATCTGAAGGAATTGAAATTGTGTAAGATTGATAGAAAACTCAAACACATGGGAGATGTATTAGGTTGGGGAAAAAGAAATTTATTATTTTGAATGATAACATCGCAGAAATAATCGGACTTGACCGGCATCACCTAGGAGCTAAAGATGGACCATTGAACAGTTTTAAACCATTTGCGCTAAACTGGATTCAAAAAGAAGCTCGATGTTTGGATGCCACACCAATTAACACAAAAAAAACATCATGAATCGAATTTCCATCTGCAAATCATTGGCCAAACGGAATGAAATCGACCTTTTTCTTAAATCGTTGGTGACTGGGGATAAGAAATGTATCACATACGACAGAATTGTGCGCAACAATCATAGTCAAAGCGTGGTGAAGTAGTTCAAACGGTGGTTAAATCAGGACTATCGGCCAGGAAGGTTCTACTGCCATATGGCCGAGCACTAAATTCAGATCTCTACTGTCAACAACTGGACCATTTGAAGCCAGCGATTGACCAGAAACGGCCACAATTAGCCAACAGAAGAGGCGCTGCGTTCCACCACACATGTTTGTAGTGACTCGCCATAACTCCGGGAGCTTGGCTGGGAAGTTTGAATGCATCTATCATATAGTCCGGACTTGACATTAAGCGATTATCACCTTTTTCTCGCACTGCAAAAAATCGATTACTAGAGCTTTTCGCCAATAAGGGCCAAGACTTCTATGATAGAGGCATTATGAAGTTACCTTAAAATGGCAACAACTTTACAACAAAACGGTGCATATTTGACCCACATCGGATTTCTTTTTCCCCTACCTAATATATTTTTTATATTTTCTTTTGAACATCGAGTGGATTGATGGCTTGTTTTATTTCTAAATAAACAGAAGTAAAACAATTTGACATTTCTATGGTTTCTACCCTATATAAGCGCAAGTAACGCTCATTCGAATCAGTACCTGTAGCATTTTGATAGCCCCATATCTCGCATTTGAGCATTATAATCACCCTATAAGATTGCATTAATAGGGTGGACATAGTGCAGACAGATATTATATTAATTCAGGGCTATTGCCTACTGTTTACTTGAGTTGTCTAATTGACAGAAGAGGTTCATCATTATTTCGTTATTTAAGTAATGTTTTGAGATCACGTTGAGTACTTACAGTCAACTTATCATCGACATTGGAACGTTAGAGCTCACCTGAAAGGGAACAAAACATAAAAATGAGTTGAAGCCTTTGTTTTTACTTATGAATGTGCAATGAAAATATCTAAATATACACTTTGTATTAATTCCTGATAATTTATTTTATTTTATTTATAAAGTATCAATGAACAACATTTCATTTTAATTAACTATGATTATATAGGAGGTATATATAAACTATTTTATCGTAAAACCGGTAAATGTTGAACTAAACATATTCCATTACAATCATAGTGCAAATCTAGTCTGTCTGGGAAGTGAAACATGAGCAATGTATTGGATTGAGGAATAAGTTCGTATCGTAGTTTTTATTTAAACAAAAAACAATAATCATTGGTTCGACAACTCGCAAGCAGATCGGACAAGTTATTAATCGATCCAACAAAGGTGTTTTTTTCACATCGAATAATAGTGTGCTTTTTCATCGGTTGCGCTTGCGAGTGTTGATCGAGTGTTGACCGATTTTTTTTATATGGCTGAGGGCGGGAAGGATCCCCCATCGACGCCATTGAATATTTCCGATACCGATCCTCCTCCTGAAGAGCAGGAAGATGAAGCAGAAGTTGAGGAAGAAACTTCTGTATATGAAGTTGGAAGTTCCGAAGATGAGGACATTGACGAAAAACAGGATTTTCGTCCAAAAGAATACCATGAAAGCTCCAAAGGCCCATTCATTGTATACTTTAGACGAAAATCTAAACCTCTCAATGTCATTCGTATCTCGAAGGAACTTACTCAGAAGTTTTCTGCAGTTACCGAGATTACACGGATGGGGCCAGACAAACTACGAGTTGTCGTCTCAAGCAGGACCCAAGCGAACGAAATCACGCACTGCGACCTCTTTGCGATTGAGTATCGCGTATACGTGCCCTGTTGCAACGTCGAAATAGACGGCGTAATAACCGAAAAGGGTTTGACTCGAAAAGAGATTATCGATGGTGTCGGTCGCTTCAAGAACTCTTCACTAAAAACTGTGAAGATTCTTGCATGCGATCGACTGAAATCTGTGTCACAAAATGACAAAAATGACAAAAGGGTTCTCAATCGGACAAACTCTTTTCGTGTGACTTTTGAGGGTTCCGCCCTTCCAAACTACGTTGCAATAGGTGCACTTCGTTTACCTGTTCGGTTGTTTGTACCCCGGGTAATGAAATGCAACAAATGTATGCAACTCGGTCACACGGCCGCCTATTGTTGCAATAAAAAACGTTGCGCAGATTGTGGAGACAGCCATGATGAGAATCCTTGCGCGAAAGAGCACAAGTGTCTTCATTGCGGCGGGACCCCTCATGATCTTATCCAATGCCCGGTGTACAAACAACGAGGGGAGAAAATCAAGCGTTCCTTAAAGGAACGTTCCAAGCGGACTTATGCAGAAATGCTTAAGAATTCCGTACCAACGAATCAGGACAATCCCTACTCCATTCTGCAGAACGACGAGCCTGTTGCTGACGCTCCCAATGCAGGAAGTTCCGGTACATCGCAGGGTGCCGTCAGGAAAAGAAAAATTACTTCTTTTCCATCACTCCCCAGAAAGAATACCGAAACTTCCCAAGTTGGAATGAAGCCTCGAACTGAACGTGCTGAGAATAGGCCGAAGCATGTACCTCCCGGTTTACGTGGTCATGCTACCAACCAGGGGTCCTCAGCACTTCCCGGAACAACAACGAACACGTCTGTTCCATTTTCGCGGTCGAGGCAACAGCCACAATCTGGTTTGCTTGCACTTTCTGACCTGGTGGACAACATTTTAAATGCTTTAAATATAAATGACCCTCTTAAAAGCATAGTATTATGTTTGCTTCCGATTGTGAGAACATTTTTGAAAGAAAAATGTGGTTTTTTGGCAGCGTTCATTTCCCTCGATGCCTGATTCAGTGCAAGAGGTCAAGGATTTGACCACTGTAATACAGTGGAATTGCAGAAGCATCATCCCTAAACTAGATCAATTTAAATTTTTAGTTCATAGTTCTAACTGTGATGTATTTTCCCTCTGTGAAACATGGCTTTCTTCAGCCGACGAGCTGAATTTCCACGATTTCAACATTATTCGCCTCGATCGAAATGACTCGTTTGGTGGCGTACTATTGGGGATCAAAAAATGTCACTCCTTCTATAGAGTCACTCTCCCATCGATGACAGGCATTGAAGTTGTCGCTTGCCAGACACAAATCAAAGGCAAAGACTTCTGCATTGCCTCGATATATATTCCTCCAAGAACCATGGTCGGCCGCCATCAGTTTTTTGATATCATCGAGGCATTGCCGGAGCCGCGGCTAATCTTAGGTGACCTCAACTCCCATGGAACAGCATGGGGGTCACACTACGATGACAGCCGTGCCACGTTGATTTATGATCTGTGCGACAACTTCAACATGACAGTTTTAAATACAGGGGAAGCAACTAGGATAGCCAACCCTACTGCACGGGCAAGTATGCTAGACATATCACTTTGCTCTTCTTCGTTATCCCTGGATTGCACGTGGAAGGTAATCCAAGATCCCCACGGTAGTGATCACCTGCCAATAATTTTAACGATCGCCAATGAATCAGGTTCTCGTGAGTCAGTCGATATTGCGTATGACCTCACGAAAAATATTGACTGGAGAAAATTTGCAGAAACAATATCTGAAGCACTTGTTTCAATGCATGAACTTCCTCCACTCGAAGAGTATAACTTTATATCGAGTTTGATTTACGAAAGCGCACTTCAAGCTCAAAAGAAACGTGTTCCTGCTACCACTTTCCGACGTCGTCCTCCATCATTTTGGTGGGACAAGGAGTGTTCAAAGGTCTACCTTGAAAAATCATCCGCTTTCAAAAAATTCAGGAAAACTGGATTAGTGGAATGGTTTCGAAAGTACCAAGCTCTAGAAGCCAAACTAAAAGGTCTGATTAAAGCAAAAAAGCGTGGATATTGGCGGAAATTCGTCAATGGTTTGTCAAGGGAGACAGCTATGAGCACTCTTTGGAATACGGCTAGGAGAATGCGTGGCTGGAACCATACAAATGAAAGTGAGGAATACTCTGACCGTTGGATTTTCAAATTTGCAAGAAAGGTTTGTCCCGATTCCGTTCCTGCACAAAACGTCGTACGCGACATTCCGCTCCAATGCGATTATGAGAATTTTTCGATGGTAGAATTCTCAATTGCCCTCCTCTCATGTAACAATTCAGCTCCTGGGTCGGACAAGATTAAATTCAACTTGTTGAAGAATCTTCCCGACTTGGCGAAACAGCGTTTGCTGAACTTGTTCAACAAGTTTCTGGAGCTGAATATTGTCCCGCATGACTGGAGACAAGTGAGAGTGATAGCCATACGAAAACCCAACAAGCCGGCTTGCGATCACAACTCGTATAGGCCGATTGCAATGTTATCCTGTATTCGTAAATTGTTAGAGAAAATGATTCTACTTCGTTTGGACAAGTGGGTTGAAACGAACAATTTGCTGTCAAATACGCAGTTTGGCTTCCGCCGAGGTAAAGGGACGAACGATTGTCTCGCGCTGCTATCTTCTGAAATCCAAATCGCATTTGCTCGTAAAGAACAAATGGCTTCCGTTTTTCTCGATATCAAAGGGGCATTTGATTCAGTTTCCATGGAAATTCTCTCAGAGAAACTTCATAATCGTGGACTTTCGCCAATTCTGAATAATTTCCTGTACAATTTACTCTCAGAAAAGCACATGTTTTTCAATCATGGCAGCTTGAAATCTTCTCGATACAGTTTTATGGACCTGCCACAAGGCTCCTGCCTAAGCCCCCTCTTGTACAGTTTTTACGTCAATGATATAGATGATTGTCTAACTAGAGATTGCACGCTGAGACAACTTGCAGACGATGGAGTTATTTCCATCACCGGTACTAATCCCGCCGTTCTGCAAAAATCCTTGCAAGATACCCTGAACAACCTGTTCACGTGGGCTCTCAAGCTGGGTATCGAATTTTCTACGGAGAAAACCGAAATGGTCGTTTTTTCTAGGAAGCACGAACCCGCCCAATTCCAGCTTCACCTATCCGGCAAAACGATCAAGCACTCGATGTTTTTCAAATACCTTGGAGTATATTTTGACTCTAAATGTACCTGGGGAATACACATTGCGTATTTGAAACAGAAATGCCAGCAAAGAATCAATTTTCTCCAAACAATAACCGGAACATGGTGGGGCGCCCATCCAGGAGACCTCATTCAGTTGTACAAAACAACGATATTATCAGTGTTAGAATATGGCAGTTTTTGCTTCCGATCAGCTGCCAGAATTCATATTCTCAAGCTGGAGAGAATACAATATCGTTGCTTGCGTATAGCTATGGGGTGTTTGCATTCGACACATACGATGAGTCTCGAAGTTTTGGCAGGAGTACCCCCGCTTACTCTTCGGTTCACAGAATTATCCTACAGATTTCTCATCCGTTGCAAGATCATGAATCCATTGGTGATTGATAACTTCGAAAATCTACTCCAACTGACTCCTCAGTCAAGTTTTATGTCTTTGTACCATGATTTCCTTACCCATGAAGTGCACCCTTCACCGGGCATCTCCAACCAAGTTTGCTTCCCATACTTTTGCAATTCCTCTGTCAATTTTGATCTGTCCATGCGACAAAAAAACCATGGAATCCCAGATCATCTACGCTCCGATTCTATTCCGCCGATATTTTCGGCAGAATATGGGAAAGTTAGATCTGATAAAATGTTCTTTACTGACGGTTCATTCATAAACGGGTCCACTGGCTTCGGCATCTTCAATGAAAATTCCAGTGCCTCTTTCAAACTCAAAGATCCTTGTTCCGTGTATGTCGCTGAACTGGGTGCGATATACTACGCACTAGGGATCATTGAAACACTGCCCATCGACCATTATTTTATTTGTTCAGACAGTCTTAGCTCAATAGAGGCAATTCGTTCAATGAAAGTTGATAAACGCTCATCTTATTTCCTAACAAGAATAAGACATCTATTGAGTGTTTTGGTCGAAAAATTATTCAAGATTACCTTAGCATGGGTTCCCTCTCATTGCTCGATTCCGGGGAATGAGAAAGCGGACTCGCTAGCTAAGGTGGGCGCTTCAGAAGGCACACTTTTTGAAAGGCAAATTGCCTATAATGAATTTTTTCACATTCCTCGCCAGGACACACTCGTTAGTTGGCAGCGCATGTGGAGTGAAGATGAGTTCGGTCGCTGGTTACACACGATTATTCCTAAGGTTTCGACGAAAGCTTGGTTTAAGGGATTGAATGTAGGTCGTGATTTCATTCGCGTGATATCTCGGCTTATGTCCAATCACTACAACCTAAACGCGCATCTCTATCGCATTGGGCTCGCAGCAAACAATCTTTGTGATTGTGGCGATGGCTACCACGACATCGAGCATGTTGTCTGGTCGTGTATCCGGTTCCATGCTGCTCGCTCTCAGCTCTCTAGAGCACTGAGAGCAAAAGGCAGACAATCGGATATCCCCGTCCGGGATATCTTAGGTAGCCGTGATCCTGATCTTCTACTTCATCTATACCTGTTCCTCAGAAACGCCGATGTCAACGTTTAATGATGTTTCCTTCGTTGTGTCCCTGTTTCATATCCCTCCTATCCGATCTATAAACTTTTACTTAGTCGCGGCAATACATACACACACTCTTTACAGATACACGGGCCAAAGGTTGTGCAGTCCACTGATCATTCAACAAGAGCCAAAGGTTGTACCGCTCATGACAACTCTACACGAGCTGATGTTTGCGCCGGCTAGTGACCATTCTATCCTGGATTCCTCGAGAAGTCGCACCACGCTAGATATGGGGTACAGACTTGGGGGCGTTGCTGATTAATGGTCAGCTGCATCCCAATAGGAAGTATCCCGTGTCGGGCACAGGTACAGAGCATTGGAGACAGCAACATCACAATTACGAAAACACTTGTAATACTAACCTCGAGCCAACCGCGAGTAATCGGTTACATATTACTAACATAGTTATAAGGCAAACATTGTCGAAATATTGAACTCCCGGCCCCGTCAGGTTGACGCCATATGAGCCTTAATAAAAATATATATTTTGGATAAAAAAAAAAAAAACAATAATTATATCAGCAAGTTAATCAATTATATATTCGCCGCAGTTCATTTTTCCCGCCAATTCACGACTGGTTTGGCAACCGTTCTTCTTCAAAAGTGATGTGAGACGTTCTCCATCGAATTCAGAAGGGGCGTGTCATCGACGTCAAAGTGGCCATTTTTGAACTTTGCAAACCATTTCTGTGCTGTAGACCTCCTCCATACACGTCGCAAAGGTTTCGCCAGTTTCGGCAACTTTTTTGACGTAGAACTACGTCTTTCAGGAAGGGTGCCAAATCAGAAAACAGTTCACGTTTTTATGAAATAAAGTTAACGTTAATAACTATTTTCACTGTGAACGAATTCTCACGATTTGCATACCAATCGAATCGGAAATTCTTTATGATGATATGCTTGATTGATATGCTATACATTACAATTCGCTAATCTCTAAACGGTTTAAATTCATGAAAACTGGAAGAACTTCCCTTTCCCCATACATTTGTTCTGCCGATTTGTGTACATTTCTTTACAGATCGGAAAGATGTTTGCATCAATTGATAGGAAATATTTCTACGTGTCTATCACTATTAATAAAATATTATTTTTCATAAGATGAACAATTGAATAACTGTAAAATATCAAGCGTTATTTAAACGTCCTAACTGCCAAGTTTTGATTGGCCCGATTTACGGTTTCCCCAACACAGGCTTCTAACTCGATGTACCTGTGGAAATCCACTCTGCAAATATACATGCAAGTCGGGGGTGTTTTTGTTCCCACTGAGCTGTGTTTCCCTGACACGGACTTCTAAATTAATGTGCCTGAGTGAATCCGCTTTGCAAATACATGCAAGTCGGGGGTATTTTTTGGTTTTGAGTACTTTTGTACTTGCTTATGCAGACCGGAATATGTTTCCATAAAACGTACTTTTAAACTGAGAAGCCTGGGATAATCGTCATTTCAGATACTAGAGGTGAATGAATTTACGCGGTTCGAGAACTACGTAAACATGAAATGAGAAATATTTTCAGAGGGAAATATAAAATACAATGATCGTTTGACAATTCTTTCGTTCGTATATTTTGGTAGTTCTAGTTGGTAGTTCTATCATATAAAACGTAAAGGGACGTTCATCAAATTTATTTGTAGAAGAACATAATCTCTTAAAACAATTTCGATGTATTCTAGAATAATATTCGAAGTGGTATACAAGCGGATTGCATAATATAATTGGGTAGTTCTACGTCGAAAATATGCGGTCGTGTCCTAGATACAACCCCTTACATTTTTTTTTCCAAAAAACGTTTAATAATTAGACTCAATTGCTTATTATCTGACGTTTACAGAGTAAAATTTTACCTTAAAATATATCTTATATTCTATATACTTAAGACAATTTAATAATAACTAAATCTAACACTATATTAATTGGACAGGATTAGGATGGAGCGAGTGGGATAGCTTGGTTTGATGAGGAGGGAAGGAATCAAACTGAGATATCATTTCTTTTGAGAAATTGGTAAAGAGGAAGCATAAAGTTGAGGTCGTGACTAGCTAAGATGTCTCTAACCGGTAAGTCAGATTGCCTTCCTAGTGCCCTGTGTGAATCCGATAGATGAGCCCTGGCAGAATGAAAGTTTATACAAGACCAGACCACATGCTCGATGTCATGATAACCAACATCACAAAACGCAAATATTACTATCAACGATCCCAATACGATAAAGATGTGCATCCAACAAGTAATGGTTAGACATGAGGCGGGACATCACGCGAATGAAGTCCCGACCTACATTCAATCCCTTGAACCATACGTTTGTCGATACCTTAGGGATAATTGTATGTAACCAGCGACTCATATTATCATCACTCCAATTGTGTTGACAATTGGAGAGTACATAACTACGAGGAGTACAAAAAAAATCATGATAGGTTATTTGTCGCTCAAAAATGGAGCCTTCCAAGGCTCCGAGCTTAGCTAACGAGTCCGCTTTCTCGTTACCTGTGATGGAGCAATGAGCTGGGACCCAGGCTAATGTAATCCTATAAGATTTTTCCACTAGTCTACCCAAGAGATGTCTTATTCTCATAAGAAAAAAACATGAGGCTCTTATGGGTTTTATCGAACGGATAGCTTCTATTGAGCTGAGGCTATCTGAATAGATAAAATAGTGATCAATCGACAAGGATTCAATTTTTTCCAAAGCTTGATATATTGCAGCCATTTCCGCAACATACGTCAAGCATGGATTTCTCAATTTATAATAGGCACTGAAGTTTTCATTGAATATGCCAAAACCACGGTAACTTTTTGACCTCGATGAAAAGCAAAGAAGAGCAGGTGTCAAAAGTGTTGATTTTTTCGCCTAGGTATTTAATTTCTCAGGCTCAAAACTAATAAAACTTCTTCAAAAGAGAACAGATTTTTATGTTAAAAAACGAAAATAAAGCTTATTTTAGGACATTTTCGATGTGACCACACTTTTTTTCGATAACGCGTTTTAAACGATGAACAAAATTCTTCATGCACAACTCTAACATTACCACTTCGATGCTGTTGAGAATCCGAGTTATTTATTTTTTAAGTTTCACCTAATTTTGTGGCTTATTAACAAACCAACGTTCCTTTACGTACCCCCATAGGAAGTAATCGACGACGAGAAATGTAAAAATTCATACCATTCAAGTGAACAAAGGGGGTCTCCGTAGCCACATTGGTTGCGCGTTCGCTTAGTAAGCGATCGATCGTGAGTTCAAAACTCAGGGCCCTCATTGACCATCTTTGTGTTGTTACAGAATAGCTACGTCCACGCAACAATCATCAGCGATGGAGATCGATCCACGGTCGAAATACGATCGATTCCATACATACAACTCCATACAACTGCTCTGCTCTGCAAGACACATCGGTCTGCTGTTCTATAAATAACTCAACAATGATCAATCAACTGTCTCCGCTATCCGGTGGTCCAACTGGATAATGGAAGAACAGAAAGAATACTCTTACGCCTAAATGGCTACTGTGTGAAAGTACCATATGTAATGGTGTAGCAGGAATACTGGCGAATGACAACTGTGTAATGTGCTAATTATAGATATGATAACCATGTGACATGTACACGATTAAAATTCGGCTCTGTTACATCTAAAATACTAATGAGCCTTCAATAAATAAATGGGATAAAAAAAAGTGAACAAAGTTTCACTAAGGCTTCGGTTGCTCGAGTAATACGATTTCACTAGAAATACTCGTTCTTTTGACACTAAAAACCATACGATCCGACTGAACGAGTAGCCGAATATTATCGTCCCGAAGTGCGTGATTTTTGCGTGAGCGTTTAATCTGAAAGTTTAATCTGTAGTATCTAGGATAAAACATAGATAGACGCATATAATATAGGACGAAAAAAATGTTTAAAAAACATTCAAAAAGGACGGGAGGATGTTCGTTAGTTTGCGATTATCAAGAGCTTTTGGAATTCATCGACGTTTCAGTTTATTGACACTAGAACTACCAACGGGCCTTTTTCTAAATATACTTTATTTCCTTTGAGTTTTTTTGTATTTTGACAACTAAATATCACACTGATCAAAATGAGCGGTTTGATAGAAATAGATATGAAAATACTGTCGGTAGTTCTAGTGTTAAATAAAATAATCCACTAAGCTCAAATTCAAAATTTACAGTTAATTTATTATTCACTCTATAGGGTATCAGTAGTAGGGTCTCACAAACGCACGAAAACGAACAACTGATCAATTCACAAGTACGTTTAGTATCTTCTATACTTACTACAAGTTGCAAATGAATGTTCATGTAATCCTTCAAAAACTTCGAGAAGAAAAATGGCTGAAAGAACCATAATATGAAAATTATAGGTGTTGAAATCAATCAGGCCTGGCCGGGTAAACGAATATAAAGTGCTCCCAAACCAAATCACCAGCTCTATGGCAAATATTATATAGGATATTAAATAAGAAATTTTCACGGTTTATTTGAACCCCTATGTGGTTTAACATTAGATCACTATAGACGTACTTTTTCGTTTATTTCACGCCATCCTCAAAAGCTTCGAGATGAAAATTTGAAAAAAATACTGAATGTGCATCTTACTACGGTGTATCAAGAAAAATTATAAAAAAACTTTCATCAAAAATTGAAGTACTGAAAATATATTGAAATTTTGAAATTTTTCTGACGTAGAACTACGTCTTTCAGGAAGAATGCCAAATCAAAAATCAAGGCCCGAAATCTTTGAAGGTGAAAAATGAAGACCAACTCTACTCTCAGTCGCTTCGCTTCGACTAGAACTGCTTCGGCAGTCGCCGGCAACAAAAAGTGACTTGACAAGAAAATGAATTGACTAGCGTTGACTAGCGAGGATGACTGGAGAACTAGTCCAGTCAGTGGTTATTAACTCGACTAATGAATACAAATCTGCCTCTTCATTCAACTGACTACAATCCAAACTTCCATTTCCCCCCTGACACTAATCCATTCCCGCGTACGCAATACAGGGAAACTTCGATATAACGTACCCTCGTTATAATGTACCCTCGATATAACGTCACTCGATATAACGTACATTTTACCTCGATATAACGTACACATGATCAAAGTTCAAAAAATATTTTTTTAAATATTTTTTTTTCTGAAAGAACAATAAATTATCTGTATGTTGATACTAAAGCTTGTCTTGTAACTTTAACCAATCCCGAAATACTACTGTTTTGTGATTCCGGATTCTAAATGAATTCTATCAACAGAATGAAGGGAAACATCATGAGAAAAGTTGGCTTCGTCTTCTTATTGAATTTATTCATCAACCTTACTCAAACAGCAACACAATAAAGTAATATAAGTTACGTTTCAGAGTTCTTTATTATGCTTCGATATAACGTACATTTCGATACAACGTACAATTTTGAAAGCAAAATGTACGTTATATCGAAGTTACCCTATATTATTTTTACGT
The DNA here is from genome assembly GCF_029784135.1 of Toxorhynchites rutilus septentrionalis. Lineage (NCBI taxonomy): Eukaryota > Metazoa > Arthropoda > Insecta > Diptera > Culicidae > Toxorhynchites > Toxorhynchites rutilus. The sequence continues at coordinate 214,382,474 of NC_073745.1, read as the reverse complement.
CCATATAAAGAGGAACGAAAACATGATTTCTGATGCAAAAAAGAAGTTCCCCATCAATGTACGGTTTATTGTATATCCATCGTGAACTCAAACCAACGAACTTAGGCATTTATCAAGTATGCTATAAAGGTCCTCGCGTTAGTATTAGCGTGCAAAACAGCGTATACACACTGACGTTATTTTATACGTGTGAGTAATTTTCGTGTATGATACAAAAGAATCTAGCTTACATGTAGCGTATGTCAAACCACGTTGAACTCAAACATCGATGCATGCACGCGTACATGGGAGAGAGAAAGAGAGCAACGAATTCGTTTTGGGGGAAGTCACTTCAAAATGCAATGAGGACAATTTGACTGGGAAGAATGATATGAATACGGGTATAGTCAATCAGATAGTCAGCTGACTATCCTCAGTTGACTATGACTATGCAGAGCCCTGATAAGGATCGCAAAGAAATCTGTAACACATACACCTGGGACCGCACGTTTTGGGGCAAACTTGTACGCTTCATTTATTCGGATTCCACGAATGAGATCTTTTTTCTTCGGTGGGGATGAGACAAAAGCGAACCATCGGTAGACCTTGTTAGGTTCTTGGCAGACCAAGGATTTAACCATCAACCATCAATTTAACCGCGAAACACGAGGAAACTCGTGAGCGGCCTTAATGTGTTAAGATGGATGATACTCGAATGCAACGTATGTTCTAGGGGTTTAGTATTCGTTACATTAACAAAAAAAAGCTTAACCATATACACACGGCGACAATTTTAACGAAAGAAGTGCTCGAAACCTTGAAACCGTAAGGGATCGACAACATACTATTATTGACAGCAACGTAGGAAAATAACATCTTAAGATGCGTGCTACGATAAACTATTTGAAAATGACGCGGGAACGGGAACTTGACGTCTCTATATGGTGTGACGGCGCATATAACGGTGAAGATGAAGAGGATAATAATGGGAAGATCAAGATAACGGATGTGTTGATCAGTAAACGATGGAATAGCCCATACATCTGTTATCAAAGAAAAATTATTTCTTTTATAGGAGGAATCCATCAAGCAAACTTGGGACATCGTCAAAGCTCTCGTCTTTCGTCTTCACCTGGTAACGAACGTTTGAATTTACAACTCACGGACCCTTTTAAGGGCTATCTTAATACCTTAGATGAATCGAACAGTGCGATGATAGATATTAGGCTGTCAAAAAAGTCCTGCGGTATTTCCGCGAGGTGTCGTTGTAAGCGCGTTGTTCTAGTTGTATTCATTGTCTCGAGTCATACTATAGCTTGTTGGAAAGGTATTTTTGCGCGCTATAATATAGTCCTTGACAGTGTTTTGTTTGGTTAAGTCGTTCGTGAGTTATAGTGTCGCAAATATGGAGCAAAATAAAGAGAAAATTCGACATATTTTACAGTACTACTATGACAAAGGCAAAAATGCATCTCAAGCTGCCAATAAAAACTCAAGCTGCCACCGCACAACGATGGTTTCAACGTTTTCGTTCTGGTGTAGAGGTCGTCGAAGATGCGCCACGCTCCGGAAGGCCTGTTGTCGAAAATTGCGACAAAATCGCTGAATTAGCCGAGAAAGACCGGCATAGTAGCAGCCGTAGCATCGGCCAAGAGCTGGGGATAAGTCATCAAACCGTTATTAACCATTTGAAGAAGCTTGGATTCACAAAGAAGCTCGATGTATGGGTGCCACACACGTTGACGCAAAAAAACATCTTTGGCCGTATCGACGCATGTGAATCGCTGCTGAATCGCAACAAAATCGACCCGTTTCTGAAGCGGATGGTGACTGGCGATGAAAAGTGGGTCACTTACGACAACGTGAAGCGCAAACGGTCGTGGTCGAAGCCCGCTGAAGCGGCTCAGACGGTGGCCAAGCACTCATTAACGGCCAGGAAGGTTATGCTGTGTGTTTGGTGGGATTGTCAAGGAATAATCTATTATGAGCTGCTTCCCTATGGCCAAACGCTCAATTCGGACCTGTACTGCCAACAACTGGACCGCTTGAAGGTAGCACTCATGAAGAAGAGGCCATCTTTGATAAACAGAGGCCGCATTGTCTTCCATCAGGACAACGCCAGGCCACACACTTCTTTGGTGACGCGCCAGAAGCTCCGGGAGCTTGGATGGGAGGTTCTTTTGCATCCGCCGTATAGTCCGGACCTTGCACCAAGTGACTACCACCTGTTTTTGTCCATGGCGAACGAGCTAGGTAGTCAGAAGTTAGTCACAAAAGAGGCCTGTGAAAATTGGCTATCCGAGTTTTTTGCCAATAAGGAAGCGAGCTTCTATAACAGGGGTATTATGAAGTTGACATCTTGTTGGGTACAAGTCATCGAACAAAACGGCGCATATTTGACTTAAAACAGATGATTGTAACTCATTTTATGAACAAATGAAAATTCAAAAAAATACCGCAGGACTTTTTTGACAGCCTAATATAAAAATAAACATAAATAAGCTCACCGATCTCTCTAGAATGTCACGATAAAAACCATTTTTCATGGTGACCATGGCCATGAGTAGCTGAAATACTCATAACTTATGTATTTTGACCAATGGAACATATTAATTCACCACGTTATGTACATCTATAGTATATTTTGTGAAAACATACTCTTTGAATCGATATTTTTTTCAAATGCAGCGAGTCAAAACCCAACCATTATAATCGTACTTATTAGCTGATTGGTCAAATGTTTTTTTGTTGTTCAAAAATGAAGCATTTTTGTCTCAATATTGCTGCTACCGCATTAGATGAGATGTTGTATTTTTTTTCTCAATAATGAATGTCTCGTTTATACGTGTTTAAAAAACAATATAAATCTGATAGCGTTTTTTAAGCCCCTCTATGAGGCGCTTCCAAATGATATTGAATCAGTTGACCCTTATTCAATGAAGCAAAGCTTTAGTTCAGAACCAGTGGAAATATTTTGGTTATCTCATCCGATCCATTGGAGTGAAGGGTTAGGGCTTCGTTAATTTTATTTAAAAAGGTCAAATATTTGCCAGTAAAATAAATAACGCCTCAGTGAGGGGCAATATTAACAAACACATCCCATCGAGATTGCGAACATTAATCCTTAATTAATGTCAATCAAAACTTTAAACTTTAAACATTATTCATAATTACTGAAAAATGGCCTGGCATCCTTGTCGGCCGAAGAGAGCTTTCTCTCTTTCTCTTTCTACTACCAACTGCAAACGAGTGCAGCGTCTTACCGCGATCCCGCGAATGCAAGTCAAAGTAGAGCTACAGCGCATCGACTGTTGTTGTGAATGGAAACAGAGAAATAAGGCCGGTTTTGATACACCTTCATTCGATCACCGTTCAAAATGTGCCACTCCAATGTCACACACTCGTCCGGCCGTCCAGCAAACATTGGAATGTAACGAAGGGAAATATTGACACAGCGCGATTTGGAAGCATACCTTATTACATATCGTGACACGTGTAGACGAAATCTGGGTTACGTATGGTCGGTTGGTTCCAAGACTCCGGTCCATTGACAACTCTGGTACAGCGACCGAAAGTCATATGTATTGTAATAACTATCCCTGTTGTTTGTTTGTTCAATTTGGCTATTTGGCGTTTAGCTATGAAATAATGAAAACAATGTTCTTGTGGCGGAATATTCCTGAACAAATATCCATTTGTCCAGCAATTTACGGACTAGGCAAAATCCCAATCACCTTATCTTCATAGGTTGGAATGAACCAACACGCTCTATCTCATGACCGATTCGACTTCTCCGCGTTTTATCTTTGCCTATCTTTCAGTTATTGTGAACTGAAGCATGTTGTCAGCTACCAGTTGTTGGGTGGGAAACAAACTGAATGTGGGTGGGCTACGAGGCTGTGTATGCAAATTAGTTACTGAACGCTTGACTGAACCGCGTGCTTTAATACTTGAACTTCTCTTGCGGAGTGGAGGCTGAAAAATCAGTCGTTGGTGACTTCGAAGACCGTTTTGTTCGCAAATATTTAATACTATGGTGGGGCGAGCATAACAATGGATTGGATGGAATTGCGGAACGCGGAGTCTTAAATTCAATATGAACAGCATTGCTTGACTCTGTCAACGAGAGGTTAGCGACATCAGAAAGAGTCAATAAGAAGAGACTCTGATTATTTTACTGCGAGGAAAAAGGTTTTTTTGTCACTCACATTAATTGAATTCTCATCCGAAATCTCACAAAAATGTTCAAGTATTTGCATTGCGAAAGCAGGAGACTACTTACTGCATATGCAAAGTAATAGACATTTATATATTTTTTTTGTGTTCAGTCAACGCTTTGAAAATTCTTCCCAAAGATCTTAGTCTTGCATTGCGTTACACACAACAATCAAAATACACTACCAATTAGAATGAAAATCTACAAACTAAACATGTAACAAATTTTCAAAAACATAATATCGCATGCTTATAATTCGATATTGATACACTCTGCCCAACTTCTATAAGACCAGGTGACGATATTGCTCCTTTGTGTCATTGTAATCAAACAATGCTTCATTTTATATTCTAGTGTGTAGGTATTGGTGACTACCATACACTGCATGATTTTCATATGTGTGTGTGTAAGCGCTGAGCGTAAACGAATGTTTTTGTATTTTTCAGCATTTCACCAAGAAAATGTTGGTATCAGAGAAATTGCTCGTCGGATTGGAAGATCCGATCAAGTAGTACTGAATTATTTGGCGAATCCTCAAGGATACGGTAAGAAGGAGAGAGCTCCACGTAAATCAAAGCTCTCTGACCAGGATGATCGGAAAATAGCTAAAACAGCTTCGAATACTTCAAAATCGCTTATGCAAATAAAGCAATATTTCAATTTAAATGTTACTCGGGTCACAATTCGTCAAATTTTCGTAAAAACTCCGCACATAAAGAGGGCTTGAAAGGTTAAAGCTCCTCATCTTACATCATCTCACATCGGAAGACGTCTGAGTTTTGCCAAAGCTCACATGAACCTACAGTGGGGCATGGTATGTTGTGACAAAGAATGTTTCCAAAAGAATACATTGTGCTATATACCATAACGAAAAGATTTTCAATGAATAGGTTATCTTCACCGACAAAAAAAAGTTCAATTTTTAAGGTCCTGATGGTTTCAACCGGTACTGACGTGATTTACGGACGGGGAACAGTATTTTTCAACCATGAATTTTGGTGGAGACTTGTGCATGGTTCGGGCGAGACTCTGTGCAATCGGAAAGCTCAAGCTAGCTTTCACATCATTCAAGGATTACATACATGTTCTGGAATCCTTTCTCCTACCGTTTTTGCGTGGATATCGTCGCAAAAAAATATCACATTCCAGCAAAACAATGCTACTATTCATACCAGCAAGGATGAGGCCGGAAAAGCACTCGCCGTACTTCCCTGAGAGAATACGAGAAATTTTGAGTGCTTTATCCAGACGCTGTTATGTCATTACCTTTATCTGGGTCCCTTCACATTGCTCCATTCCGTGTAATGAGAGGGCTGATTCATTAGCAAAGGTAGGTGCAATTGAAGGCGATATTTATCAGCGTCAAATCGCCTTCAATGAATTTTATTCTTTAGTCCGTAAAAATACCATCGCTAACTGGCAACGCAAGTGGAATGAAGATGAATTGGGCCGGTAGTTTCACTCGATTATCCCTAAGGTTAGCCTCAAACCGTGGTTCAAAAGTCTGGACTTGAGTCGGGACTTTATTCGCACCTTCTCCCGACTCATGTCCAATCACTGTTCGTTAGATGCGCTACTCTTTCGTTTCAATTTTGCCAGCAACAATCTCTGCGTCTGTGGTCAAGGTTATCACGACATCGAGCATGTTGTTTGGTCATGCGAGGTGTATCTTGTCGCCAGATCGAATTTAGAAAACTCCCTTCGGGCCCGAGGAAGACAGCCCAATGTGCCGGTGAGAGATGTGTTGGCTCGGTTAGACCTTGATTACATGACCCAAATATATGTTTTCCTTAAAGCTATCGATCTTCGTGTGTAATTGTCCCTATGTCTTTATACCCTCCTTTTCATCCATTGCGAGCGATTGCCCCCCTTGGTATAAACAGTACAATAAGTTGAAATGTAAATATACAATAGATATACGAACAGATTTAAGAATTGAGTGTGATCATCAACATTGTAACAATTTCCTTATATCCCATCCCTTTCCTGAAAGAATATGAATATGTTAAACCGCGAGTAATCGGTTTTCCACCTTACTAACCATAGTGTTAGGAAAATTGTATATGTATAGTTTTAAAAATAATATTCAAGAATTCGGCTCCTTTAAACTAATGTTACTGAGCCTGTAAAAATAAACGATTTATAAAAAAAAATACCAGCAAGGAAACTAAGCAATGGATTAAGGACCAAAAACTTATTTTTTTGGACTGGACTCGCTCTCCAGACTTGAATCCTGTTGAAAATCTTAGGGGGAACCTTGTACGCAGAATCTACACTAAGGGGAAACGGTACGCCACGATTGAAGAGCTCAAGGTCGCAATTTCTGAAATATGGAAAAAATATCGAGAAATCCGTCCAGCTAAATTTGGTAAAAAGTATTCCAACACGAATTTTCCAGGTTATTAGTCGAAATTGCAAGGTAGCCACTTATTGACATGTGAATCAGCAGATTGTTTTGAATTGATAATACTTAAGAATTTTGAAGTGGTCTTATAGAAAATGGAGAGCTGAAATTATCATATTTAAGCACATTAAATAAACAAAGAATTCTTTTGATCGAAATTGACGTTAAACATACTTTATTATAAGCATTCAACAATGTATGAATGTATCTTGTTGAAATTCTAACTGTTTGTGTTGCAACGAAATAGAATCAATGTGGTCTTATAGAAGTTGGACAGGGTTTAGGTCAAAAACAGGTTTGCATCAATCAATTGAAAACAGTTCTGTGCATCTGTCATAATGAAGAAAATCTATATATATATATATATATATATATATATATATATATATATATATATATATATATATATATATATATATATGTGTCACGATGTTCGTAGTCGAACTCCTCCGAACGGCTCGACGGATTTTTATGAAATTATGCACAAAAAACTTGGTAGGCATGAGAATAGAACGTAAATTATATATGATACAGCTAGGGTACCGATTACCGTATGTTTAATATCGATTAGGGTGGCCCTATGCAGAAAAAAAATCTAAATAATTTTTATTTCTATGTTTTTTTCAATGGTTTTGGTTCTCCTATTCTTAATCGCGATTTTAGTATTTTGATATAAATAATATACAAATAATCGACCGGTCTTTCGTTTTTCGAAATGAACGAATTTATTTACGTTGTTGAATGACAGATGTCGCTAAGTTCGCATCACCGAACTTTCATCCACACATACGCCAATAACTTCAATTCGGCTAAAGCCATGCGTGTTGCCGGCGAGCTGGAGGACTTTTTAAATAAACATAATGAATTATTGAAATTCTGAAATTTTGAATGAATGTTTCTGCAATTTCGAAGCTGAGACTTCGGAACATTTACTGTGTCAAAGCAGTACACTAATTCAGCGCAGACTGCGAATTCTTGGAAAGGGCATTCTTATGCCTAACGAGATTTGGTCTGCTGAACCAAAACAGATAAGGAACTTCATAAAGGAAGTCATACCTTCGTGGGGGATATGCAAAGTCCTGGTGCGACTATCACGTATTCCCTGAGTAATGGAACGAACTGACACTGCATACATAGCAAACTGGAGTGCACTACAATAGATCAAACTAATGGTCGCAGTGGCACAATGCTCCTACAGAAGAAAAGCGAGAATTACCTCATATGCACATTTTTAATTTGGATAGTCGACAAAATAAGCCCTGAGGAAATCGAGAGTGTAACTTCCCCAAAATTTCAGATGTGTCTATTGATCAACTACTCACCCATATTCTGAAATCCGATCGAGTCTAAATTACCCTAATCGATTGCAATATTGCATTCTGTCATCCGTTCGACTTCGACGGATTGTGCAAATGTGGCAACTTTGAAGCGCAGTGCGATATAGGCATTATTGAGCTTCGTGTTCCATTTCTGTGAAGCGTAAATTGTTATGAATTTGCGAGTGAAATAAATACTAAAATAAATTATTAATGAAATTTGGGTCTGTGATCGTGATCTGTCTGTGATCTGTGAACACTGTGATTTTTTTCTGAATATGACCAGAACAAAAATAAGCTTATGTGTTCAAGGGAACAAATATGTCAGATTCGTTAATGAAATATTGGATTGGGGAAAAAGAAATGTCGTATATTGTCAATATATGGCAAAACTTAAACATATCTTGTGTTGTACTTATCGCATGGGGTCATACTATACGGCTATTTAAAGACGATCTGTGCTACAAGTGTCGTTTTGACAGTGTTGTGATTGTCTTTTTTCAGTTATAGCGCGTCAAATGCAGGCGCTACACGATTCGTCCAACGTTTCACTCGAGTATTGGACTCAAACATTTGATCTGTCAATGATAGATTCGGACGAATTGTGTAGCGGTGTATCGAATGTCATCGAGTGTCGAATCAACGAATCAATCAACTCGTGCCACTCGCGTTGGAAGGCAATCCGCAACGAACGGATTACCCTCCAACGCGAACATTCGATGCTCGACATTGGAGGCTCGTAGTTCATCCATCGACTACACGATGCGTCTAACCATCGAGCGTCCAATATTCGGGGGTGTTCGTAGTATCGTGTGGCGCCGTCTAAAGATGGAGTCCACCAAGCAAGAAATTCGCCATATTTTATGTTTTTACTACCTGCGAGGTAAAACTGTAACGAAGGCGGCCGAAAAAAATCGTGTAGTTAATAGACCCGATACTGTAACGATTCGCACAGCACAGCGTTGGTTTGATCGATTTCGTTCTGGTGTAGTGGCTGTCGAAGATACACCCCATATTGGTAGGCCAATCGTCGTGGAAACCGATAAAATCTTCAAATCATCCAAGTAGACCGGCATTTGAGCACTCACTCGATTGGCCATGAACTGGGTATGGACCATAAAACAGTTTGGTACCGTTTGCAGAAGATTGGATTCCAAAAAAAGCTGGATGTATGGGTGCCACACGAGTTGACGCAAAAAAAACTTTTAGACCAAATCAACGCCTGCGATGCACTACTGAAACGGAACGAACTCGAGCCATTTTTGAAGAAGATGGTGACTGGTGATGAAAAGTGGATCACGTACGACAGCCTAAAGCGAAAAAAGTCGTGGTCGAAGCGCTGTGAGCCGGCCCAAACCATCGCCAAGCCCGGATTGACGACCAGGCAGTTTTTGCTGTGTGTTTGGTGGGATTGGAAGGGAATCATCCACTATGAGCTGCTCAACTATCGCCAGACTCTCAACTCGGTTCGCTACTGTGAGCATCTTGGCCGTTTGAAGCAGGCGATTGACCAGAAGCGGCCAGAATGATCAATAGGAATGGTGTTGTTTTCCGCCAGGACAACGCTCAGCCTCACACATCTTTGATGACCCGCCAGAAGCTACGGGAGCTCGGATGGGATGTCCTATTGCACCCACCGTATAGTCCGGACCTGGCTCCAAGTGATTATCATCTCTTCCGGTCCATGCAAAACGCTTTTGTTGAAAGAGGCTCAAAAGAGGCTTGCGAAAACTGGCTGTCTGAGTTTTTTGCGAATAAGGTGAAGGGGGGGGGAGGTGGGTATAATGAAGTTGTTTTCTAAATGGCAACAAGTTTGCGAACAAAACGGCGCATATTTGACTTAAATTGGATAATTTTATGCAAGTTAAATAAAGCTTCAAATTTCGATCAAAAATACATTTCTATTTCCTACATTTCATTTCCTCAATCCACTTTTGTTCATTTTATTTGTTAATGACGTTTGCGTTGTTCTTAACAGTGTTAAGGCACTTATCTACGCAGATGATATGAAACTGTATATGGCAATAAAGAATGAAGAAGACTCTCAAACATTCAAAAATGAAGTTGACATAGTTTATAATTGGTGCACTAAGAGTTTATTACAGCTCAATGTTAGGAATTGCACTTTGATTACTTTTACAAGAAGAAGAACACCATTGAACAATGGTGTTATACTGGGTAATCAACCCATCTGTAGATGTCAACGAGTAAGAGATTTAGGTGTGATCTTAGATTCGAAACTAACCTTCGTGGATCATTATAATACAATCATCCATAGAGCAAATAATATGTTGAGCTTCATTAAACGCTTTAGTTACCATTTCCACGATCCGTACACAATACAAACATTGTATATTACATACGTCAGAGCAATTCTCGAATACTGTAGTATTGTATGGTCCCCCTACATAACTTCACACGAAGACAGAATTGAATCTGTACAAAAACAATTTTTGTTGTTTGCACTTCGTAAACTAGGCTGGTCTTCATATCATCTACCGGCATATGAAGCACACTGTATGCTAATCAATATTAAAAGCCTAAAAGAACGTCGGAACTCTGCCATGATTCTATTTATTATTGATATCATATCACAACGAGTGGACTCAGAAGAAATATTAGGAAACCTGAATTTTTACGCACCGATTAGGAACCTGAGAAACCCTAACATAGATTATCGAAGAACGAATTATGCCAAATATAGTCCTATTAATCGTATGATGAGCCTCTGTAACGAACACAGTGAAACAATTGATGTAACCATGTCAAGATCAATGCTCAAAGACTATCTGAATAGCATAAGATATCGTTAAATTTCACTGTAATATTTGGGCAGCATATTTAGTCTACGCTGGTTTGACGAAATAAATAAATAAAAAAAATTGATTCTATAACTTGTTAAAATCGTCGAATAAATTATGAGCCAGCTCTCTTAAGATTTTTAGTTTTAAGTAAGTAGTTTTAAGTAGTATTAAGAATGTATCGGTCTACAATTTAGATTGACGACAATAAAAATTTAAAAAAAATAAATGAAAAAAAAAATAAAAAACCCTATACATCGTTTTATTAATTTTTTGTCGGTAATTTTTGATTTAACAACCAACATATTCACTACAAATAATTTCTATGGAAGAACAAGGTTTGCCGGGTCAGCTAGTTATATTTAAAAAAATGAATTATTGAATAATTTAAAAATGTCAAGCACTACTCTAAATGATAATCCCAAGTTCTGATTGGCCCAATTTGCATTCCTTAAACTATGTCAACCAAAACTGGTAACTGAAACAGCAGCGAAGTGCAAATTGAATATATCAATATCAATCGCACTGACTAACCGAAAGTTTCTATTCTGCATCAGTTTCTATTTTGGAGGTGCATAATTTTTGGTTTCAGAATATATTTTCGGAATATCCATAAAGCAAGCATAGTACAGAGCCTGCATTGACAAGCAAAAAAAAAATTAAAATGTTAACTAGGTGAGTATAAGAGAAATTTTATTTCCAATTTAACGAGTTAGTCATTATTAGCTGATTCCACAAAACCAAGCAAATCGTAGTTCCTTTTCAGGACCACCAGAAGTTCCTACTAAAGAGATATTTCAAAAAAATTAGTAGAGGAACTGGTACAAATTCGGTAGTATGCGGGTAATTTGGCACCCCAATGTAAACATAGTGTTGATGATACACTATGCTAAGTATTGCATACCCATGCAGTAAAATTAAATTTCGCCCGATTTGGGGATGAAAACCCACCCGTTCTGGCAACATTGTTTTTTTCGCCGCAGATTTTCATTGATAATGATGATAATGATCGATTGTTTGATTGTTTGATTTGTTTTGTAAAATTGCATGCTTTTTCGTCGAAGTTAAGTTAATTTACGTAAGATAGTGTACTTCACTTCAATTTGTATGAATATGTCAAAAAATAAATTTTTCAGTGATTTCAGGTCGATTCTTTTAATTTGAAAAAAATAAAAAAATGGGGTGCCAAATTTATACCCAGGCATCTCGGGTACTCGAATTTGAGTTGTTTCACTTCTATGCTCAAAGCTCCGAGCCAAATCAAGATTTTTGAAATCGGTTTGCGGGGAATAGATCCCTTCGTAAGCTGACGTAATATGAGGAAATTCCGAGCATTGGCCAAGAGCTAATTCCAAAAAAAATGCGAAATGGGGTGCCGAATTTGTACCAGTTCAGAAATTAATTTGAAATCCATTTGAAATCCGAAGAAATAAACATGTGAATTGGAAAACAAATAATCCCGTCGTTATATCAACAAAGCGGTCGCATCCTGGACTCAAGCTTCTATGATTTATTTAAATAAAAAATATATTCGTAGTAAAACAAAGATGTTACGCTGACTTTCCGTAAATTTGAAGTTAACAGTGAGAAGAAAGATCAATACAAGTTGACCCTATTCAATGTTTTCACAGCAAATTTAATTCAATAAAATTAGCAAAATTCGCACAAAATGCGAAATAAATTCTGTCAGCTATTACGATTACGATTAAAGTACCGAAAAACTGCTATGATTTCATGAATAACAATCCGAAAACAAGACTTTTCAACCAATGTAGAACACCGCAAGGAAAAGAAAATAACGACAAACCACCAAATCAAAGAATCAACAAATTCAACTCGATCCAAGTATTTGGAACAGCTGAATAGAAATGGATTTCAGAATGAACCACGGCGCGTGCAGCAATGACGGGAAGTCGCAACCGTAACTGTCTGCTGAAGTAGTAGGTAGTGTCGCAGCACTACGTTCGCGCGTGGGAGAAGAATATTAATAAGCATTCGACGGGGCCACATAGTTGTACAAATGATACGAACAGCATCTGGGTCAGCAGCGTTTCGGGGAGGGAAAGAAACCCAATATCATGGGACTGGCTGAGAATATTTATGCGACGAGCAGATATTTTTGTTTGATTGTTCGTTGTATCTCCAAAATCCCAGCTGAGTCCCGTGTGCCTAGGAATATTTCAGGTACGTGAAAACCGCACCTGACGTAATTGACATCGTATTGGGGAATCGAAATACCGCACATACACATGAGCGGTATTTTTTGTGCACATGTGTATGCTGACATTTCTTAAGTTTTGAGTCATTTATCGGAACTGGTTGCATTTTTGCGGTTTTGCTATGGACTAGCATGAGTCACTAGCTTGATTGGACGGTAGTGACCAAAATGGGTCAATCACATCTTATCTGCCCCTCGCACAGTCGGGGAATCGATCTCCGCATTTGTTTCCCCCCAGAAATAATCAGTGCCCTTGTATGGATTTCCGACAGGAGGTCACGCCGGTGTGTTTCGTGATTTGCATAAAAAGCACTGCTATCATCCATATTTTAGCCCACGCACCGAAACAACAATGGCTATCGCTAGACGAGAAGAATCACTAAAGCACGGCAGATTTACTTTTTAAGGAAGCGGACAAGATTGCAACATAAATCTTAGCCGAGCATAACCGGACAGGTGAGATAATGCTCATGGATGAAATGATGTATGACGCACCATGCTGAGTTTGAAGGAACACTGGTGAGGAAAATGCATTTCGAACTCACTCAGCGGAGGCAATTCGACGGAATGCTTTTAATAAAATTGAATTACGTTTAGAGTGTTAGATTTCGAAGTTAATTGTGTTGTGATGCTCAAATGTCCATTAAGGCAGAAATGAGTAGGAGAATATAATGAAAACCAAATCTTTAATTGAAAATATGTCACAATTATGATATCAACATAACAGCGCAATGCTTTCTATCTGAATGCAGCAAAGTGCGTTTTGATTCAATGCAGTTTCTACATATTTCATCATTGCTTCTACGCAGAATTGAGCAAAAAACGATCGATCTTGACCCGGAATTCTCCTATGTGGTTGTGGTTATTTAAAAAAACATTATTTGAAAACATGTTCCTCGTTTAAAACATAATCATAAAAAAATTTTTTTTTTTCAATGAGCTGCACAGAAAAAAATGGAATAGGCAGTTGAAAATCATCTTCAAAATACTATTTAAAAATAAACATGTCTATATGAAATGTCGCAGCATTTGCACGCTGTTTTTTTACATAATTTTTTTTACCAAGACTGACCATTTTATCACAGTTTTGAAAGTCAAATCCGATAGCTAGAGATCATTTATGCAATTTAAACGATTGATCGCCCTATGTTTTGAAGGGATTTTTTCTTTCTTTATCAAAGAGATTTTCAGCCGAAGGCTGGTTCATCTCTGCTTGTGAAGGGCTTGAAATTTGTTTTTTTGTGCTTCTGGAGAACAAATAGAAACATATAATTCCCATGCAAAATGACGGATCGGCCAGATTCGAGTATTCGAGCTCCAATTTAAATGTGCATTTGACTTAGAAGATTGAGCATTTTCCACGAGGAAAAAAATGGGTAGGTTATATCTATGATATAACCGCAAGGTTGTCGTGAGACAACCTTAGCTTATCAATCATTTGATTAAATTTTTGATTGAATGAAACAATTTCCGAATTCAATTGAATCCAATTGAATGCGAGTAAAAAGATCGTATAATGCCATGTAAGATCAATTCATGCATTGTGATAGATTATGTTCTCTGTTACAAGTAAATTTAATGACAGTCCTTTTACGTTTGGTATAATGACATCTTGATTTTGAAGTCTGTGATAGGCAAACATATTTCAGTCGGAACAAAAATGCCCCCGATCTGCATGTATTTGCAATGTCAATTTCCCCAGACATCTTGGTTTAGAGTCTTTATTAGATAAACACTTTTCAGTCGGAACGAAAATACCCCTGACCTGCATGAATATACAATGCCATTTTCCTCAGACACCTTGGTTCTAAAGGCTGTGTTGGAGGAAACACATTTCAGCCGGAGCAAAAATGTCCCCGATTTAAATGTATTTGCAATGTCAATTTCCCTACGCTCCTTGGAGTTAAAGTCTGTGTTAGGGAAACACATTTCAGTCGGAAGAAAAATACCCCTGGTCCGCATGAGTTTGCAATGCCAACTTCCTCAGACACCTTGGTTCTGAAGTCTGTGCTGGGAAAATACATTTAGTGATTCCCGATAATCGTTCGATTAATCGATCCTACAGAAATCGATTATTAATCGAACGAATACTGCGTAACCAATAATCGAAGCGAACGAATAATTTACGTCGATTAATCGATACGAACCCAGAGAAGAAAAACGTAAGACCGCTGCAGTTTTATCCTGAAAATTAATCATTATCTTTGACGCTCCCCTAATCCGGCAAATGAAGCCCAATGCCGACAAAGCGAATTGAGCTTTGTTTACAAGTTTAGGTGAGCGTAAAAGATAATAATTGATTTTCAGGCGGAATGAACACTTTTTTGATTCCAAAATGCTTTCTAGCAAATGAGAAATATAAGTCTAACTAATTATTTCTCTCAGTGTGATGATTAATCGACTAATCGATTATTTGGGGCGATTAATCGTATCGAATAACAAACTGATGGAAAGTACACGATTAGCTGATGAACGATAAATTTCGAAAATCGGGGATCACTAAATACATTTCAGTTGGAACAATTATGCCCCCAACTTGCATGTATTTGCAATGCCAATTTCCCCACGCTTCATGGATTTGAAGTCTGTGTTAGGCCAGGCGCAAATTGAGACGCGTATAGCGCGAGTAACCTGCCGCGATATAGCGCCTGTTTTTGTGACTAATGAAAACAGATAGAACGGCGCAAATTGGCCAGATGACGCGAGATTGTGGAGCGCTCGTGAGACACGACTCGCGTGACACTGTGGCTAAACCACAGTTTCTCGTGCTGGTCGTACCGGTCGGGTGATTGTGTTAGTAAATAAATATAACGCGCAAATCTGTGTGAATCAGACGATGTATGCGAGTGGCACGTTATTTACACCAAACTGCGACTGAATATGCGCTCCACCACGCTACGTTTGTGGCACGTATGAGTCGTGTTGCTAGTCTCGTGTTCGTTTACGAGCGCTATACGCTTGTCAATTTGCGCCTTGCCTTAGGGAAACACATTTCAGTCAGAACAAAAATACCTCCGATTTTCATGTATTTGTAATGCCGATTTCTCTAACGCTGCTTGGTTTTGAAGTCTGTGTTAGGGAACACATTTCGGTGCGAACAGAAGTCCCCATACTTTCATGTGTTTGCGATGCCGATTTCCCCAAGGCTGCTTGATTTTGATGGCTGTGTTGGGGAAACCGTAAATCAGGCCAATCAAAACGAGGTAGAGCGTTTAGATAACGCTTAACATTTTACAGTCATTCAATTGTTAATCTAATGAAAAATAACATTTTATTAATTGCGATAGAAGCGTAGAAATATTCCATATTAATTGATGCAAACATCTTTCCGATCCAGTAAGAAATGTTCGAGTTATAAGCATTCGGAATCTTTCATTTTTTCCTGCATGTTCTATGTTTCTTCTTCTTCTTCATTTTGGCTTTAAGAGGGTTACTGATGTTCTATGTTTAGGGTTTCATTTTACCCCCCCCCCATACTACAGTTAGACGTAGTCCCACGTCAATATTATTTTGACTGAAAAGCAATTTTTTTTGATTCCTCATATAAAAAACAATACAGGTCGAACTCGATTATCTTGATTATTTCTTGATTATCCGGAGACTCGATTATCCGGAGTATTTTATTTTCGGAAATTTTGAATAATTTGTATAATAATTCTATATTGAATAGCTAATATGGGTATCAAATAAAATGGCTTGACTAGTAAAACACAGTTATTTATGAAAAATGCAAATCAAGAATGGCGGCCACTACAAAATGGTGGATTACATATTTTTTCAGAACCCCATCAACATGGGTATCAAATGAAAGGGCTTGACTAGTAGAACACGGTTAGTTATGAAATATTCAAATCCAAAATGGCCGCCACCACAAGATGTCGCCATATATATTTTTTTAACAACCTTTTCAATATGAGTATCAAATGAAAGGACTTGACTAGTAGAATACAGTTATTTATGAAAAATGCAAATCTAAGATGGCGGCCACTACAAAATGGCGGATTACATATTTGCTCAGAACCCCATCAATATGGGTATCAAAAGAAAGTTCTCGACTAGTAGAACATAGCAGATAATGGAAAATCCAATTGCAAGACAGCTGTAGTCCCCAAACAACTAATTACTTTTTAAATGGTTTCATTCAGCTTGACC
Source organism: Toxorhynchites rutilus septentrionalis (assembly GCF_029784135.1). Classification (NCBI taxonomy): domain Eukaryota; kingdom Metazoa; phylum Arthropoda; class Insecta; order Diptera; family Culicidae; genus Toxorhynchites; species Toxorhynchites rutilus. Next base: position 214,365,388 of record NC_073745.1, on the reverse strand, counting down.
TGTTTCTATGTATGTTTGAATGTTTGTAGGGTTGTCCCACATTAATAGAAAATTTACCCCGTTCCTGTTGAATGATTGATCGGAAATTTGGAACATACATTTAATTCTACTGTCATTATAAAACTGCGTATTTCATGATCTTGAAAAATTCAATTTGGCCGCTAAAAACTGACTGAATAGCTTGATTTGGAGAATACACTACACACTATGAGCAACATAAATTCGGTCACCGCCACGCCATGGTCGACTATGTATTTTTTGCAATCCCCTCAATATTGATATCAAATGAAATTATTTGACTAATAGAACACAGTATATCATCAAAATATTCCGAATAAAGATAGGTAAGAAATAAAGATTTGAAAACAATTTTTTTAATGGTTTTAATGTATATAAGTATACTAATGATACAGATAATTTACTAAAAACTAGAAAATAAAATAAGTTAAAAAAACCTTTTTAAGTTAAACGGTTTAATGTACTAAAAGCTACAAAATAATTAGACAAGTAGTAGTTAGTAGTTATCGCATCCGTTCCTCCATTAATCTAGGACTAGGTTGTTTCATCATATGCCTACGATTTTATTTTAGTCTCATCATTGTCCTAGATTAATGAAGAAATGGATGTGATAACTACTAACTGCTACTTGTCTAATTATCAAAGATCAAACATTCAACAGGAACGGGTTCGATTTTCTATTAATGTGGGACAACCCTCCAAACATCAAACATACATAGAAACAGGTCGAGCTGAAGAAACCATTTAAAAAGTAATTAGTTGTTTGAGGACTGCAGCCATCTTGGAATTGGATTTTTCATTATCTGCTCTGTTCTACCAGTCGAGAACTTTCTTTTGATTCCCATATTGATGAGGTTTTTACAAAAAAATATATGGGACTATTTTGTGGTGGCGGCCATTTCGGGTTTACATTTTTCATAAATAACTGTGTTCTACTAGTCAAGCCCTTTTATTTGATACCCATATTAATGGGGTTCTAAGAAAATATGTAATCCGCCATTTTGTAGCGGCCGCCATCTTGGATTTTCAAGATCATGAAATACGCAGTTTTATAATGACTGCAGAGATAAAGGTGTGTTCCAAATTTCAGATCAATCGGTCAACAGGAAGGGGGGGTCGAATTTCCATTAATGTGGGACAGCGCTACAGACATGTTACAAACATACAAACAGGGCAAGCTAAATAAAACCGTTTGAGAAACCTCAGCTTTAAAAAAAAAAATGGAAAAATATAGCACCCTTGATCTCGAAACCATGTAAACTTTAAAAAACATATGCAATCAAAAATCTCGAAAACAAAATTCATTTTCTTCGCAAATGTTATATGTTTTCAAAGAAGTTTTAATTTGATATATCGATCATCTAAGTCGGTCTAGTAGTTCAAAAGTTATAACTTTTTGAGAATAGGAAAAAGAGTAAAAATTACATTCCGAACTATCGGTTAATTTTGAACAACCATAACTTAAAAAAGAAAAAGAACACATCTCTGATTTTAGATATTACAAAATCATCAGCTTTCTAGGAAAAATATGAAAAAATATAGCGCCCTTGGTCCCGAGGCCATCAAAACCATAAAAACAAATACAATCAATGATAACGGAAACAAAATTTGAATGTTCTGCAACTGGAGTATTTTTCCAAAAAAGATTGGCTTTAATGTGTTGTGTCGATCATTGGAATCAGTCCAGTAGTTCTCATGTTATGATTTTTTGAAAAATGTCATATTAGGAAAACAGAGAAACAAAATTGATTTTTTGGACCACCGTAAAACGGAAATGGTAACCCTAACGAAAAATAAAAAAAATATACGTCTAATTGTTTGCGATTAGAAACAAATCTACCACTTTCATCTTAGAATCACTATATCGGTTTGGCATGGAATGGCTGTATTAGTACTTGGTTGAGATTTATTTGCTGAATAACATACCTAGAAGGTATTCTGAGTGGCATGCTCTGGAATATGCACCGTAACCAAGTCGGATAAATTTCATTTTTTCAATTTTTTTCAAAAAGTATCCCCGAAATAGTTTAGCACTGTTCTCAAATGCAACATTTCTCGAAAGTGAATATAACTGAAACCTATAGCCGAGTGTGATTCTCTAATTTCAACCATTGGTTGCATAAAATCTCCCATGACAACATCACGTGTACACATCAATTACAGTAGATTAATTTGAAGGATACAATTACCAATTTTTGAACGCATTCGAATAAATATTCATAATTATTATAATTCGAATAAACCCTTGAAATTCGTAGAACAATAGCAACTACACGTCCCACATGTCGATGAAGCACGTGAAAATAATTGTAGGTTGCGAATTGATTCCACATTCCAGATTATCATGATTCCCTCCTTCGCAAGAATTGAATGTACCTCAATTAGTCGAGATAAAATGAATTTTAATCTCTTGCGTCGGCGTCATCGTTGGCGTTGGAAACAAAATATAGAGCACACACACGTCGTTCTGAAGCAGCTGCTGCATCATAATGAAATGAAATTATTTTAGGATATGTTTTAATTATTTCCCCACAGCCATTCGGTAAGCTAGCATTAGTTTCGTGAACCGGGGATTTACCAAAACCTCTCTACACGCATGAATAATTTTCTCCCCGAAAAAATCGATACCTTGGCAAGTTTTCCAATGCAGTTTGGTAGTGGCTCACGCTTGCAATTTTAGAAACAGCTTTTCAGCATGCTATCGTTGCTTCACCACCATCCTTCCTTTCCCTCGAACTCCCCATCTGCATCTTATGAAAAGTTTGATTGTTTCAATGATCCAATTAGCACCGGTTTGTGAAATGGTACAAAACGGTGCAAATTAGCCAAGTGGAAGTGAATGAACTTCTGAACAGAGGTTTTGTCCACTGCAACCGAAATAGCATTGCATCCGAAGTCCATTCATATGCGAAATTGAATGGAAGGGTTTTTTGGAGTTCTGGTTAAAATCCAATTCAGCTGAATTGAGTGAGAATGTGGTTTCAAATGTTGTGGCTGCCCATTCGCTAATTTACCGTTCGAAGAACATTCGCATTGATGCTTGCAGTGCAGTTCAATGTACAAGGCTTACAATTTTCACCTGCGAGTGAACTTCAAAAATTCTTAACGATGCAAGCGGAGGGTACGTGAACCTTTGTTTGCGTTGAAGCCCATCATGCCCATACACAGACAGACCAGAATAAATCATTTGTTTTTTAATTACTTCGCCAACATCACGCGCTGAACGCAGCCATGAGGCAATGCATGCATGCATGCATGTTCGGGGAGATAAACTCATGTGGGGGGCTATTGGTCTCACCCAAGGCTTCCTATTCGGAGTGGCATTTCAGGCAATCTCCTGGACATTCATGAGAAAAAAAAAACTAGCATTGGTCATTTAGGCTGATGAAAAGGCCTCTGCGAAAGCGAAAGCGCAGTGGATTCGTTTGCCTGTTTCTCATCTCGGCACAGCATCTCAGTTCCGCTAATTTTCGCTTTCCTTCATAACTCACGCGCGACACAGCGAAATGGCAGAGCGCGCCTAAGCAATTACTTCGGCTGGGAGTTATGGCTAGATAGAGCGCCCTCTCCAGGGATGTCGTGATTCACGAAGAAGATGAGCACCTGGAGCAGGATTTAATTGATATGTCACTCCGGCCGGGTGGAAGAGTCAATGTGATGCTTTTAGACTGATTGGACATCCGACGGATGGTAGGAACCGAAGCAAAAGCCACGATGGAAATTATATCATTGAAGCTATTATCATCAGTATTGGACACAAACCATGGGGTTGTTGTGTTGAGTTTGACAAACATCTATTGACAAACACCCATTCCCATGATGTCAAACCAACAATAAGTCGAATGAGAGATCGTACTTATTACTTTTCAAACCTCTGTTGTTGATATGCAATATACTAATCAAATGATAACAGTCCTACCAAAAGTTGAATTGAAGGTGTTTATGTTTTTTATACTTTCTGAAAAACATCAGATTGCAGATCAAGCACTACATGCAACAAACCTAAACAACCCATGAGGGGTGGGTTTCAACAACCGTTTATCGAATATTTGGGGCATGCTTTCACGATGATTACTAAAAAATAACACTAATTTGATCACGTTTGTTCAACCTGCTACCATTGTAAATAGGTGATGGAAACCCACATGACAGTGTAATTGAAACAAATGCTCACATTGTTTTGGGTATTTGATATGCGTTCCTGTTGTTCTATCTAATACTTGACAGCATTTGTTTTTTGTTCGCTTGGTGTACTAGTAATTAGTACGGTAGTCATCAGATTGACCCAATTGGCGAATCCGTTGAATGTTGCAGAAGCAATAAAAATGTAATCCTTTGAACTTTAGCGTGATTGAGCTCTCGGGTTCGCTTTTTATTCTACTGAATTATTATGATGAATACTTAACGCTCCTCAAGCGTTTTCTATTGAACAAATATAGGGTTGGGGATAAAGAAATGTCGTATTTCTGATCGAAATTTGACGCTTTATTTAACATACTTAAAATTATCCAATTTAAGTCAAATACGCGCCGTTTTGTTCGCAAAATTGTTGCCATTTAGAAGGCAACTTCATTATCCCCCCTTATAAACCCCCCTCCTTATTTGCAAAAAAAAAACCAAGAGCGTTTTGCATGGGCCGGAAGAGATGATAATCATTTGGAACCAGTTCAGGACTATACGGTGGGTGCAATAGGACATCCCATCCAAACTCTCGTAGCTTCGTAGGGTCATCAAAGATGTGTGAGGCCGAGCGTTGTCCTGGTGGAAAACAACACCATTCCTATTGATCATTTCTGGCCGCTTCTGGTCAATCGCTTGCTTCAAACGGTCAAGCTGCTCACAGTAGAGAACCGAGTTGAGGGTCTAACCATAGTTGAGCAGCTCATAGTGGATGATTCCCTTCCAATCCCACCAAACACACAGCAAAACCTTCCTGACCGTCAATCCGGGCTTGGCGATGGTTTGGGCCGGCTCACCGCGCTTCGACCACGACTTTTTTCGCTTTAGGTTGTCGTACGTGATCCACTTTTCATCACCAGTCACCATCTTCTTCAAAAATGGGTCGAATTCGTTCCGTTTCAGCAGTGCATCGCAGGCGTTGATTCGGTCTAAAAGGATTTTTTTTGCGTCAACTCGTGTGGCACCCATACATCCAGCTTTTTTTTGGAATCCAATCTACTGCAAATGGTTCCAAACGGTTTTATGGTCTATACCCAGTTACTGGCCAATCAAGCGAGTGCTCACATGCCGGTCTACTTGGATGATTTTTATCGGTTTCCACGACGATTGGCCTACCAGTACGGGGTGTATCTTCGACATCCACTACACCAGAACTAAATCGATCAAACCAACGCTGTGTTGTGCGAATCGTTACAGTATCGGGTCCATAAACTACACGATTTTTTTCGGCCGCCTTCGTTACAGTTTTACCTCGTAGGTAGTAAAAACGTAAAGTATGGCAAATTTCTTGCTTGGTGGACTCCATCTTTGACGCGCTATGACTTGAGACTGAAAAGGACAATCACGACACTGTCAAAACGACAGTGTTGTAGCACAGATTGTCGTCTTTGAATAGCCGTATAGTATAACCCGATGCGATAAGTACAACACAAGATATGTTTAAGTGTTGCCAAATATTGACAATATACGACATTTCTTTTTCCCCAACACAATATATCGTTGGCAAGCCAACGAAACTGAAACAGCGTACTTACTGTACAAGGGTGGAGATTATGTCGTAAATATTCCTCTTTCATTACCCCATTTGTTGTTTCTGTTCTCGCGGCTGCATAAGTTACCCGTTATTGACAGCACTGTCAGGAAGGCACATAAACGGACATAGCGAACGTATGGGGAAATGGGTAATACTTTTAATTTTCATCAATTAAACCATATACAGACTTTGAGATTGTAATGTATATATCGAACTAATCTTAGAGAATATCCGATTCGATTGGTCTACAAGTCATTAAAATCCACCCACAGCAAAAATAGTTGTTAACGTTAACTTTGACCTGTTGACCTGTTTTTGCACCCTTAATGAAATACGTAGTCCTATGTCAAAAGTCCAGATTTGTGGAAGGACAAATTATATGTTTTCTACCAGAAGCCGGCCCTTTGAACATTGTCCGTAAAATGACTTTGTAATCAAGTACAGCAACCAGTGTGAGACTATGTTCCCATCGGTCTTTGGGGCGAAATCTTTTTTAAATGGAAAAAGATGTGACTTCGAAAAAGATGCCTTCAAAAGTGAGACGCATTTATATGGCCAGCGCTGGCCGAATACATTCTGTGAAACATCCAAAAAAATGCTGAAACGCTCGGAAAATGAAATTGGAAAAAGGAAATAGGAAATAGGAAATAGGAAATAGGAAATTGGAAAAAGGAAATAGGAAATTGGAAATTGGAAATAGGAAATAGGAAATAGGAAATAGGAAATAGGAAATAGGAAATAGGAAATAGGAAATAGGAAATAGGAAATAGGAAATAGGAAATAGGAAATAGGAAATAGGAAATAGGAAATAGGAAATAGGAAATAGGAAATAGGAAATAGGAAATAGGAAATAGGAAATAGGAAATAGGAAATAGGAAATAGGAAATAGGAAATAGGAAATAGGAAATAGGAAATAGGAAATAGGAAATAGGAAATAGGAAATAGGAAATAGGAAATAGGAAATAGGAAATAGGAAATAGGAAATAGGAAATAGGAAATAGGAAATAGGAAATAGGAAATAGGAAATAGGAAATAGGAAATAGGAAATAGGAAATAGGAAATAGGAAATAGGAAATAGGAAATAGGAAATAGGAAATAGGAAATAGGAAATAGGAAATAGGAAATAGGAAATAGGAAATAGGAAATAGGAAATAGGAAATAGGAAATAGGAAATAGGAAATAGGAAATAGGAAATAGGAAATAGGAAATAGGAAATAGGAAATAGGAAATAGGAAATAGGAAATAGGAAATAGGAAATAGGAAATAGGAAATAGGAAATAGGAAATAGGAAATAGGAAATAGGAAATAGGAAATAGGAAATAGGAAATAGGAAATAGGAAATAGGAAATAGGAAATAGGAAATAGGAAATAGGAAATAGGAAATAGGAAATAGGAAATAGGAAATAGGAAATAGGAAATAGGAAATAGGAAATAGGAAATAGGAAATAGGAAATAGGAAATAGGAAATAGGAAATAGGAAATAGGAAATAGGAAATAGGAAATAGGAAATAGGAAATAGGAAATAGGAAATAGGAAATAGGAAATAGGAAATAGGAAATAGGAAATAGGAAATAGGAAATAGGAAATAGGAAATAGGAAATAGGAAATAGGAAATAGGAAATAGGAAATAGGAAATAGGAAATAGGAAATAGGAAATAGGAAATAGGAAATAGGAAATAGGAAATAGGAAATAGGAAATAGGAAATAGGAAATAGGAAATAGGAAATAGGAAATAGGAAATAGGAAATAGGAAATAGGAAATAGGAAATAGGAAATAGGAAATAGGAAATAGGAAATAGGAAATAGGAAATAGGAAATAGGAAATAGGAAATAGGAAATAGGAAATAGGAAATAGGAAATAGGAAATAGGAAATAGGAAATAGAAAATAGGAAATAGGAAATAGGAAATAGGAAATAGGAAATAGGAAATAGGATCAAACGATTTAATTTCATAATTTGCATAAATTTCTATCACAAACGTTTTCTGTGTTTTCTTATTTACTCCAATATGTTATCAAGTTATATTTGTTATAACGAATCATTTACTGCGCAACAAAGAAAAAAGTTTGTACTCAGTTGTACAGAACATTTTTTACTCACCACAAAACCAATAATTTTATATGCGCGGAAAATCGTACCTGAAAAACAAATAAATATAATAGGATTAGCGATGTTTGTTAGCAACTCATGTGTTATTTTACGTAATTCAAATTTTGTTTTTGTTTTTTGAACTAAATAGAGGACATACAACGGGTGGTTGATAAATTATCGATCTAGGCCATTTCTTAAAATGGATAAAATGGCTCCCGGAACGTATTAGGGAAAGATCGAATTACCGAATCGCAAGTGTGAAGAACTAATGATACTTTTGGACTATTACCAATACTTCAATATGTTTGGAAACTTACAACGACAAGATGACCAAAGTAGAAGTATGTGTGTGTGTGTGTGTGTCAAATGATTACTCTATTCTAATTTCGATGTTTGCTCTTCTTTAGAAATATTTAGAAATAAAAAAAAACAAAATATATTTTGAACATCTATCAATTGCTTAGGCTTAAATTTGAATAATCTCACAGTAACAGTTCGGCTGAAAAGTTCATAAGGTTGACTATCACAAAGCACCATCTTTCAATGGATACGTGTCAAAATTTGACAGCAATCGGTCGATTGTTTCGTGAGTTACAACATTGTTAGTGGAGCAACTTTTGTTATTTTGAAAAAATGGAAAAATCTGAATTTCGTGTATTGATCGCAAAATTGTATGAAATGGGCTTCGAATTGCTTCCGCATCCACCGTTATCTCAAGATCTGACCTCCAGCGACTATTTTCTGTTCGCAGACCTGAAGAGAATGCTCGCTGGCATGAAATGCTATAATCGCTGTATCGCCGTCGTTATATTGAATAATAAAATTGAATTTTATAAAAAAAAAATAGTTTTACTGTGTTACCTTATATACTTTTCAGCCAAACTGTTGAGGCTCAATAGCATTAGCTTTGCGGAGCCGCTAATTCAAGATTTGTTTATACAAAATTTCTTACTCTATGTTTAGTAGGATTCGACCGATTACTCGAGTTTTTCTCGAGGATAGAGGGGCAACAATAATAATCTCACATTGAAAGATATGTCAATACATGTTATTGCTCAAAAATGTTGAGGCAATATGATGATGTCAGAATGAAACAAACATAGATTGTAGAAGGTTAAAGGACGAATCCGAGTAAAAAGCAATCCGATATTCAGAATTATGACTTGAATATTGCCATAAGATAATCGATTTTAATAATTTATTCCAAAATGACTAAAAAATAAAATCCATAAAATTTCATTTAAATTTCCCCGCAGAAGGTAAAATCATTCCCATCAACCTTCACTACAAACTCCCACGTTTTCGTGTTGTTTTTTTTTAGCGCAAAATAAATTGTAACATATATAGGTCTACCAGGGCCCATAAAATCAGACAGCGAAAACCCTTCCAGGGCGAACGGAAGACAGTGAAAACCACCGAAAACGGAACTAATTTCTGACACGCAAACTGAACTGCTGAACTCTCGAACGGTTTCCTCCATTTCCCTTCCCATCTCCCAGCATCCATGCGGTAGGGAACAATTCCGTAAACCTGCAGTAAACCGCAATCAACCCCACGTCGCCACTCAGCGCTGGTGATACGGAATAACAATTTTGACGCGAAACTAGTGTTTTCGCAGCTCATTCTTTGCTTTTGGAATACTGGGATACTTGGTCATCGATTGGGTGCAGCGGAGACTCACTGTTTGTCCACGGCCATTGAAATTCTAGCGTAACTGGTTCATCTTGGATGATGAAAAACTTATCTGTCAAACTGTGTGAAACGTGATTTAGTATGAACTCCAATTGCGCCCGATGATCCCAATTCCATGGGTTAACCCGTTCAGTCGCCATGATACCGGGTAAACCTTATCCGGCAGAGCAAAATAAACTAGGTCAATATAATTTCAATCGAGTCCCACCTTGGAGTCACCTCGAAAGCAAGTTCCTTCCAGTTACCTTCAGGGCTTTGGCACGAGTTTGCAAAACGGCCACATAGATTCACATAGCTTTTTTTACGTTTCTGCACATTCCTCATTGCTGGGCGAGTGTTCAATGTGAACGACCCTATATCGCTTATCGTAGTCGCGCTTGGCCAAGTGAGGATTGCCGCCGGGCTGGGAACAGGATAATTACGGAATAATGAGTGCGCACAGCGGACACATTGCATTGCAGATCTATTTCTTTTTCGTATTTTTCTCCCTGCCAGACCACATACACCGGCGCGGCGGAAAACGTCACACAAAGGTCGAAAGTTTGTTTTTATAACACGACGCGATATCGTGTGGAGCGGTTTCTTTCATTCAGAGTCTGCGCAGATTTTTATCGCGTGTTCAAGTTCATGAGAAACGATGGAAGCCCAATTTTCTAGTGGCACAGAAATGAAGGGCTAAATGAAATCGAACCCAAGTGCCGTCGGTGGAAGTGATAAGCTGACACGCATTGGTAGATATCGAGGTGAAATCGTAGACGCGCGACATTGATATGTTTGCAAACATTGCAATTGATGGGAACATTGAGAGTGTGCCCTAGGAAGCATTCCGATCAGAAGCCCTATGAATTTAAAAATCAATAAACGTTATTCAAAAGTCGTTATGATGTTTTCCTAACAAATTGTTAATGTGAAATGCATTTCACTATCACTGCAACCTAGACATGTTATTTTTATTGTTTTCAGCACTAGAGAGAATAGTTTCGACACTAAGCTAATCCGTTCATTGAATTGATGATGACTATTGAATGAGATGATTCTAGTTTCATAGTTTATGAGGACGATGAGGGTTAACACTAGACCTACCACGAGGGGTCAAATGACCCGTTTTAAACATTTAGTCAAAATTTTCTTGCTACTACATTGTCACAACATCATTTGTCTACACTACTTTTCCTAAAACATACATCGAATGAATTTTTTTCTTGATATTTTTTTTTTACTGTGAAATATATGTAATCTGCCCTAACTACCGCATCGGGTCATTAGACCCTTGCATACATTTATATTGGGTTGGGGAAAAATAAATGTCGTATTTATGATCGAAATTTGACGCTTTATTTAACATACTTAAAATTATCCAATTTAAGTCAAATATGCGCCGTTTCGTTCGCAAACTTTTTGCCATTTAGAAGGCAACTTCATTATCCCCTCCTTATAAAACCCCCCTCATTATTTGCGAAAAACTCATACAGCCAGTTTTCGCAAGCCTCTTTTGAGGCCAACTTAGTATCACCAAGAGCGTTTTGCATGGATCGGAAGAGATGATAATCATTTGGAGCTAGTTTCGGACTATACGGTGGGTGCAATAGGACATCCCATCCGAGCTCCCGTAGCTTCTGGCGGGTCATCAAAGATGTGTGAGGCCGAGCGTTGTCCTGGTGGAAAACAACACCATTCCTATTGATCATTTCTGGCCGCTTCTGGTCAATCGCCTGCTTCAAACGGTCAAGCTGCTCACAGTAGAGAACCGAGTTGAGGGTGTGGGCATAGTTGAGCAGCTCATAGTGGATGATTCCCTTCCAACATACAGCAAAACCTTCCTAGCCGTCAATCCGAGCTTTACGATGGTTTGGGCTAGCTCACCGCGCTCAGACCACGACTTTTTTCGCTTTAGGTTGTCGTACGTGATCCACTTTTCATCACCAGTCACCATCTTCTTCAAAAATGGGTCGAGTTCGTTCCGTTTCAGCAGTGCATCGCAGGCGTTGATTCGGTCTAAAAGATTTTTTTGCGTCAACTCGTGTGACACCCATACATCCAGCTTTTTTTGGAATCCAATTTTCTGCAAATGGTTCCAAACGGTTTTATGGTCTATACCCAGTTCCCAGATTTTACCCAGATACCCAGATTTTATCGGTTTCCACGACGAATGGCCTACCAGTACAGGGTGTATCTTCGACAGCCACTACACCGGAACGAAATCGATCAAACCAACGCTGTGCTGTGCCAATATTACAGTATCGGGTCCATAAACTACACGATTTTTTTGGCCGCCTTCGTTGCAATTTTACCTCGCAGGTAGTAAAAACGTAAAATATGACGAATTTCTTGCTTGGTGAACTCCATCTTTGACGCGCTATAACTTGAGACTGAAAAGGACAATCTCAACACTGTCAAAACGACACTTGTAGCACAGATTGTCGTCTTTAAATAGCCGTATAGTATGACCCGATACGATAAGTACAACACAGGATATGTTTAAGTGTTGCCATATATTGACAATATACGACATTTCTTTTTCCCCAACCCAATATGATATCAGAAAGATTTGTATGTGTGGTTGTGATACAAAACCATTGTATTATACATTTTTTTGCTATTGCTTTATATATTTTTATGTATTTCTGAATGAATAGTGAATGATCAGAATTAATTGTATTGCTGACTATCCAAGCGAGCTAACAGTAACCATTCCAAGCTACAGTGCTATTTTGCGTGTCAAAAATTGTAATTTCAATATTCTGCTAATAATTGATATCCGAAAATGTCGAAATATACAGGAGAAATATGGTGTGTCACGATTGTCAACAAAACTATATGAATCGAGTCATTTATCACTAACTATTTATAAAGGGTCACTTGACCCGCTGTGGTAGGAATAGGTATACATGAAACATTGGTAGGTTTAGTGTTAAGATTTTTTCAGCGCTTATTTTTGACAAAGCCTTGTTATATAGTTTTTTCATGCAACCAAAAGTTTCTGAATATCATTTAATTAACCCCTTCACATACGATTTAATTTCCAAAAGACCGGACCAAATGCAAACGCTTCGATGGGTACCGCATCGAATAATTTCACTACTCTACAGCGCATTTTAGCGTCTTGTTATATGCAACAACACAACGAGAGAGACTCGATGTTGTACGTTTTGGCACAATCATTTGACATCGAGTGAGACTCGATGTTGTACGTGAAAGAGTTAAAGCTAATATTAAAATATACTTTGTTTTAAATAATTACTTCAAACAAACACACACAATCTCTCAAGACAAATGTGTGTGCAACGTTCCATTCGAATCAGAATCAGCCGATTAGAAATAAGCCTATTTTCGGGTCATTCTTCATCTGAGTGTTGAAATGAAACTCAAAGCTTATTTTTTAATTTTTTTTTTCGCTTCAATCGATTAAGAACGTGATTGAGACACATTAACATATTCGATGGCGAAATGGCAAAATTAAATCCCTCATACATCAACTTCAAGCGATAGAAACAGTTTCAAACCCACTCCTACCGAGACTTCGCACTCAGCCGCCTCCACAACAGCGCTAAACGGCCTTCGACGAATCGCCGCAAGTTGATGGCCGAATTTGACCATCCCACACACACGCGGCCGGTATGTAAAAAGTTCACGGCACTCGTTTGTTTGTTTATCGCGAAAATACGGTACATTTGAAGTGAAAGAGAATTTGCCTTAAAAGCCAGTCTACCACTCTTCAAGTAAACAGAGAACAATGTCGGCGCACCACCTTAAATTATTCCAATAAGTGCATATTAATTGAACTCTTCGTGTTGATTGGCCGAGTACCCCCCTCTCTTCTCCCACTGCAATCTGCATATTGCTGCTTTTTTTGTGATTATTTTGCTGATTGGATAATGAATTATAACATTAAGGGGAGTCGAATTCATTATCCAATGATAGCAAAATGTTAAAGTTCTCTTGAAAGAGCTTTTTATCAGTTTATAGAACTAAAACTATATGATGAAATCATGTCAGTTGTGTAGTCTCAACTAATTGAACATTTTTGACGTGGGACTTCGTTTACATTAAGGGTGCCAAGTCAGAAAACAGGTCATGTTTTTAAGAAATACAGTTAACGTTAATAACTATTTTTGACGCGAACAGATTTTGGCGATACCGGAAAATTCTCGAACGAAAATACCACGTTCTGTTTGACATGAACAATCTGTGCTTCTCGAACTGTACCGTCAGAACGAACACCCAAAAAAGCGACGAGGCACAATTTGTAAACAGCAATGTCATTACGAAGTCGTAGGGGTAGTCTAGTATAGAGACATGGTTTTTAGACATTGTTCCGAGCTCTGAACAAATAAAACAAATAATATTCTTAATATTTATTATTTAATTTTTTTGTTTATAAATCTTTTGAGAACACACGAAAAAAGAAAAACCGGGAACGTGGGTTAAATCTGTAGTATAACCGCAATATTGACCTAGGACTATCGATTCGAAAACGAGAGCGTTACGTTGGAGGCACAAGTTTTTGACCCTCAATACCCCTTTGTCGACTTAACGAAGTGACATGTTGACATGAGACATGGGTAAGTTCTACGTGCTCACGCTAAGTAAACGTCAAACCTAAACAATAATGAGTAGTGTTGTCAGATTTTTGCCGATTATGTTATAATTCAAATATAGTTCTCATGAAATGATAGTGAAACCAAGGGATTACTCCATAGAAGCAATGGTGATATAAATTTTATAGTTATACAGGTCGGACTCGATTATATACAGACTCGATTATATGTGATTCGATTATATACAATCTTGGACTCGATTATATACAGTTAGGAAAAAAATATATTTTTTTTATATTTCAAATATGACTTTTTTCAAGAAGAAATGTAACCTTTCAACGTCAAAATGTAATTTAAGCGGTTATTACATGTACAGTGGGGTAAAAATCATGAATTTTGAATTGAAGATTTTGCTTGAATTTTCACCAAGAGTTGTTTATATCGATATAGAAGTTGGGTGTCAAAGAAAAAATTGTAGGGCGGGTAGACAATCTAGTTTAATATAAATTTTTACGATGAAATTAATAATAACACATTAAAAATTATTAACTTTTAAGTTTTTCATTTCCAAAATGTTATTAAAATGAACTAATTCAGATGTTCCACTACTATATCCTGTACTAAATTTTCTCATCTTTCAAATGAAAGCAACAGAATTGTATTCCGTAGCGTACTTTGTAATGTAGAGCTAGTTTGAGGCAACGAAGTTCGAAACAAAAAAAAGTTCAATAACTCTGTCATTGTTGAATTTGAACATATGGGTAGAAGGATTTTTTTCATCAAATTTGATCGTCTAATTTTGATAAATTTTTTTTTTTCATGTGAGAAAGGTGTTTTCTGACTTTAAGGGGATGAATCAAAAATCAAATTTTCTCTTTTATATTCAAAAAACGAAAAATACATGCAAAAAAAAACGAATAAAAATATATTTTTTAATATTTTATCAGCACATCGTGTTAACTCATTACTGGCTATAGTGTGACTGAACTTTGTATCTAATTTAATCTTTCTGCATTAGAGAGGTTTTCAACTTTACAGTTCCTTCCATTATATAGTTCTCGTTCTTGCAATGAAACGTGACATCGAGGAAGAAACCATACGATGTAAGCTAACTCTTGAATTGAATGGAATGGGAGAATGCTGCTTGATGCATTATAAAGCACGTGCGAGTAAATTCGACATTTTTAATTCATTACATTATTACATTCACTTGTTTTACTATTTCCACTGTATATGTCTTGGACAAAAGTATAGGGTGGGATATTTTTTCTTAATTTTTGTATTTGGAATAAAAATTTATCCATTAATTCAAGAGAGATTAACGTTCAAAATCTCTCACTTTTCCACCCGAAACATTGAAATTGAACCCTATATTGAAAGGTTAGACATAGTCCTACGTCAAAACTACTAATCATAAGTGATTTTCAGTGCGGATGTAATTTTGGTGAGATGAGTTTGAAGGTGGAATGTTAGTGATGGAAAGCGTATTCATCTCTTTTTGTCTCTCTCTCTCTCTCTCTCTCTCTCGGTGGGAGGGGGTGAAGCAATTCCTCTCGCGAGCGATAAACTTCTACGTATCGTATATTACAACCCTTTCCTTTTCATTCGCATTGAAAAATATAGTTCACCTTACGGTTTGTTTTAATTACAGAAAAAATTGGAAAATACATTTTTGTAAAACATTTCGCCGATTAATTCAAGCAGTATATTGAATTGCAAGAAACTGCATTTAAGTTTTGGAAAACATAATTTCCAAAGATAGAATCGAAGTTCTTTCTAATATGTCCATATTCCCTCACTTTTCCTACCATGCAGAACAATTCCCATAACTATGGTAAAGGGTCTGAAATCGGTAACCAATTGACATAGACTCAGCTACATTCGATTATATACATGTTACACCAGCACCATTATTCCACATCTCATAACTACATCAATATATCTTTGGCACCGAATGGAAACAACAACAATGACAACACTTGCAAATATCAAATATCATGCTACAAGTTATTTAGTATTGCTTCAAAGTAATCGCACCTCTAGGCATCGTTCGTACAACGTAAACCAAGCGCCAAACAAGCGTTTGCCATAGCATGCATACAGAACCATACATTGGTGGCATGAAGCTACTAGGAATACAAATACTTCTCATCATTTTGTGCTATTCTCAAAAGAAACGCTTTTGTTAATATTACTGGCCTCAAAAAAAGTTGTATTACTTTCTCATGCTCGAGAGAAGCGCAACTATCACCCTTAGTGGAGGAATTTTTGCTACTGGTAAGCGAAACCTAATCACATACAAAACTCCAGAACGACATTTACTTTCTTGGTGACTAAACAAGCGAAATAAACTCTTTTTGTTAATATCAACAAACTCGAAAACAGTAGCAATGCTTCATTATGATCAATTTGAGCGCAAATGCAATCCTAGTTGAAGGCAGTTTTGCGACTGGCACGCGAACCTAAATAACTTATAACATTCCAGTAAGACATTCAAGATGCTTGGTATTCCCCAAATATTTTTTTGGAGCATAACCTTAACGCCTGCTTCGCCATAACATCAGTTTAATGCATTGATGCATTCTCAAAGGCACCAAAGAAGCCGTTTACATTTTCGATCGACGCGCCGAAATCGCCTATTTTGCTGTTGTTCGATGCGGTGTCACTCTCGCGAAGGCTCGGTTCAGTGCGAGCGATTTTCACTACACCAACATCGCGTGCATCATTAATTGACGCTTGCTCAAAATTTCATTGCCACTGGCAATGCGTTCGTTTTTTGCAGGGCTAGAGCCTGCCTCCCTCTTCTTCTTGCTCATCACACACTACGCGAAGCGTCCAATTTATGACGCGGGAAGAAAAACACACGATACGAATTATGCGAAAAACGAACAGAAAAATCAAACGACGATATCCAAGCTGGATTACCACTGGTGGGGTCCAATCTTAGATCGAAGCGCAGCGAAAGCAAAGTGAACTGGATTGCTCAACAGTCCGATGCCGAATGAAAGTTTGCCTCAGCGAGATCCACTGTTTATACTCAAGGCAAATATTCCCCTTCATTCTTCTACTTTCCCTTTGTTCACGGCGACTTCAAATCCTACGATTTCCCCTTCATTGGTCGTCGATAAGCTGCTCGTTATTGACAGCTCTGTTCGGGAAAGCACACAAATGGACAAAACAAATGTATGGAAAAATGGAAACGCCTAAAGTTTTCATGAATTTTAACCTTTATAAACCAGGGGATTCTAATGTATAGCATATTAAACAAATCTTAGGGAATTTCCGATTCGTTTAGTATGTAAATCGCTAAAATCCGTTCGCGGCAAAAATAGTTATTAACGTTAACTTTATTTCATAAAAACGTGACCTGTTTTCTGATTTGGCACCCTCAATGAAAGACGTAGTTCTACGTCGAAAAATGGAGTATTGCCAGATACATTTAGAAGTTTTTGGTTAAGTAAAATATTGAAATAATATTCCAAGTGCGGCGAAAAAATATTTTTCGTGGGTGGCAATATAGTTGCCACGGCCTTATAAAGGGTTAACCTCAAAAACACTGCTTGCCGCTGTCTTGTAAGTTCACTTTATTGCGCCTTTGATTATGCAAAAAATTAAACATTATTTCTAGTGCATCCGAAAAAAAAAATTTTTTCAAATTTTTCGCAGCCCTAAAAGTATTGGAGTATCGCCAGATACCTTTAGAAGACTTTGGTTAAGCAAAACATTGAAACTATATTCCAAGTGCAGCGAAAAAAAAATGCTGGTGCCTTATAAAGGGTATATAAGGAACATATAAATCCCAAGTATTCGTGTTTTGTATCAACCGCCATTCACTTGATCACAAAGCTTGTAGCGCATCGTACACTTGGCTGACATAACGCCTAGTGGTATGCATTCAGCGAGACCCATCCGCACGAACTTATGAACAAAGTTTAACCGACGAATACCTTCTCATAGTAAGTTATAGAAGTTACCGTTACTGATTGTTTTCAGAGATTCGAGAAAACTTCTCTTCTTCTCTCGCAAATACGAACAGAGTCGGTGAGTCAGCTTGTAAGCTCTCGAGCTATCACTGAGAGTTCATTCACGAAATGAATTCTCAACGGACGAGCTTTTGAAAAGCTGACATCTCCCGCTCTTTCTCATTCGCCATTGCAACAGTCGAGCTTCAGCAGTCATAACAATCGGCGCAATGTGTCGCAGTGCTGTGGGTCGGCGTGGGAGGGATGAATTGTGCTCACCGGTAGATAGGTGTTCGTTTTCATGCTTTGTTTTGATTTTTTATATTCGCCGAGAATACTTTTTGCTTTTTCCGCTGCTGCTGCTGTCAGCTTTAATCAATGAATGCAATCTGTCGTCCGAGTGTCGTTTCGTGTAAACAACTGAGAAGCCATGGATATCAAAACATTGGCTGTCTCGATGGCTGGCAATGTTTAACTGACGCGGCGCTTGGCTATAAAATAAGCATGCGATTCGTAGTCGTTGGACAACTTTATTTAATTGAATGATTTCACGATCGATGACGTGCGCGTTCGATCGAAAAATCGCGTTGTTTTTGTTGTTTCGATTCGATCTGCGCGTTTTTATCGTAAAACTTCCCGGAATTGATTCATATCTCATCGGTGAGGAATTTTCAATTAATGAAGATGCGATTGTAAAGTTAGTTTTCGGATGATATCATATTCTTTTTTGCCTTGTGATTACAGCGGATGATGCGCGAGCCCGGATGCGCCAGTTTAACAGATAAATGCTATGAAGAATAAACTTACACAAAGCTTATTGATGTATGCTTATCGGAACCCTAAAGTTACTTTCAAGGCCTTCCACCGATACGATACTAGTGTAGCTTGGAGCGTGAACAAATTCGCTTTTCATTCGGCAAATAATTACACTAATTGGACGAATCGTCGCGGGATTAATTTACATAAAACTTTTCTGCGGTGCGATTCTGAAAGCGCTGGCGCTTGGGTTGTGTTCAATGCCATTGGCATGTTTTACTTTCCTCATTCCGGTTGGGCATTGGGGAAATGAAACAGAGACACAGAAGGGAAGAATCGTCCTAAAAGGTGGAAAAACTCGCCATGTTTTCCCGATGGAGAGGTTTGATTTCGAACAGCTTTGCGTATCGATGTTGAACACATCTTATTGCTGAATAACACTCATCCAAAATTGTTGGAAATACAGGTCGGACTCGATTATCCGGAGTATTTTATTTTTGATTTTCGGAAATTTTGAATAATTTGTATATGGGTATTGAATGAAAGGGCTTGATTGGTACAACACAGTAGATCATGAAAAATCCAAATCAAATGATGTTCGCAGTTCCCAAATAAACAATTCTTTTTTAATGGTCCCATTCAGTTTGCCCTGTTTGTACAGGGTGGGCCATTTACAGTGGAAGGATTTGTTTTTGCAATAGCAAAGTAAAGAAGTGGAATTTAAAAACAAATTTTTTGAAATTCATTTATTTTGGTCCAAGGAGATTTGTTCTAACTACTGTTTGATTATGATATCTCGTAAATGACCGCCTCTGGCCTTGACCGCAAAATGTGCCCTTTTTTCGGCATTTTCCATCACTTTGCCCAATGTTTCGGCCGATATGGCAGCAATTTCTTGTCGGATATTGTCTTTCAGCGCAGCCAGGGTCCTTGGTTTACCAGTGTATACCGTGGATTTTAAATATCCCCATAAAAAAAGTCAGGAGGCGTCAAATCAGGTGATCTCGGTGGCCATTCATAATCGTCGTTTTTCGATATTAATCTTCCGGGGAACATTTCGCGCAATAATTTGGTCGTGGCAGCCGCTGTATGGGTTAAGTTGTTGAGCCATTTGAATTTTATACGGAAACATTTTCAAATCAACACGAATTATGCGTCGGAGAGTGGTTCGAGCGATGCCTAACTCTTGCGAACGATGGCGGCCTGATGTCGATGGAGTCTCTGCAACACTGGCTCGAACGGCATCAATATTCTCGTCGAAACGTCTTGGTCGTTGTCTGGACAGATGACTGGCATTACCAACACTACCAGACGATATAAATTTGGCATATAATCGACGTATAGTGTTGTCTCCAATCGATGTTTTAACTTTATTTTTATTTTTCAACGCACGTTTAGTTAACACAATTGAGAAGTTATTTTGAATGTACAGCTGAACAATTTCAGCGCGTTGTTTAGGTGTGTATTGTTCCATGGTTAAAATTGTACTGAAATGACGCTTCCAACGCGATATGACATTTGTTAATCTGACATCTCTGTCAAAAGTTATGGGGTTGCCAGATGCTTCCACTTTAAATGGCCCACCCTGTATGTATGTTTGAGTGTTTTGTAGGTTTGCCCCAAATAATAGAAAATTGACCCCGTTCCTGTTGAATGATTGATCTGTAATTTGGAACATACATTTAACTCTACTGTCATTATGAAACTGCGTATTCCATGATCTTGAAAAATACAATTTGGTCAAAAATTCAAAATTCAAAAAATATATAGTCGACCATTTAGTGGCGGCGACCTTTTTGAATTAATGTTGTTTATTATGTTTCGTGTTCTCCAAGTCAAATCATTCAGCCATTTCATAGAATATGCAGTTTTATAATGACAGTAAAATTAAATGTATGTTCCAAATTTCAGATCAATCATTCAACAGGAACGGGGTCAATTTCCTATTAATGTGGGACAACCCTACAAACATTCAAACATAAATAGAAACAAGTCAAGCTGAATGGAACCATTTAAAAAGTAATTAGTTGTTTGAGGACTGCGGCCATCTTGGAATTGGATTGGATATACATATTGATGGGGTTTTGAAAAAAAAATACAGGTCGTACTCGATTATATGTGATTCGATTATATACTATTTTGGACTCGATTGTATACAGTTTGGAATTTTTTTTTTATATTTCAAATATGACTTATTTCAAGAAGAAATGTAACCTTTCAACGTTAAGGTGTAATTCAAAAGGCTATTACGTGTACAGTGGGGTAAGCATCGTGATTTCTGAAGATTTTGCTTGAATTTTCACCAGTAATTGTTTATATCGATATTGCAGCCAAATTAAGAAAGATAGAAGATAGGTGTCAAAGAACAAATTGTAGAGCGGTTTGAGAGCTTTAATTTAATTGATAGAAACTATCTAGTTTAATATAAATTTATGGGATGGAATTGATAATAACACATTAAAATTATTAACTTTTAAGTTTTTCACTTCAAAAAATGTTAATCCACTGATTTAGAATTTTCTCATCTTTCAAATGAAAGCAATAGAATCGTCTTCCGTAGCGTACATTGTAATGTAGAGCCAGTTTAAGGCAACAGAGTTCAAAACAAAAAAAAAGTTATATGACTCTTTCATTGCTGAAATTCGAACATATACATAGAAGAATTTTTTTTCATCAAATATGATCGTCTATCACCTCCTGAGAGAATCTAGATTATATACAGGATTCGATTATATACAGTGAAAATAAATCAGAAACTGTATATAATCGAGTCCGCGTTGTGTATGGCGCCAATTTGTGGTGGCGACCATTTTGGATTTACATTTTTCATAAATAACTGTGTTCTATTAGTAAATCTCTTTCATTTGATATTAGCTGACCCGGCAAACTTCGTCCCTCCCAAAATTTGTGTTTTGTTATCAATACCTTCAAACATCCACGTTTTCTTATCATGAGCAAGTTCATGGGTCCAATCGCAGAACTGTTCATTGATTGATCTTCTAATAGTCCCGTTGAATTTAACTTTTACTATAAAAATCCTAGTATTTCTAACAAAACTCATCTTTATAATATCAGATTATTTTCCGACACAATTCTCGTTCAAGATTTTTCAACCACTTGCAAATAACATGTTTCTCCGGTACATGGAATAAATGTTTTATACAGAAAATATGATAAAATAAAGACAGCCCTAAATCGTTAGATTCCTTCCTCGTGTTCTGCTCTTATCAACATATCCGGCGATCCTTTTTTTTTGGTATAGATAGAAGAAGATATAGGAGTGCGTTTCATCACATTAAAATCCATTTCCAGTTCCGAACAAAGATCAATTTCGCTAGCGCAAACATCAAATGGACTAACAGCCCTTGTCGCTATGTAATTGTAGAACATATGAGAATTTAATTTTCCAAATTTTTCTTTTTTCCTTCAGAGTTTTCCGAAATTTTTCAATTGTCATGTTTGGTTGAAATATGTGTAATAATTTTATGGGACCCCCTCTCCATTCCAGAGGAGGGAGGGGTGTCATACCATTTTAGAAACATTTATTGCACCCTAAAACCTCCACATTCCAAATTTGGTTTCATTTGCTTAATTAATTCTCGAGGAATGCAGAAGTTTGTGTTTCATTTGTTTTGCAGCCCCCCTTAGAGAGAGGGTTGGAGAGTCTAACCACCATAGAAACATTTATTGCACCCTAAAACCTTTAGATGCCAAATTTGGTTTCATTTGCTTGATTATTTCTCGAGTAATATAGAAATTTGTGTTTCATTTGTATGGCAGCCCCCCCCTAAGAGAGGGGGGAGGAGTATCTAATCACCGTAAAAACATTTATTGCACCCTAAAACTTTCACATGCCAAATTTGATTTCATTTGCTTGATTAATTCTCGAGTAATGCTGAAATTTGTGTGTCATTGGTATGGCAGCCCCCTCAGAGAGCGGGGAATGAATAATATAAGAGTAATAAAATAAGAGTAATAATTTATAATATATAATATAGAAATTTGTGTTTCATTTGTATGGCAGCAGCCCCTTAGAGAGGGTCTCAAACTATCACGAAAACCTTCCCCTACATATCAATTTTCATGTTGATCGGTTCAGTAGCTTCCGAGTCCATAAGAATCAGACAGACAGACAGACAGAAATCCATTTACACACACATATATATATATATATATATATATATATATATATATATATATATATATATATATATAGAAATATATATAGAAATGTGTAATCCGCCATTTTGTAGCGGTCGCCCTCTTTGATTTACATTTTCCATAAATAATTGTGTTCTATTAGTCAAGCCCTTTCATTCGATACCCATATTAATGAGATTTCGAGAGAACAGACTAAGTTACAAGGTTATAAAGTTACAAAGCCACAAACATACAAAATGGGTCAACCTAGATAAAACCGTTTGATAAATAAGTACAAATCATAATTATATTACGTTTACCGAGAGAATTTTTTTTTATGACTCGATTATCCGGAGTGAAAAAAACTCAACACTCCGGATAATCGAGTCCGACCTGTAACTGAAAAAAAAACGCAACAGAACGAATGTTGCAAAAGTTGCCCCAACACGATGAAGTGGACAGATCCCTAGTTGAAAACTCGAGTATATTTAACCATGAGTGCATATTTAAAGTTTACGTTTTTTTGTATTCGTATGATCAGTTGAGATAAATATTTTTATACCTAGCGAAATAGAATGTAGCTGCATCCAACGAGATTGTTGATAATGTTACATTTTTTTTCTCTTGCAAATGCAATTTTCTTCCAATTCCAATATTCGTCCCGAATTATATTCGTCTACCGAAAATCAATCGCACAATTCCCCAACGCTTTTTTTAATTTAATTTGGCGTGACATAAATAGCTAGACAATTCCGAAGCCTCGGATTACATTGGAGAGATTTTGGAGGGTTTTATTAGATAATCAATGTTTTTCTCCGTAATCCCCGCATTGGCAGCCGCAAGTCACTGTTTCTTATCCACGCTTCGCGCTTGAGCAGTCCCATTGGGGGGGAAGAGCGAATCGGCGTCAGATCAAACGGAATATCTTTGCAGACTCGGGTAGGGGGTGGTGGAATGAAAACAAACAACAATCGCGGGGATGATTTTCACACCTGCAAAAGCAGACGCGCTATGCTTTGGTGTTGCTAAATATATCCCAAGATAGCATTTCTCGGTCTCAACAGCTGAGAGGGGAAATTTTAATTTCTGCCTTGGAAAAGAACAAACGCTAAGAGCCAATCGCTATTCTGTTTTCACGCTGAAGCGTTCGAAAACGTTTTTTTTAATTGTCTCCAACATCATTAAAAAAGGCAAACCAACTCTGTGTTGGTGTACATTGATTACAACACATTGTCGGTGTGAAACCCAAATCAAGCTTTGACAATTGACGTAAGGCTCCCTATCATCATTGAGATGAAACTGCCTTTCAGAAGCATGACACCAGAAAAGAAAATCCTTGGATGAATCCTTCGGATTCTCAAAAGGGAAACGGCTCGGCTATCCTTGAGTGTGAGAATGAGTATTGTATAAAAAATAGCAGCGAAAGAGATATCTTGGAAATGGGTTTAGCACTGTTGATCCTAACGCGCCTGAAATTGAACAATAATAGAGATGATTGATGAATATTTCTTAGATGTTTTCATTGACCTTTTGAATACGACATTCAGAATGGGTATCACAATTTGTACTGATAAGTGTTTGCACCATTTTTTCGATTGTTTAAGTCGTTAAAACTTATCTAGGAAACTTCAATGGGATGTATGTCGTATTCCAAATGCATATTTTTCGAGATATCGCGCTTTCCGATTAGACTATGTTCCGACAGATGACGCATTAACTGATTGGGGGATTCCATTCTCAGGAAGAGGCCAGAAATTGGGTAGATTCAGACGAGAAATTCTTGTGCTGCCAGAAAAATGGAAAAAGGTTGCGGCTGCTCAGCAAACATTAAATCGTATAACATCAACATGCATATATCAACGCATATACATCAACATATCCCCCGTATTTTGGGTGGTATATGCTGCATCTAACTAGCATATACATTAGAGTGCCAATGGATGTATGGGAAAAAAGTGACCCTCGAGTTTTCAAAGCGAACTTGATTAAAAATGTTGATTCCCACGGAAAACTACCCTATGCAAAATATCAGCTCAATCGGACTTCATTTACTAGTGTCGCATAGCGGTCAAAGTTTGAGTTTTTTGAAAACCGAAAAATCACCCAAGCAATTCTAAGACATTTGGCATCAAAAAACTTTTTTTGAAAACTCCGATTTCCTTTACTCCCCCCCTTGGGTGACTTTCGATTTTCAGAAAACTAAAATTTTGAGATCTGCGATAATAGTAAATGAAGTCCGTATGAGCCAATAGTTTGCAGAGGGTATTTTATCGTGCAAATCAACATTTAACAGCAAGTTCCGAATAATCGAGATAATTATTTTTATTGGCACTTAAAACCATACATTTCGCCTCGTATTCCGAAAAAAACTGAGTCCCAGAGTGTCGATTTTTGACAAAAAAATTTTTCGAGATGACCCTAGATCTCGGGCCTGATCACGAACATCACTGTCACAAATGCTTTCACGTCACTTACACTTCACTTAATCTTTTTGTGTCTATCATCATTGTCACGGACAGTTGCATGTGAAAATAAACTCCGTGAAGTGAAAGAGTTCATTCCCGTTTATAAGAGACATGTCAGTTGCATAATTTCGGGCGTTTGAACGTTATGTCGGTTGCATAATTTCTGAGGTTTGCGATTATACCTCGATGATTAGGTATTTCCATTCCATGAATAATGTAGTTGTTGAACATATGGGAATGTAATTTTATTTCCTCTTTCTATAAATTACATGACTATCATGAGTTTAATAATCGATATCTCGCATACTCTTGTACTCAGCTCTATCTTACTCGTTTGAATAGTGAGAAGTATTTAGTATAGGTCAACGTTAGAATTATTTTTTAAGAACCGTTTCTACAATTTTGATGAATGATAATATCTTCTATATCTCAGAATAAACCCAAATTTATCCATCTCATGATTAGTATAATCTGAGCTACTCCCATATGGGATTCTTAAGTTTAATCCTCTTATCCTTCCCATTCTCGTGTAATTTTATGCACGGGACATGAGGTTTGATATAATTATTTAAACAGAAACTGGTCAGTAGCGTCGGTCAGAAGCATAATTTTCATATGAAACATCTGATGAGTTTCAAGGAATTTACCAAAGCAGAAAATGATTCAGATTTTCTTTAGACGGATATCAAAATTATGGAAAAAGAACTAGAGAATAATTTAAAAATTATTAATTTCACAGCTTTGCAATGATAGATTCATTTTTTCCTTGTTTGAAATTTAAATATTTTTTCATTTAAAGTATGTCTTCAAAACAATATCGTTGAAAATATCTATTACGTAAAAACAAAAGATCAATGGCCTTATTGGATGTAACTATCGTCCTGATTTGGGTCTTGTCCACCAATTGCGAATGTTTGAATTACAAAAACCAGCTCTGCAATATCGGAAAAACATTATAGTTATTATTTTATATTCAAAATATCAACAAATCAATATTATACATAATCAATCATAATGATCGTTTTGGGCCAGTGGCCGCCATTTCCATTTTATGGGGTTGCAACTCTCTGTTAGTCTAATCCTTAAAATAGAAACAAAAATTTTTTATTCATTTAGGACAATCGAAATTAGACCTTTCTCCCTGTTTCAATCAGTCTACAAGAGCTACATTTTTAGTCCTCAATTACATCCCATAGCGCTTTTATCGAATCCAAATAAACAAATTTACGTCAGGATTTCGTTCTAAAAATGCCACCAAGCGGGTAAATTGCTGTTTGTTTATCTTCTCTTTCATAAAGAGCAAGACAAGATTCAAAATGTTAGCAAAAAGGCTAAATAAATCCGAAAATCAATTTACTCCATTCCGCGTGACTAGCTTTCACCATCTAAAACACAAGTGACAAATATACTGGTTTTTCGCCGTGACGTGACAGTATCGTGGTATTCATAATAACATCGAGTTCATCAAAGTTGTCACGACGGATGAACTCTTCCGGATTCTACACACACGGTGGCAGCCGTAATAACGTTGTATACAATTCACTTCGTTTCGTGATCAGGCCCCTCGACGTTTTATGCAATTAGAAGACATTTGGCATCGACTTTTTTTTTCGAAAACCCCGATTTCCGACGACCCAAGGGGGTAGGGTGATTTTTCGGTTTTCAAAAAACTCAAACTTTGACCGTTGTGCGACACTAGTAAATGAAGTCCGATTGAACTGATATTTTGCATAGGGTAGTTTTTCATGGGAATCAACATTTTTATCAAGTTCGCTTTGAAAATTCGAGATGCCCATTTTCATTGGCACTCTAATATACAGCCATTCCATACCAAACTGATATAGCGGAGAAAAATGGGGAAAAAAATTTAAAATTAAGAAATACGGGTATAATATTTTGCGTCAAGGAACAAAACCACTACTTATCACGAAAAACTAACAACGGTTATATCGGTTTGGCATAGAATGGCTGTATTCACCATACCAAAGAAATGCGATCCAATATAGTCAGACTTCATATTCGAGCCATTCTTCCAATACTTCCACTCATGGTTTTCATCGTTTCTTTTTCGCTTCGAATTCCTTTTCGCCATTATCTTCATTTTCTTTTCAACTCTCATTCTCATTCGGAAGTCATATTCTTACTTTCATTCTCAGTATCATATTAATTTATTCTTAATCCTATTCCCCATCGCATAATAAATCCCAGATTTGCATTCTCTTCTCGATATCCATAAGATACTTTATGTTTGGTTCGATTACATTCATTATTATCGGTTGAAATGACAACCGAATGCGACACACTGATCGGAAGTAAATCCTCCCATTCATAACACTTTTTCACTGCTGATTTGCCTTTACCCATATCCGGGGATAAATTATCCGTAACAAAACGAAACGAGTCGCTAATGGGGTACCGACTGATGTGAGTTTTGTTTTGTGCACACCGTTCGTGAAAACTGCGCGATTTCGTAATCGGAATGGAATGATTTTCATCGCACCGTGCTTCAGAGAGGTGTAGCCCAGAATGCAATGACCTTGAGAAAGTCTGCTACACGTAATTTTCTGATTTCCTCTATTGCCGGGTGGGGAAGTGGGGGTAGGGGAAACTGTAGACAAATTAGCCGGCGAAACGATGGAGATTGATGTCGGATGACGAATGGGAACATAATTGATAGATTGCGCTCTGTTGCACCGGCGGTAGCTTTTGGGCTTACTGCTCGAATATCTCTTCTCAAATGGATTGAAAAATGGTATGTAAATGTATTTATATATCGATCAATCGCTATAAATTATTAAATGCAGGATGAAGCAGTAAGCTTGGGACATTATCGACATCAGACATATTGGGAGGGGAATCGATTCGGCGGGTGGCCAGGCGAAAATGGAACACGCGACCGAAAGAATTATCAAACTGGATAAGTAGTACATCTCGTCGCGAAGATTTCAGTGAGAAAAGAATGGTGTGCTTCTGAGCAATGGCACGCGGATTGTAATGAAACGAATTACTATGATTATATTTCACTTTGCACGCATTTTTTGAGGGGGCAAAAGTACAATCCTAACAACGGCCCAGAGGAAAATTATTGCCCTCTGTTTTGTTTCACCTTCCTCCCTTATGAATGGCGGTATATAATAATTAACACCATAACAGAAGTCTAGAGGGCCAGAAGCATAAACATAACAACTTTGTGCTTTCGGTTCAAGTGAGGTAATAACAACCAGACGATTGACGATGTAATCGTCCATTCTAATGACATTGGCCTGTCGGATGTTTTGACTTGTCGTTTTTGTCGGCTGCAGAAACTGTTGGGCTGTTGGGTAGGTGTTGCCCGAAAAGCGATTCTTCTCAAACGACCGGCAAACTGTCACTTATTATCGAGCACTGAATTAAACATCATGGGAACCGGTAAGTGATTCTTCAATTTGAAAACACTTTTACTCGGAAATTAGTTTTTCTTCTGTGGACTTCGGAAGCGGAAGGCTTCCGGTTGCTCGATTAATCTTCTTGCTAGCTGTAACGAACAACCAATTTGTCAGATTAATATTAGTTTCATTGTTATAAACCTGATCCATTTGGCTGTTCAATAAAGGTCGAAATACTTAGGCGTATCATTGAAGCGGCAGTGGTCTGACCATGTTCTATTTTTCAAATGTTCTGCTGTTGAAATTAATCAAATATTTGACAGTTTAATATATTAAACTCGTGAACATTACGTTGATCGATTCAAAACTGGTACTTTCATGTGAAAGACAGTATTAATGAGAAACTGTCGGAAGAAAAAAAGATGGATCGGAAATATTTTTGGCCGAAAATAGATCTTTTGGGACTTAGCCTGACTGGCGAAAAAAATCAAAACATTGAGTGCTTTGAGACACCCCTAAATTATGTCGGATTGAGCTGAAATTTTGCACAGGTAATTTTTTTTGAGCCAATAAACAAAATGTACATGGTCGGTTCTTTCAGTTCGATAATTATTTTTTTTCCATGCCTTCACTGCCACTCAAGCTAAGTCCCAGAAGGTCGATTTTCGGGCAATTTTTTTTTCGAGATGACACCAGATCTTGACGTTCGTGCATTTTTAAGTCATTTGGCATCGAATTCTTTTTTTCTATTTTCCAAATTTCCTTTACCCTCTCCTTGGAAGATTTTCGAAGCGTTCAAAACTTTGTTCAAAACCGATTGAGCTGAAACTTTGCACAGGTCATTTTTGGGAAAATAAACAAATTGTATATGGTCGGTTTTTGGAGTTCGATGATGATTTTTTTTCCATACATCCATCGCCACCCTACTACACTCTGTCCAACTTCTATAAGACCACCCTGATTCTATTTCGTTGCAACACAAACAATGAACAGAATTTCAACAAGATACATTGATACATTGTAGACTGCTTAGAATAAAGTATATTTAACGCAAATTCCGTTCAAAAGAGTTGTTTATTTATTGTGCTTAAATATGATAATTTCGGCTGTAGAGTTTCTATAAGACCACTTCAAAATTCATAAGTATTATCAATGAAAAAATCAAAACGATAGGCTGATTTACATGTCAATAATTGGTAGCCTTGCCATTTCGACTAATAACCTTGGAATACTATTTACCAAATTCTGCTGAACGGATTTCCCGATATTTTTCCATTTTTCCGAAAATGCGACCTTGAGTTCTTCAATCGTGGTGTACGGTTTTCCCTCAGTGTAGATTCTGCGTACAAGAATCCCCCCTAAGATTTTCAACAGGATTCAAGTCTGGAGAGCAAGCAGACCAGTCCAAAAAATTAGGTTTTTGGCCGTTAATCCATTGCTTAGTTTACTTGGTAGTATGAATAGAAGCATTGTTTTGCTGGAATGTGATTTTTTTCCATCCAAATTGAACTTGTTTTCGTCAGTGAAGATAACCTATACATTAAAGAACTCTTCGTTATGGTATATAGCAAAATGTATTCTATTGGGAACATTTTTTTCACAACATACCATTTCCCACTGTCGGTTCATGTGAGATTTGGCAAAACTCAGACGTCTTCCGGCGTGAGATGGTGTAAGATGAGGAGTTTTAACCTTTTAAGCCCTCTTTATGTGAGGATTTTTTACCAAAATTTGATGAATTGTCACCCGAGCAGTTGAGTAGTTGAAATATTTTGCACATGCGATTGGTATTCGAAGCTGTTCTAGTTATTTCCCACTTATCCTGGTCAGAGAGCTTCGTTTTACGTGGAGTTCTCTTCTTCTTACCGTATCCTTGAGGATTCGCCAAATGATTGAGCATTACTTTATTGGATCGACCAATCCGACGAGAAATTTCTCTGATACCAACATATTCTTGGTGAAATGCATCGATTTGTCTCTCTTCTCTCTCCGTGAGGACTTTTCCTTTCGGCATTTTCCAAATTTAATTGGTCAAAACAACTAAAACAACGGAGAATGTAACTGGTCTTATAGAAACTTGACAGTTGAAAATACAGAAAATCATTCTGTTAAGCTCAGCGCTTGCACAAACACATATGAAAATCATGCAGTGTATGGTAGTCACAAGTACCTACACACTTGAATATAGATTGAAGCATTGTTTGTTCACAATGACACAAAGCAGCAAGATCATCACCTGGTCTTATAGAAGTTGGAAAGAGCGTATAGATATCAAATGTAATGACACCATATGTGCAATTTTAAATGAAATCAACCTACAAATGCAGATTTTAAAAACTTGTATTTTTGATTCGAATGAAAGTTTGTATTCCATTTGAGTTGAAGGAAATATGAGTTTTCCACAGCATTTGGAATTTTTTTGACTCAAGTGTAACTTTTGGAAAGGGCGTATCGATTTTAGTCTTTGATTATTTATATCTCAAAAGCTGTGAGTCGTACCGAAATAGTGTCTTCGAAAGAGTTATAGAGTAAATATGCACTGAGAAAAAAAATATTACCCTTTTTTTTATTTACAAAAAAGCTTTAATTTGCACTATCTAAAATACATTTATTTTTTATTTTTTAATATAAAATAAAAGTTATGTAACAAATTTAAAAAATGAGTCTACGATGGTAAAACTATTTTTGACGTACTTTGGGGAACATCGAATTTTTATGAATTTTCGAAACTTCGAATTTTCGTAACAATCATTTTTAGCCAAAAATTATGGATTCGGATGTAATTTAAAACAAAAAAAAAGCTCTTTATCAATCTCCTTCTAAATGCAACCATTCTCGAGATGTTCAAAATATATTTCTATGTATGCGCCCTTTTCAAGGGACTTTTGACTTGAGTCAAAAATTCCCAAATGCTGTGAAAAAATCATATTTCCTCCAACCCAAACGGAATACAAACTTTTATTCGAATAAAAAATACTCATGTTTTGTCATTTGTTGATTTCATTTGGAATTGCTGTTTTGGCTTGAAAAAAATAATGCGCACGATGCCTAGCTACGATTGTTTTCACAACATTAAAATTATTGTTAAGGTGCTCGTTTTGAACAACACTGTATGATGAACACAGAATACTTATGCCATTGGACCAATCAGAATACACCCATACCTCGCTATACGGCCGCTCTTTATACGGCATTTCGCTATAACGGCTCTCTTCAATTCAGGCACGTTTTCGATTTACGGCCTAAAATGTTTCGTTATAACGGCAAAAAAATTTGAGGATTGATTCAAAATCACTTTTGTACAGAAGTGAACAAATGTTTGCGAGACAATAACTCAAGCAACAAAAAATAGGTATGTATACATACATATATTTCATGTAACATGGAGTTGTTTTATTTTTGTTTATAGATTATTGTTGGATTTTATGTATGTATGTTATAAGTATTATATGTATTTTTGATTCAAATGAAATAAAAGTAAAAAGATAAAATGCATTTTGAGTGATAAATCATGTTACATATTTAAAAAATTTGGAACCGATCTGATTGAATTTGTATGAATTTGCATTAGAAAAATTGATTCCTTATACGGCTTTTCGCTTTGCTGCCAAATTTCGTGGAACGTATCTCGGCCGTAAAGCGAGGTATGGGTGTATGGGATTTCCGTTTAGATAATTTTCACAAATTTTTTCGATTATTCAACAGTTTGTTTCAAACATTTCTAAATTTTCTACATTACTTCTATTTTATATGAAAAAAATTAAAAACATGTATTTTAGATATAGCATATTAAAGTTTTTTTTTGTAAAGAAACACCCAAACATATAGATTTACCAGAAATGATGTATTTGGAAAAGTTGTTGAAAATTATAAGCAAATTCATGAAATTTAATGAACATGACGGTATAACACGACAAACATATTAAAAGAGCCTATTTACTACCAAAAAGACAATAAATTAGGCATTTTTTTTGAAATATCTAGAGAATGGCTGCATTTAGAAGGAAATTGAGAAAAGAGATTTTTTATTTTAAATCACATCAGGAATAATAGTTTGTGCCTGAAAATGATTGTTAACATACAAAAATTCATTAACACAGTTTGCAAAATTCATAAAAATTCGATGTTCCACAATTATTGCCATTTAGAAGGCAATTTCATTATAAAATCCACCCCCTCCCCCCCCCCCCACCTTATTGGCAAAAAACTCAGACAGCCAGTTTTCGCAAGCCTCTTTTGAAGCCAACTTAGTATCATCAAGAGCGTTTTGCATGGACCGGAAGAGATGATAATCACTTGGAGCCAGGTCCGGACATACGGTGGGTGCAATAGGACATTCCATCCGAACTCCCGTAGCTTCTGGCGGCACATCAAAGATGTGTGAGGCCGAGCGTTGTCCTGGTGGAAAACAACACCCTTCCTATTGATCATTTCTGGCCGCTTCTGGTCATTCGCCTGCTTCAAACGGTCAAGCTGCTCACAGTAGAGAACCGAGTTGAGGGTCTGGCCATAGTTGAACAGCTCATAGTGGATGATTCCCTTCCAATCCCACCAAACACACAGCAAAACCTTCCTGGCCGTCAATCCGGGCTTGGCGATGGTTTGGGCCGGCTCACCGCGCTTCGACCACGACTTTTTCGCTTTAGATTGTCGTATGTGATCCACTTTTCATCACCAGTCACCATCTTCTTCAAAAATGGGTCGAATTCGTTCCATTTCAGCAGTGCATCGCAGCCGTTGATTCGGTCTAAAAGATTTTTTTGCGTCAACTCGTGTGGCACCCATACATCCAGCTTTTTTGGAATCCAATCTTCTGCAAATGGTTCCAAACGGTTTTATGTTCT
This sequence comes from Toxorhynchites rutilus septentrionalis, assembly GCF_029784135.1. NCBI lineage: Eukaryota > Metazoa > Arthropoda > Insecta > Diptera > Culicidae > Toxorhynchites > Toxorhynchites rutilus. The sequence goes on along the minus strand of NC_073745.1, from coordinate 214,331,804 downwards.
ATATCCAGTTCCTAGCCAATCGAGCGAGTGCTCACATGTCGGTCTACTTGGACGATTTCAACGATTTTATCGGTTTCCACGACGATTGGCCTACCAGTACGGGGTGTATCTTCGACAGCCACTAAACCAGAACGAAATCGATCAAACCAACTCTGTGCTGTGCGAATCGTTACAGTATTGGGTCCATAAGCTACACGAATTTTTTCAGCCGCCTTCTTTGCAGTTTTACCTCGCAGGTAGTAAAAACGTAAAATGTGGCGAATTTCTTGCTTGGTGGACTCCATCTTTGACGCGCTATAACTTGAGACTGAAAAGGACAATCACAACACTGTCAAAACGACACCCAATATTAACTAAAAAGAAAATTGAAAAAGACAATAACTTAGCAATGTTGTTTCAAATATCTCGAAAATCGCTTAATTGTGAAGGAGATTGATTGATGGAGAGGTTTTTTTTTATTTTGAATTACATCAGGAATTATAATTTGTGGCTGAAAACAATTATTAACATACAAATATTCGAAGTTTCAAAAATTCATAAAAATTCGATGTGTTGTCAAAAATAGTTTTATCATCTTGGACTAATTTTTTTAATTTTTCTACATGACTTCAATTTTATATGATTTTTTTTAAATTAAAAAATATGCATTTTAGATATTTCAAAGGTTTTTTTTTGTAAATAAAAAAGGACTTTTTTTTCAGTGTATATTTTTTCCACGTTTTATCATCAATGCCCTATAACTCTTTTAAGACACTTTTTCGGTACGACTCAAAGTTTTTGAGATATAAATTATAAAAATTTCTGTTATTAAAATCGATACGCCCTTTTCAAAAGTTACACTTGAGTCAAAAAATTCCCAAATGCTGTTGAAAACTCATATTTCCTCCAACCCAAACGGAATACAAACTTTCGTTCGAATCAAAAATACAAGTTTATAAATCCTGCAGTTTTAGTTCGATTTCATTTGGAATTGCACAAAAACAAAATAAATAATGCCTTTACTGCGGTGAACCATCAGCTTCTATTTTGTTACCGTGTGGATCGGGAGCGCAAAATTGTTTGCTACAGAATGCATTATCAGAATATGCACAAAACAAATAAAGTCTAAAGCTGACTCGCAAAGGCTTGCGAGCTCAAAAAAAATCCATTTGAGATTTCCATTCTATTGCATCTAGAGGCGAATGAAAATTTATTTTTAAAGCCTCTACACAATAAATAAATAAGAAGGTTTCCCATTCTAGTTTCACTCTAGCCAGCGAGCAGCCAACAGCATTTATTGACAGCAACCGATATAGTAGTTCTCAGATTTTCGTGAAAAATGGTAGATTTGTCCTGCGGTATTTTTTTTTGAATTTTCATTTGTTCATAAAATTAGTTACAATAATCTGTTACATACAAATGAAACACAAATTTCTGGCTTTTTTTTCCGCTGTTGGATGTGAACCACTGCGTCCATTATTCTGAACTATTGTGGTATATCCCATTTTTTTATACTCCGCTTCAAGCTTCTTCTTCTTCTTCAATGGTACTAACGTCCTAGAGGAACTTCGCCGTCTCAACGTAGTATTACTTGCGTCATTTTTATTAGTACTTAGTTGAGATTTCTATGCCAAATAACACGCCTTGAATGCATTCTGAGTGGCAAGCTCTAGAATACGCGTGATCACAGTGCAAGTCGGAGGAAATTTCTTTGACGAAAAATTCCCCCGACCAGAACGGGAATCGAACCCGAACACCCGGCATGTTAGTTATGACGCTAACCACTCGGCCAAGGGAGCACGCTTCAAGCTTACCTACTGCTTATTGATGAAGAAGTAGACTGAAAGCTATATCGAGATAGGTGCCAATCAGGAATACTCTGTTTGATAAATTTTATAATCCTGATCGGCGACGCAGACCAAATTTCCTTGGACTCCAGAATAGCCTTATCAAGGTATTGAAGTCTGCGTCTAGTTAGAGCTCCACAATTACAGAGCAAATGTTCCGAGGTTTCGCTTTCGGTATTACAAAAACGACAAATATCATCTTGCGCTAAACCTATGTTTTTGAGATGGTATTTACTCGGACAGTGTCCTGTTATAAGGCCTGTGATTGTGCCTAAGTCTTTCTTTTTAAGACTCAGCAATTGTTGAGTAATTTTAATACTCGGCGTGATAAATTTTTTTGACTGGTTAAGTTGTACCGCCAACCAGTTGGCTAACACTTCCCGGTCTTCCCAGTTCTTCAGCTCACCTTTCAACACACAGTCAGATATTCCACAGAATGGTTCTGGACCAGTGAAAGGTGAGCTTGAGCCGTTCCTGGCAAGTTCATATGCTCGCTCGTTTCCCTCTATTCCACAATGGCCAGGAATCCAGTACAGTTGTACCGAACTTATCCGACTTAGTTGCCGTAAGAGGAGAATGCATTCCCAGACAATTTTTGAGGAGCATTTAAAAGCATTTAGAGCTTTAAGTGCCGCTTGACTGTCTGAGAATATGCAGATGTTAGCATGTCTATATTTTCTTTTAAGGCAGACATTTGAGCATTCTATTATCGCAGCTATTTCTGCTTGAAAAACTGTTGGCCAGTTTCCCATAGCTACAGAGATTTTTGTTCTGGGACCATACACTCCAGCACCTGTTCTGATTCCCATTTTTGACCCATCAGTGTAGAACATGATTGAACCATTACGAACACTGAGACCGCCTTCATCCCATATTGAACGAGAAGGTTCGATTACACTGTATGGAATGTCCTAGTTAGTCCTAGGTTCCATCCAATCACTGTTCATCTCTGAGGATGGTCCTACGGGTAAGAGATTCAGGATGCTCAAGTGACCAATTTTGTCTCCGTCTAGTATTTTTTTCCATTGTTTAAGCTTTAGAGCGCTTTTCTTAGCCTCTAGCTGAACATGTTGGTTCAGAGGTAGCAAGTGAAGGATAGCCTCCAGTGCCTTCGAGGGTGTGCTTCGCATTGCTCCAGTAATTGCAATGCATGCTAGTCGTTGGAGTTTGTTTAGCTTTTTTGTAGCTACAGTCTCCTTGGTCTTTGGCCACCAGACTAATGAGGCATAGGTTATTCTAGGCCGCACAATGGCAGTGTAGACCCACATTACCATTTTTGGTTTAAGACCCCATGTTCTTGCTATCATTTTAGAACATGCCCATAGGGCTGTGTTGGCCTTACTGATTATTGCATCTAAGTGCGCATTCCAGTTGAGTTTAGCATCTAGGATAACACCTAGATATTTCACTGAAGCGCTGCATTTTATTTCCACTCCCCCAAGATATAAAGACTGCAGATGCTGTTTTTTTCTTTTTGGTGAATGGAATAATTGTTGTTTTTTGAGGGATTTATGCTCAGACCTTCTGTGGTACACCAAGTTTGTGTAAGGTTTAAGGCCATCTGCATTCTGCTCGATATCACGTCGTCGAACTTGCCTCGTATCATTATGACTAGATCATCGGCGAAGCCCACAATTTCAAAACCTTTTGCCTCTAAACTTGTCAGAAGGTCGTCAACTACTAGTGACCAAAGGAGAGGTGATAGAACGCCTCCTTGTGGGCAACCCTTTGTTGCAATCACATAATTAGACGACCCGCCCAGCTCCGAGGTGATTTTTCTGTGTGTGAGCATGCCATAGATCCATTCGACTATACAGTTATCGAAGTGTCTTCTTCTCATTGCCTGTGCCATTGATAGATAAGAAGCATTATCAAAAGCACCTTCGATGTCAAGAAACGCACATAATGCGGTTTCTTTTGACAAGAGAGATTTTTCAATTTTTGTCACAAGTATGTGTAGTGCTGTTATTGTGGATTTGCCTGATTGGTAGGCAAACTGGTATTTGGATAGTGGGTGTTTGGACATGAATACAGGCTTTATGTATTCATATAATTTTTTTCCATAGTTTTCAACAGTACTGATGATAAACTAATTGGTCTGAAAGCCTTTGGAAGTGATTTGTCGCGTTTTCCCGCTTTTGGAATGAAAACTACTTTCACAAGTCTCCATATCGAAGGAATGTGCTCTAGTATCAGACTTGCCTTAAAGATCTCGATTAGAGACGGAATTAGTTTTGATTCTCCATTTTGAATCAGGGCTGGAAAAATCCCATCTGCACCTGCAGATTTGTAAGGTAGAAAGGATCTCACCGCGTTTACTACTCTGGCCCTCGTGAAGACTAACCCAGCAACTATGTTAGCGACATCCTTTGCACTTTCGGGTCCTATGAGACGCCTTCGAGAGCATATTGTGTCGCCATTATAGCCAGGATTTGTATCCGAGTGGACAGATGTAGATCCCGGAAAGTGAGTCTTCATCAGTAAGTCTAGTACTTCTGAGGGGGTTTTTGTGAACGAACGAACGAACGAATTTCTGCCTTACTCGAGAATTAATCAAGCAAATGAAACCAAATTTGGCATGTAGAGGTTTTAGGGTGCAATAAATGATTCTATGGTGGTTAGACACTCCACCTTCCTCTCTGAGGGGGAGCTGCAATACATATCAAACACAAATTTCTGCATTACTCGAGAATTAATTAAGCAAATAAAACCAAATTAGGCATATGGAGGTTTTGGGGGCACGAAACGTTTCTATGGTGAATCAACACTTCTCCTCCCTCTCTAAGGGGGCTGCCATGCAAATAAAGCATACATTTCTGCATAACTCAAGAACTAATCAAACAAACGGAACCAAATTTGGTATGTAGAGGTTTTAGGGGGGCAAGAAACATTTCTAAGGTGGCTTATCACTCCTCCCACCTCTCTAAGGGGGGCTGCCATAGAAATGAAACATAAATTTCTGCATAACTCGAGAACTAATCAAGCAGATGGAACCAAATTTGGCATATGGAGGTTTTAGGGAGCAATAAATGTTTTTATGGTGGTTTAACACTACTTTCTCCTCTCTGAAGAGGAGAAGGGGAGGATGCTGAACAACTCGAGAACTAATCAAACAAATGGAATGGACTTAGCATATAAAAGTTTTAGGGATCGATAAACGTTTCTATGGTGATTCGACACTCCTCCCTCCTCTCTAAGGAGAGGTTACCATACAAATGAAACACAAATTTCTGCATAACTCGAAAACTAATCAATCAAATGGAGCCAAATTTTGCATGTGAAGGTTTTTGAATATGAGAAATGTTTCTATGATGAAAATGACACCCCTCCCTCCTCTTAAATGGAGAGGGGGTCCCGTAAAAATAATTCACATATTTCAACCAAGCATATTCCAACCAAACATGACAATTGAAATTGTTTTTAATGTGATAAAACGCACTCCTATATCTTCTTATACCTATATAAATAAAAATGGATCACCGAATGTGTTGATAAGAGCAAAACTCGAGAAAGGAATTGTCCGATTTAGGGTTGTCTTTATTCTATCATATCTTCTGTATCAAACATTTATTCCATGTAACGGAGAAATATGTTATTTGCAAGTGGTTGAAAAATCTTGAACGAGAATTGTGTCTGAAATTAATCTGATATTATAGTGACGAGTTATGGTAGAGGTACTAGGAATTTTATAGTAAAAGGTAATTTTAAATGGTAGATGAAAAAATCAATTAATGAACAGTTTTGCGATTAGACCTATGAACGTGCGCTTAGTAAAAAAACGTGAATGTGAAAACGAAAAATTAATTTTGGGCGGGACGAAGTTTGCCGGGTCAGTAATTTTAAAGTAGTAATTTATCAATTTACCGTGATTCGAAAAAAAACGAGACGCTATCATGAATGAAATATTTAATCTATTTCAGAATAAAGTTGTATTATTTTGAAGATACAGGGCAGTGTAGAATTTACACAACCACAGATACGGGTTAATAGATGCTGAATTGCAACTTCAAATTCTATCCACATCGTCTGGCGTTTACAATTGTAGATGTTGACTACGAGATGCTGAGCTGATAGCATACATTTCGTTCGTGCGGTGTTAGCCGGATCATTAACATCCATTTCTTTCGTATGAATATTCACGTTACTGGGAAAAATAAATATAGGATATGTATTGCGTTCCTCTTATCGGAATATAGTTGACGTGGAAGATGTAGTCCCAAAATAGAATTGGTTCATGTTTCCGGAATTATATTGTGCAAAATTATACCAACACCTTTCAAATCCATTGGAGGTACATGATCATCGATGTTGTATAACAAGTTATATAGCATTCTACAGACACCAGTAATCGATAGTCTGTTTTTGAGTGTATGGAATGTGTTAACAACAGCATAATGATATAAAACACTTTATGGCGATATTCAAACTAATCCAACTCAGGTAATCTTTAAATTATGTTGTGTAATATTGTGCAGCAAATCGACGAACATTGCTTTGCGAATGTGGAACGAAAAAAAATCCACCGAAAAAAAACACACAATCAAAAACGAAAGCGTGTTCCGAGGAAACAGCGAAACACGCGAACGGAAATTTAATAAAAGAAACACTTGCACAAGTTGGCTGAAATAACCTCGAGTTTCTGGGAAAGCTTCCGCGGGTTGTTGCGTGAAGCAACAAGTTTCCAATGCAGTTTCTAAACATGTGATCATCTTGTCATGCCCCGATGTACTGTCCAACGAAATGGTGTGAGAACTTTTCGAGCCGAAAATGTCAATCGGAGGACATAAATCGATTCAAGTGAAATCATCTGGAAACATGGAAAACTTCTAATGGGGCAGTTCACCGGAACTACGAAAAAAAACCGTTCACTCCGATGGATAAACTGCGGAGATCTGATATGGCGAGCACAACTTATTATAAGGTTCATGAGGCTTAACATTTGTGTGCTTAACGATCCATAGCGTGGACGAGCAGAAAAATATGCGAAAAAATAAAACAAAGATTTTATTTATGAGGCGTACAATTGGTACGCACACAACACATCCAGCGTGTATAACCAGAATGCTGTTTATCTTGGCATATTGCACTACGATTCTAGCCAACAACGTGCCACGGAAGCCACACTGGAGAACTCCGCCGATCGTGTGGAGTCACATGTCATTCCGCTTTCCCATGAAGACCGACTCGACGATCCACAACATATGTGGTCACAGAAGAGTGGAAATCTGGATGTACCTGGGCGGATAGTTTGCTCGTATGGTACATATAGGGTTGTCGGGAGCGGAGAGTGCGAACCACAGAGCAAATGGTACATATCAGTGGCAAGAAATCAACAAAACGGGAATCACATCTCCCATCTCCTGACCTCTCCGGACCTCCGGGCCCCGAGCTAGCCTCAGGGAAAAACAAAGGAGTCACCGGCAGGGATATGAGCTCCAAGCGAAGAGCGTGGGCTATGGATTATGGCTTTGTGGAGGAATAATTTATATCTTGAACTGTGTACCGACCGACCGGTGTGCTCATAACCCCCAACACCACTCTTCGTCTGGGAAGTTACAGTTTTCTTTCGGTTTTCTGGAATTGCACACCCCGACGGGTCGCAGAATGAGCGTGGAGAGTCCGGGATGGTTTTCGCATCTGCGGTTGTGTGGTTTGTAATTTTCTGAGTTTGTCCATTCAACTGATTCCATTAGCTATCCGCATACTCCCTCACTCAGCTATGTTGCAGTTCGAAATAAATTGAATTAAATTTTCTGTGGAGCGTTCGAGCTAGCATTACCATTTCAATACTTCTCATATTATTGAAACATGCTCCCAGAGATTGATTTTGACCCATTTGAATGCGCAAGCGATTGTTATCACGAAAAGCAACTCTTATTATGTCTTAGGGCAGCAAGGAAAACATTATCCTTGCCAGAAGCACCTACGCAGCGAATCAGAGCTTTCAAGTTGATTAGTTTTCCACGGAAAACACGATGGGAACTGGCAAATTCAAACGAAAACTGCTGCCGTTAAGTATTGATTCACACGAAAGGTATGAATGATTAGCTAAAAATAGCATATGTTGAAGCACTCGAAGTACATCGAATCAACATTATAGGGGCTTCGGAGCTATATCGCCTATAAGTAGGATAGGTCGTAGAGAATCGAGCATCGGCGGGGGCGTGTTTTTGTGTCATCGACATTTATTCATTTGACGCTGAACCGTGCCAACGACATTGATAACATCCCATCAATTTGGGTGTTTTCCTATCTTTCCCTCCCGTTTTGGTTAGATTTACATTGAGAAGGTAAGTGCACATCTATCTATGGATTATAGCGTTCAGTGACACTAAGAAACAAGTTGACGACACTTTACATCGTACACACCCCAACCAACACGATTTACTTGATATCAGCCATTGAAAATCAGAACAATTGCTGACCTCGGATAAAGAGGCCGTAACATAAGGTTTCGAAATGTTTCTCATGTCTTCAAATGATCGTATGAGAAGTAAATAAAAAAAAGTAAAGAAATCTTTTTAAGTTAAACGGTTTAATGTACTAAAAGCTAGAAAATAATTAGGCAAGTAGCATTTAGTAGTTATCACATCCCTTCCTTCATTAATCTAGCACAATGATGAGACTAAAATAAAATCGTGAGTATATGATGAAACAACTAACTGTGGATAATGGAAATCCGATGTGCCCCACGATTTTATTTTACCCATTTTGATAAGGTTTGTTTTGAGAAAATATGTAATCCGCCATTTTGTGGTGGCGGCCATTTTGGATTTGCATTTTTCATGAATAACTATGTTATACAAGTCAATACTTTTCGTTTGATACCCATATTGATAGGGTTTTGAGAAAATATGTAATCCGCCATTTTGTAGTGGCGGCCATTTTGGATTTGCATTTTTCATAAATAACTGTGTTCTACTAGTCAAGCCCTTTCATTTGATACCCATATTGATGGGGTTTTGAGAAAATATGTAATCCGTCATTTTGTAGCGGCCGCCATCTTGGATTTTTCAAATCATGAAATACGCAGTTTTTTAATGACTGCAAAGAAAAAGGTGTGTTCTAAATTACAGATCTATCGATCAACAGGAAGGGGTGCAAATTTCTATTAATGTGGTAAAGCGGTCTGTAGCGCATGTTACAAACATACAAACATACAAACATACGAACATACAAATTACAGGGCAAGCTAAATGAAACCGTTTAATAAAAATCGCTTCTTCGCAATGTAAATCTAACGAAAAAGGCCATCGTTTTAGTAGCTTTAGAACTTCTCGTCGACAAAAAACTGCACATAACCTGCACTAGCTATTTGTTATAGATGGAAAAATATAGTCGCACATTCTATGAATACGATAGATGAAGTAAAACTTCCCATTCTAGCGTTCCCATATAGGTTCAAGGAGGGTACGAAAACAAACGTTGTCTTGTTGAAAAATGACTGTCTTATTGCTCTGCTTTTTAGGTTTTTGATTCAGAAGCTCCTTTTGACGTAGGACTACGTCTTTCAGTAAGGGTGCCAAATCAAAAAAACAGGTTACCATTTTATTAAATAAAGTTAACGCTAATAACTATCCCCGCTACGAATCAAATTCGATGATCGAATTGGAAATTCTATAAGATTTGTTTGTTAATGTATAACATTATGATTCCCTTATCGGCAAACGGCTTAAATTTTAAAAAAATTGGCAACATTTTCATTTTCCAATACATTTATTCCAACCACTAGCTGACCCGGCAAACTTCGTCTCGCCCAACATTTGATTTTTGTTATCATTACCTAAGTGCAAGTTCATGAGTCCAATAACATAACTGTTCATTGATTGAGCTCTTAATCGACCCCATTGAATTTATGTTTTACTATAAAATTCCTAGTACTTCTACCAAAACTCGTCATTATAATATCAGATTATTTTCAGACCCAATTCTCGCTCAAGATTTTTCAATCACTTGCAAATAACATGTTTCTCCGTTACATGGAATAAATGTATGATAGAGAAAATATGATAGAAAAAAGACATATCCCTCCCCTCTTCCCCCTTAGAGAGGGGGGAAGTGTATATTCACCATAGAAACGTTTCATGTCCCCTAAAATCTTCACATGCCAAATTTGGCTCCATTTGCTTGATTAGTTTTCGAGTTATGCAGAAATTAGTGTTTCATTTGTATGGCAGCTATCCTTTGGAAAGGGGGGTGGAGTGTATAACCACCATAGAAACATTTATTGCACCCTAAAACCTCCATATACCTAATTTGGGGTCATTTCCTTGATTAATTCTCGAGTAATGCAGAAATTTGTGTTTCATTTGTATGGCACCAAATAGTACTTGTGCATAAAGTTTAGATCTGCTTTTTGCATCGAATGCCTTAAGCGTCCGAAATATGATTCAGAATGGTATGTCGATCACTACAGCCAGCTATCGAGAAAATAATGGATTACTTTTTCCCAAATTTTCCTCACATCCACTCCGTCTCTGATGTCGATGCCTCACCCATCGAAGATTTTTTGGATAATTGTGGTCTTTTCAACATACAACAAAGTTTTTCTTCGCCCGACAGGTATTGCTTGTAGTGAGTACGCAACAGGTTAATTCGACTAATGCGCATTTTTGGAAAAATGAAAAAATGATTTTTTGGATCATCGGTTAATTTTGAAAAATTCATAGCTCAAGAACAAAACATAACGCAAAAAATGTGAAAAAAAATCAGTTTTCAGGAAAAAAAGAAAAAGATGGACGCCCTTGGTCTCGAGACCATGGAACCTATGAAAAACAAATACAATCAATAATTACAGAAACAAAAACAATTTTTTTCGCAAGTATTGTATTTTTTTTTCAAAGAAGACTATCTAATTGCTTTCAATTTATTACATTAATCAGAATCGGTCTAGCTGTTCAACAGTTATGAATTTTTGACAAAAATCATTTTCGGAAAAATAGGGACCCCCCTAAAATGGAAATGGACACCCTCATGAAAAAATAAAAAAACAATGCGGGTCTAATTGCGAATTCGTTTTTGTTCAGTCAACCCCAGTGCGAAACTAACTGCTGTCAAAACGTTTTTTTATTCACTCAGTTTCACTCAGTATTCACTCAGGTTCAACCCGAATGCTGTTAGTTTCGCACTGAGATGTTTCACGGGTTCGCACTCGGGTTCACCCATACAACTATACTGAACTCTCAAGTTCCGAGTATTGTTTTGGAAAATCTAAAAATAAAGACTATGAAAATGGAAAATCTTCTGCTATTGCTTTTGTATTATTGGAATCGTAATCCAATTCGGATTCTGATTTTGAAGAGTGTATTCGCGTAAACGGCATTAATCTTCGTGTGCTTTCGTTGAAAATAATGATGGATATTCAGGTGGAATAAACATGCTTTCAAAATCAAAAATTTGAATGAAAATTAACGTATCGTTTTTTTATTTTATTTGATGAAATAAGAGGTTTTTTTCCGAAATTGCAAAAACATATTGAACGAAAACTGTGTCTGATGATGATTTTATATTATGACTAGCTGACCAGGCAAACGTTATTCTGCCAAATAAATTATTTCTAGTGAATATTTTGGGTGTTGAATAAAACACACTAATGTATTGTAAGTGTGTTTGAAAATTTTAACGATCTTTAAAATAAATCGAATGTGACCGATCAAAAAACGAATTAAATGATTTGAACGAAAGGTTATATGATGTTTCTTGGTGTATTTCATTAACGTAACTGACATGTTTGATCTCTTAAAAGTTAAACGTCAACTGAAAACAGTACTATAAGTTTGTCGTAAAGTAGAAAAAAAGAAATATAGAAAATCAATATTTATTGCTGTCTCCTTGTTAGAAAATACGTGCATGTGATTTTCAACATGGCTTAGTTTATAACAGCTTGGTCTCGTTCATAAATTGGAAAACAGCGATACGCCAGCTAACTTCAATGGAGCTGATTATTCGGCCTGTTTGGAATCGTGTTATTTTATCGTTGTCATTCAATCGAGGAGTATTCACATCGGTAATCTAAGTTTGAAACACAGCCATATTGCTTCCTTTATTCATGGATGTTTTTATTACTCTTCACCGATTTGTAGAACTCAATATTCATATATGCATATGAGTGATCGGATTTTACGGATTTTACAAATCGACTTTTACACTCTTAAATTCGTTCGCCTTGTCGCGAAACAATGGTCAAAATAAGTCATCCGTATTTGTGGTTCAATTTACTCTCTATCTGATCGGCATAATTCCGGATATAATTTTAAATTGTTGAAATTTGAATGAAAATTATTATTCGATTTCGTTTGGATGCTAAATTTGTTTTGAATGTGTTTGAATTTTGCGTGTTTATTCCATCCGAAAAACCATTACTATTTTTGCTTCATAGAAATGGAACATGGAGACCAATGTTGTTTACGTCGAATTGCGTGGCAAGGTTGTCACATTTGCTCAACTCGATTGGACTTGACCTTGAACAGAATGCAAAATTGCGCTTTTTCCATTCAACAGAATACAACCAACAATATGTGTGGACGAATACGATCGAACTTCATTTTGTGTTTGAACACACGCGCAATGTCATGACAATGTATTGCGCTTTGGCCTGGCTATAACTAAAGCTGTGTCGGCGTTGCTCATGATAGTGTCTCGCAAGTGAATGTATTATTCCTCGCACCGCTTTTGTTGATTGTGTAGTAAGAATTGCAGTCGTTCAATCTCTACCTTCGCGTATATGTCGACCATAAATTGTTGGCACAGCTTACGATATCTTGAATTGGCGTTTCTTGACCATGTCAAATCACCATATGATAAACATAAAAATCCTTCGAGCGCGTCCTCTGTTTGTTTCGTCGCATGTTCATAAATATTAAATCAAAATGAGAAATGATGTTCATAATGAATTAAGTATCTGTGATGGGGTCTCGTTGGTCTAATGTTTATGCAAGAGATTTTTCGTTAAAGAAACCCTTCTGACTTGCACTGTAGTTACGCGTATTCTTGAGCTAGCCACTCCAGAATACATTCAAGGCGTATTGTTCGTCATAGAAATCTCAGCTATTTACTAATAAAAATGACGCAAGTAGTACTACGTTGAGAAGGCAAACCTTGGGAACGTTAGTGCCATTGAAGGAGAACATAGCGAGGGTCGTATGAACGGTGTGTGTCAACGATGAATTCCAGATTATTGTTTTTTCTTCGCATAAAAAAAAATCGCAAAAAATTTCTAGCGCTGCTATCATGATTCCAGCAGCGCTTGTGCTTTGGATCTACACACGTGCTCTCCAGCTGATGTTTTATCAGGGTTGATGGCAATAGCGTGATTATCATTTTGTAATCCGAGCAAATGTGATTTGAAGAATTTCGATAACTCATTGTGCTCATTCAAAAAGGCTTCCAGCTCGTCGGAGATGATCCCTGCTTTAGATGAGTTGATGTTACTTGTGTATTTGTAGATGGATGTTCAATGAAGCGGGCGTTACGCCATCAGTCATTGAATAAAATCGCAATTAAAAATAGGGAATTGGGGTCAAAATTTAATGTTATATGTATGGTATGAAGTCAAATTTTTGAAAAAAAAATCCAGATCTTTTTTTCTGCATAGAGCTACCCTATTCGGTATTAAATGTATGGTTATCGGTATCCTACCGGTATCATATATAGTTTACAACCTATTCTCATACCTACCAAGTATTTTGAGTATAATTTCATAAAAATCGGTCGAGCCGTTTCGGAGGAGTTCGGTAACAAACACCGTGACACGAGATTTTTATATATATTGATAGTAATTATTTGTGGAACAAACAGGAATGATTAAGTGAGTGTCAGGACTACATGTGTTAGGTAATCAAACAATATGAAGTAGAAATTTTCATTCAAACTTTTATATTTTTACACTGCACTTGGCCCTTCTGATCTGCTTAGCCTCCTAAGCCTCCTAAGCACTAATATCGCCACCAGACGTCGACACTGTACATTTGTCATCGCAAATATAAACAAATCAGACTATATAACGCACACCAACAAACCGCCTCATTCGTGAAACTGAAAACGTTTTGACGTGGGACTATGTCTAACCGGAGAATATGGGGGGTAAAATGAAAATCTAAAACATGCAGGAAAAAAATGAAAGATTCCGAATGCTTATAAGTCGAACATTTCTTACTGGATCGGAAAGATGTTTGCATCAATTGATAGGGAATATTTCTACGCATCTATCGCAATTAATAAAATGTTATTTTTCATTAGAAAAACAATTGAATAACTGTAAAATGTTAGCGTTATCTAAACGCCCTAACTGGCTCGTTTTGATTGGCCCGATTTACGGTTTCCCCAACACAGTCATCATAATCAAGCAGCCTTGGGGAAATCGGCATTGCAAATACATGGAGGTATGGAGACTTTTGTTCTCACCGAAATTTGTTCCCTAACACAGACTTCAAAACCAAGCAGTGGTGGAGAAATCGGCATTGCAAATACATGCAATTCGGGGGCATTTTTGTTCCCACTGAAATGAGTTTCCCCAACACAGACTTCACAAACAAGGTGTCTGGGGAAATCGGCATTGAAAATACGTGCAAGTCGGGGGTATTTTTGTTCCGACTGAAATGTGTTTCCCCAACACAGACTTAAAAAAAAGGTGTCTGGGGAAATTGGATTTGCAAATAAATGCAAACTGCGAGTACTTTTTTACTTTGTGCAGACCAGAATATTGCTGATTCATGCAAGGCGGGGGTACTTCTGCACCCGTATGTTTTTTTTGCACTCCGGGTACGGGTCCGGGTACGAACACAACGCTTTGGCTCGGTTATTCAAGATTGTATTGAAGGATATGCCTTCATATCTTCTGCTCACTCATTTCAACGCATATCATTTGATGATTACACAAAATGTTGAAAACCATTTGCTGCGATAACGCCTATTGATTAAACAATATGCATTCGACGTACATGTCAAAATCGAAACTGAGTGCCTGAAGTTCATCAAATCAGGCAAATTCGTGGAAGTACGTACACTTGAGAGATGCAAACTTCAGAGGGAAATGTAAAATAAAATAATCATTTGATAATTGTTCCGTTCACATATTTTGTCCAAATATACAGCAAACGTAAAAGGACTCTCATTAAATTTACTTGTAATGAAGATCATAGATATAACCCACCCATTTTTTTATTACAGAGTTAGTTTGGAACTAACTGAGTTTTAAAAACGAATTCGCTATAATATTTTGCGATAAGGAACAAAACTACCACTTTTCACGGAAATCTGAGAATCACTACATCAGTTTGGCATAGAAGGGCTGTATAACTATAGGATGTATAAAGAAATATTAAAATTAAAACCATAAATATATAATGTTTATACTATACGTTTTGTTAATTTATATTATGGATGGTTTGGACTGCTGTTTTTCGAAATCCATATTATGACATTGGCATGTATTATTGTTCATCCGCAAGAAACTCAGCCGTATCGCGTTGGACGACGAACGTGTTAAACTGACCTATTTCAGGGGTAAAAAGAATGATCTAAAAAGTTGAAGGGTTGCGAGGACGTAACGATTGAATAAAATATCTTTAGCAGCTTCAGCCGCAAACCATCGACCCTATTCAGAGCCAGGCAAAACTTCTATTGAGGAGTTACTTCTCCAAGCAAACAAGATGAAACAAAATCGCAGTGCTAATCAACGATTGCCTGTCTAATTTTTGTTCCACATTTCAATTAAGGGAAAAGGGGGGAATTTGGACCACCTAAGCAAATCGCCTAATATTTCCAAACCAATACGGTATAAGTAAAACATTTCACATTGTATACTGAGCTACACTTGTTTTCTCTTTATCAATAATGTTTAATCATTATATCAAGCTTCACATTACCAAATATATCATATAATAAAAGAGATGATTTTTGGACATTAAAATTTGATGCGGGGTGATTTGGTCCAGTGTGTGTTTAATCGAAAAAAACATATTTATGTTTATGTAAAGTATTTTGGGATAATGTTACAATCAGTAACAGTGTTCTGGGATCGATACCAGGTGTCTTGGCCAGATTCCAGACCAGAAAAATTGGATTCCGACCATCTCGAATTCGCATGGATCTTTTCAATGTTTTTCGAGCATTTTCGAACACTTTCAATGCTTGGTCAATGAAAATCCGTTCTTGATTGCCTGCGTTGCTCTTTCAAGCTCCCCTTTCTTCCAACGTTGTCTGCCCATCCTTTTTTTGTAATTCAGCGGCATCTAGAATCAATTAGACCAAAGAAAAGCCTCAAACCTGTAGGACCAATTCACCCCACAGAAACGTGTCCATGTCACCCCACACAACATGCAAAAATTAAAATGCAATTAATTCCATTTATTGTTATGAAACTGACAGTTTCGCTGCATCAAATTGTTCCTCTTCTGTAGACGAACAGAACTTACACGAAAAGTTTGTTCAATCAGCGGGAAAAACTTTAAAACCACGATCTGAAAACTCAAATTTTTTGACAATCAAAGTGCTTGTTGTGTTCATGCTACCGTTTCCTTCCACCTGTCGAATTTTACCAGAGTTTTTCTACGTTAGGTACATACGGTTCAACAATAGAAGGAGATGACATTATAAAAAATCCAAGTTGAGCCGTACTTTTTGAGATAAAGGGGTGATCCAAATCACCCCGTATGTCCTACTCACCCCGTGTTACTCTATGTAAGAAGTCAAGCTATATTTTTTTAAGAAAAAATCTCTCATCTCGGATACATCTCGGAAATAATCCAAACATATCTTGATAACATTAAAAGAAAAAACTAAATTTTGGCAAGACGGTGTCATTACTTCAGAGAAGGTCTGCGCAGCGAATGGACGATTATGCGGGCAGGCAAGCTTTGTTTTTAGAAATTTCGTTTTACATTTTCAGTAATAATGAAAATGTGAACAAACTTATACGGATGTGTCGAGTGTTTCGTGGTATTTCATAAAGAAGCAGAGCGGAGAAAAATCATTACGAAAATTTCCACATAATCATGAAATATTCTTGATTTATAAAAGACTAGCTGACCCGGCAAACTTCGTCCCGCCCAAAATTTATTTTTCGTTATCACATTCACGTTTTTTTACTAAGCGCACGTTCATAGGTCCAATCGCAGAACTGTTCATTGATTGATTTTCTAATCTTCCCTTCAAAATAACCTTTACTATAGAATTCCTAGTACTCCTACCAAAACTCGTCATTATAATATCAGATTATTTTCCGACATAATTCTCGTTCAAGATTTTTCAACCACTTGCAAATAACATGTTTTCCGTTACATGGAATAAATGTTTGATACAGAAAATATGATAGAATAAAGACAGTCTTAAATCGGACAATTCCTATCTCGAGTTTTGCTCTTATCAACACATTCGGTGATCCATTTTTATTTATATAGATAGAAGATGATATAGAAGTGCGTTTTATCACATTAATAAAAAATTGTGAGGGGTTGTATCTAGGACACGGCCGCATATTTTCAACGTAGAACTACGCAATTATGTTATGCAATCCACTTGTTTAATACCAAAATATGTGAACGGAAGAATTATCAAACGATCATGGTATTTTACATTTCTCTGTGAGATTATTGCACATCTCATGTTTACGTCGTTCTCGAACCGCGAAAGTTAATTCACCTCTAGTATCTGAAATGACGATTTTCCCAGGCTTCTCAGTTTTAAGGTACGTTTTAGGGAAACATATTCCAGTTTGCACAACGACAAGCGAGTACAAAAGTACTCAACACCAAAAAATACCCTCGACTTGCATGTATTTGCAAAGCGGATTCCCCCAGACGCGTTAATGTATACGCGTTAAAATAACCCCGACTTGCATGTATATTTGCAGAACGGATTTCCACAGGTACATCGATTTTGAAGTCTGTGTTGGGAAAACCATAAATCGGGCCAATCAAAACTTGGCAGTTAGGGCGTTTCAAGAACGCTTGACATTATACAGTTATTCAATTGTTCATCTCATGAAAAATTACATTTGATTAATTGTGATAGACGCGTAGAAATATTTCCTATCAATTGATGCAAAAAATCTTTCCGATCTGTTAAGAAATGTTAAAGTTATAAGCATTCGAAATACGGGTAGGGTTAGCACACAAATCGGCAGAACAAATGTATGGGAAAAAATAAGTCCTTCTAGTTTTCATGAATTTAAACCTTTAGAGATTAGCGAATTGTAATGTATAGCATATCAAACAAATCTTAGAGAATTTCCGATTCGATTGGTATGCAAATCATGAGAATTCGTTCACAGTGAAAATATTTATTAACGTTAACTTTATTTCATAAAAACGTGACCTGTTTTCTGATTTGGCACCCTTCCTGAAAGACGTAGTTCTACGTTAAAAAATTTCAATTGTCATTTTAGTTGGAATATGTTTGGTTGAAATATGTATATTATTTTTACTGCACCCCCTCCACCCCTACATTTCAGAAGAAGGAGGGGTGTCATACCATCCTAGAAACATTTCTCATATTAAAAAATCTCCATATCCCTAATTTGGTTTTATTTGCTTGATTAATTCTCGAGTAATGCAGAAATTTGAGTTTCATTTGTCTTAGAAAGGGGGTGGAGTGTCTAACCACCAAAAAAAGTATTGCATCCTAAAACCTCTACATGCCAAATTTTATTTTATTTACTTGATTAATTCTAGAGTAATGCAGAAATTTGTGTTTCATTTGTATGGTAGCCCCCCCTTAGAGAGAGGGGTGGAGTTTCTAACCACCATAGAAACATTTATTGCACCCTAAAACCTCCATGTGCCTAATTTGGTTTCATTTGCTTGATTAATTCTCGAGTAATGCAGAAATTTGTGTTTCATTTGTATGGTAGTCCCCCTTAGAGAAGGGGGAGAAATATCTAACCACCATAAAATCATTTATGGCACCCTAAAACCTCCATATGCCTAATTTGGTTTCATTTGCTTGATTATTTCTCGAGTAATGCAGACATTTGTGTTTCATTTGTATGGCAGAGTGATGAGGGGTCTCGAACTATCATATATATATATATATATATATATATATATATATATATATATATAAATATATAAATATATATATATATATATATAGATTTAATTGTAAGCAAAAGCAAACTGTACGAAACGTAAACTATGCTCAAAGCGAAAATAATATACCTTCGGCCAATCACATAAAACAGCGCGAACCGGAATCAAATACGTACGCACAAATAATCCCAATCATACATACTTGCAGAGAAATCAAATTTGCGTATCAATCGCGCAGAGCTCACAAGCGAGCAGCAAGTGAAAATATATATATACATTTGGCGCATCTCGCCATCGATTTCTTGTGTAAACAAACGTCGCCACGCGTTCAACAAATGACTTTCAGCGAGCGCGACGCGAGATCAGCGATTGGTTATCACGTGGATTTGAATAAATGGAGCATCTTGGATGTAAACATAAGCCGCCGGTGGAGGTGGAGAAGCTGAGCCAATATTTATATCCGATTGGCGGTAACTTTCTCGTTTTATTCATGGAAGTAAATATTTGCAAACCATTTTATGAAAAATTCAATATAAAAAAATCATACATAAATTGTAAGTCACCATCATCGTCATCATTATCATTAAGAACAATCACATTAACATAATCGCATACTCAGGTTGTAACTTAAAGGCAGCACCCCATGAGAGAAGGACAGTAAGCACTTGATGCGAATAAACACACTTATGGCGTCCTCGGTGTGAAATCAACGGATGTGCAAATTAAAAGTACATCATCGCACTCGATTGGGAACACGTGAGGTGAAGGGATAATAACAAAAGCTACACCATTCGACGAGGAGAGTAACCATGGGCAACGACGTCTCTCTAATTACTCACCTGTTTGTTTGTATGATCATCGCTTTCAGCGGCTACATTGTTTTGGGAGTTGATTTTGGTCGACAAGAGCTTCACGGTGGACCCATTCTGCATCATGCTGGAATTGTTGGCGTTAGTCGGCGAGGACAGATACCGCAGGTCGCTCGCCGTGGGGATTCCCGCCGTGGTTGTACTGGCATTGTTATCGGTGACGCTGCTGTCACTGTGGTTACTGTTGACGATGGCATTGCTGGTATAATTAGTGAACGCCGTGTGGGTGGTCCAAATGGGCATCGATGACACTGGGTTGAAGGATTGCTTCCGATGGATCGCCCTGTCCATGGTTAGTGACTGACCCGGTTTGCTCAGGCCAGGACCTAGGACACCCTCGGCGGACTTTTTGCGCTCCGTTGTGAACGAAATGGTGCCGTCGGAGAATCGATGGAACGTCAAATTCTCATCGGACAAAAATGACATTGACGTGACGCTTGATATCTGCGTGAGAAAAAAAGAAACAGAAAAAGACGGATTTAGCGATAACAGGAAAAACGTGTTTATATTGGTGTAACGATATATTGAGGCATCCATCAGCAATTGAAGTCGTGTATACATTTCAGAGAGCCTTGTTATCCTAGTTTCCGCTTCGATTCAAACTGTGTAAGGCTTCAAGGAGTACAAAAAAACGTGCTCCAATTGCTGTTGCTATCACACCCACGCACTCTCGAAGGCAAATCGCAGTGTTTGCATCCGTATGTGGTTGAAGCACATTGGAACGCTTCGAGCATATGTACAGGATGATGCTGCGCGAACGAAGCCCGCGTTTAAACGTGATAGTTACCATGCCAGTCATTCGATGTAAAGCTGAGGGAAAGGCATGACTCGAAAGCACTTGTATCAGCACGTTGCCTGTCGTCGTTGTATATTGAACTCAGTATAGTTCTACATATGTGTATTGGGTGAAAACACTTCAAGTAGGGAGAAATTGTAATTTAATTGATGCGGGTGACAACGGTCGATAGTACACCCAAACTAGCGTTGGCTGAAAACATTTCATCTTCGGCAGAAAAAATGCTTGAAATGAACAAATAAAAGCATCTTTTTCAAAAGCTTCAAAATGTTTGTGTGTATGGGAGCAGACATCTTATTCTCTCAGACTGAAGGTCAGTTTGGGATTGTACCCAAAAAACCCAAACGATGTCAAACGGAATCTAATCAAGGCCAGCTGGAATGCAAGGTTGTTTTGCACAACCACGCTAACCACATAACCACTGGTGCTGTTGCATAAATGCGTGATAATATTACACCACATTTCAAAATGAAGTTGGAAAGTGTTTTTTGTGAGTAAAAAGGAGATCATAAACGTGAACCTATATCCTTTTCGGTCTGGGCCATGTATGTGACAAAGTATGCGAAAAGGTTTAATGCGTGCTAATTTGCAATGTGTCTCTGTTTTGCATATTGGCATATTGCTCTTATTGCTATGGCATATATGGTCGGGGTTCTGCCAAAACGAACCAAGCGCCAAAAACATTATTTTGAGATTTTTCAATTGGAAGTTTGGGCTCCCACTAATTGACTGTGTCGGATCAAATCTATCATTTTACCGCTCTCGTGCTACAAACAGGATGTCAAACATAATACTACTTTTCATGCTGTAAGCACACATCACACATCTGATTCAGAACTTTTAGAACTAGGAATAAAACAAAATTATGTTTCTGCTTGACACGCAAAACTTCGTTCTCTTTGCAGCCAGAGCGAACCAAGTACATGCTAGTTATTAACATAACATCATTACACAACACATTAGTATTTTCGCTTTCGATTAAATTCATGAATGGTATATATATTGACTCACTTTTGTAAGTTTGTCGTAAAGTAGAAAAAATGAAATATAAAAAAATCAATATTTACTGCTGTCTCCTTGTTAGAAAATACGCCCATGTGATTTTCAACATGGCTTAGTTTATAACAGCTTGGTCTCGTTCATAAATTGGAAAACAGTGATACGCCAGCTAACTTCAATGGAGCTGATTAATCGGCCTGTTTGGAATCACGTTATTTTATCGTTGTCATTCAATCGAGGAGTATTCACATCGGTAATCTAAGTTTGAAACACAGCCATATTGCTTCCTTTATTCATGGATGTTTTTATTACTCTTCACCGATTTGTAGAACTCAATATTCATATATGCATATGAGTGATCGGATTTTACGGATTTTACAAATCGACTTTTACACTCTTAAATTCGTTCGCCTTGTCGCGAAACAATGGTCAAAATAAGTCATCCATATTTGTGGTTCAATTTACTCTCTATCTGATGGGCATAATTCCGGAAATAATTCTAAATTGTTGAAATTTGAATGAAAATTATTATTCGATTTCGTTTGGATGCTAAATTTGTTTTGAATGTGTTTGAATCAGAGATCGAAATCCTCGCTCGGATGCACGATAAATATTCAATCAATCAATCTAGTTTTCGATGAACCGTGTATTGTTGATATTTCGTTTTCACCGAAAATTCTTTTTCAGAGAGAAAGAGATGTGGAAAATCTCGTTCTCGGAAGTTCAACGAGAATGGTTTTTAGTCTCTCATTTGGTACTGAAAATATGGAGCGAAAAATCATAGCTAACTTTACCAACGTTAATCTGTTAGGACAGCGTCCAAACGATCTGCATTTGGACAGCGTCTGAATTGTACAAATATTAATCCATCTCATGTTCACTTCACGATGAAACCCAATATTGCCGCATATTTTCATGCAATGTTTTCAGCTGTACTGAAGAAGTGAAAAACCATTATCGGCATCAAGGAGTCACTGAAAACGAAACCATTTTTCGGCAATCATAACTCACCGAAAAATAAAAATCGGCTTTGCGTTTCTCGCGAGAATCGAAGTGAGCGTATAACATTCTCTCGCCTCCTATATTCTCAGCTATTTTTCCCTGTGGGTGAAAACGGATGTTTTTCGTCTCAAATCGGCGAGCATTTCGATCTCTGGTTTGAATGCTAAATTTTGCGTGTTTATTCCACCCGAAAAACCATTACTATTTTTGCTTCATAGAAATGGAACATCGAGACCAATGTTGTTTACGTCGAATTGCGTGGCAAGGGTGTCACATTTGCTCAACTCGATTGCTTGAACAGAATGCAAAATTGCGCTTTTTCCATTCAACAGAATACAAACAACAATATGTGGGGACGAATACGATCGAACTTCATTTTGTGTTTGAACACACGCGCAATGTCATGACAATGCATTGCGCTTTGGCCTGGCTATAACTAAAGCTGTGTCGGCGTTGCTCATGATAGTGTCTCGCAAGTGAATGTATTATTCCTCGCACCGCTTTTGTTGATTGTGTAGTAAGAATTGCAGTCGTTCAATCTCTACCTTCGCGTATATGTCGACCATAAATTGTTGGCACAGCTTACGATATCTTGAATTGGCGTTTCTTGACCATGTCAAATCACCATATGATAAACATAAAAATCCTTCGTGCGCGCCCTCTGTTTGTTTCGTCGCATGTTCATAAATATTAAATCAAAATGAGAAATGATGTTCATAATGAATTAAGTATCTGTGACGGGGTCTCGTTGGTATAATGTTCATGCAAGAGATTTTTCGTTAAAGAAACCCTTCTGACTTGCACTGTCGTCACGCGTATTCTAGAGCTTGCCACTCCAGAATACATTCATGGCGTATTGTTCGTCATAGAAATCTCAACTATTAACTAATAAAAATGACGTAAGTAGTACTACGTTGAGAAGGCAAAACCTTGGGAACGTTAGTGCCATTGAAGAAGAACATAGCGAGGGTCGTATGAACGGTGTGTGTCAACGATGAATTCCAGATTATTGTTTTTTCTTCGCATTAAATTTCTCGTATCACCGTGCTATCATGATTCCAGCAGCGCTTGTGCTTTGGATCTACACACGTGCTCTCCAGCTGATGTTTTATCAGGGTTGATGGCAATAGCGTGATTGTCATTTTGTAATCCGAGCAAATGTGATTTGAAGAATTTCGATAACTCATTGTGCTCATCCAAAAAGGCTTCCAGCTCGTCGGAGATGCTTCCTGCTTTAGATGAGTTGATGTTACTTGTGTATTTGTAGATGGATGTTCAATGAAGCGGGCGTTACGCCATCAGTGATTGAACAACTTAAATAAATTCGTTCTGTTGAAAAAACGAACAATGGTTAAATTATTAGAATATTTTTGACGCAAAACTAATAAAATCGCAATTAAAAGTAGGGAATTGGGGTCAAAATTTAAGAATATATGTATGGTATGAAGTCAAATTTTTGAAAAAAATATCCAGACCTTTTTTCCTGCATAGAGCCACCCTATTCGGTATTAAATGTATGGTTAAATGTATCCTACCGGTAACATATAGAGTTTACAACCTATTCTCATACCTACCAAGTATTTTGAGTATAAAACGTATAATTTCATCAAAATCGGTCGAGCCGTTTCGGAGGAGTTCGGTAAGAAACACCGTGACATATATATAGAGATATATATACATACATATATATATATATATATATATATATATATATATATATATATATATATATATATATATATATATATATATATATATATATATATATATATATATATATATATATATATATATATATATATATATATATATATATATATATATATATATATATATATATATATATATATATATATATATATATATATATATATATATATATATATATATATATATATATATATATATATATAAATATATATATATATATGCTTCTATGCTGATTATATACTCCTCCTGCATAACTTGAAAACTAATCAATCTAATGGAGCCAAATTTGGCATGTGAAAATTCTAGGAGGCACGAAACGTTTCTATGGTGAATAGACAATCCTCCCCCCTCTCTAAGGGGAGAAGAGGGGATAGTTTTGTTTTTATTCTATCATATTTTCTGTATCAAACATTTATTCCATGTTACGGAGAAACATGTTATTTGCAAGTGGTTGAAAAATCTGGAACGAGAATTGTGACTGAAATTAATCTGATATTATAATGATGAGTTTTGGTTGAAGTACTAGAATGTTTTTTAGTAGAAGGTAAATTCAACGGGGCCGATTAGTAGATCAATCAATGAACAGTTCTGCGATTGGACTCATGAACTTGCCCATATGATTGGATGAAAGTCAGAAATACTTGATTCAATAATTAAGGAAACATGATGTGAAAATTTTCATTCAAATTAAAAAATTAAAAAACCGGCTTCGTGTATTCTAATATGATAGAGATTAATCTAACGAGTTTGGAACCCAAATTATGGCCCTAATTTGAAGTTGCCACCAAACGTCGACACCATGCCACTGTCATCGCGAATTACCAGTTTACCACCATCTGACATATCGTGATGTCGATGATGAACTTTTTCAGCAGAGTGATAGTGTGATAACGTTAATAATTTTTGTTTTGCTTTAAACGGATTTGGAGCCATCAAAATCAAATCGGAAATCCTCTAAAATTTTTTGGTACTCTATAATTATGATTCCATAATTCATAAATGATTTAAATTAAGGAACATTGGAAGAATACACATTTTCCTATAGTGTTCCCGTGCCCGAATTTGTATCAGCGAGGTACAATATTTGAATGTCACTTAATCAGACGGGCGTAAATCGGTCGCTAGAAATGCAATGCAGCATTCGTTCTACAGATAATGAGGATATAGAAAATATTGCAATCTTAGCTCCGCCGTCTCGCTCCAGTTATCAGACAGCTGTGCAGATATCGCACAGTATTTTATTCGGTGGGGTCACCACGTCAATTTGCATACCATCTGGTGATGCCTCATTGTCAGTTGAACAAAGTGGTATGTCAATCACTGCATTTGGAGGTTGGAAGATGTATGAGTAATGCTGGTTACTTATTGGCCCAAAAATTTGTTTCAATAGCTCAAACTGCTTCGAAAACAAAACAAAAATCACAAAAATCTATAAATATGAATACCTGCTTGAATGTCAGTCTCAGTCAAGATTTGTCGATGCATGTTGTTGGTTATCAGTGAAAGTTTTCTAAATATTGTTATATTGTTACTGTGTTTCACAATATTTTTCGCTATAGAATGCATCTTCAGAATATGCAAGAAGCAAACATAAAGGGTGTGTCACATCAAATTGCATCACGGAAAAAACGCTGAAGAAATTTAATTTTTAGGAATTATATCTTCAGCTTTCGCTTATAATCAGATAAGAGTGTATAGATCACGTTGGCCATCCTTCACTGTCAATTTTTCGTAAATTTGGAAAACTGTCGTCGAACGAAAAAGAGCGTCGTGAATTAATCTCACGCAATCATTTCGAGAATCCGGAGTTGTCACATCGGGACATCGGTAAGATGCTGGTAATCGTCCAATCCACGGTCAGCAGAGTACTAAAACGATACTTCGAGAACCTAACCATCGACCGGAAGGTGAAGAACGGCAAAAATGGATGCTCCGTCAGTGAAAAAGATCACAAGCGCGTAGTTAAGCAGTTTAGACGTGATCCGAGCAGTTCGGTCTGGGATGTCGCCAATAAGCTGAATTTGTTAAGTTTATTCGTCCAGCGGACCAAGCAGCGGGAGGGCCTGCGTACATACAATGTTCAGAAGGCTCCTAACCGCGACGAAAGGCAAAACATGGTGGGGAAGACGCGAGCCCGGAAGCTGTACACCGAAATGCTGACGAAGCCGCATTGCCTGGAAATGGACGACGAAACCTACGTCAAAGCGGACTTTCGTCAGCTGCCGGGCCTGTTGTTCTTCTCCGCAGAGGACAAATTCAGCGTTCCGGAGGAGATTCGCAAGCAGAAACTATCCAAGTTTGCCAAAAAGTACATGGTGTGGCAAGCGATCTGCTCTTGCGGAAAGCGGAGCGCCCCCTTCGTGATGACCGGCACGATAAACGGGCAGGTTTACCTTAAGGAGTGCCTACAGAAGCGCTTACTACCACTATTGAAGCAGCACGAGGGCCCAACCATCTTCTGGCCAGATCTCGCTTCGTGCCACTATTCAAAAGACGTGTTGGAGTGGTACGAAGCCAACGGGGTCACCTTCGTGCCAAAGGAACTGAACCCGCCCAACGCGCCGGAGCTTCGCCCAATAGAGAAATATTGGGCGATTATGAAGCAGGCCCTCCGGAAGAACCCAAAAGTTGTCAAATCGGAGGCGGACTTCAAGAGAAAATGGATTTCTGTTCGAAAAAACAGGAAGTGGGTTATATCTATGGTATAACCGCAAGGGTGACGTAGGACTATCGTTGATTTAGAGATCATTTGTTTGAAGTTGAATCTAAATCCATTCTGAATGAATGAATAAATGAATATTTGGGGGACTTCGAAAACGAGAGCGTTACGTTGGAGGCACAAGGTTTTATGCATCCAATATAGGATACGAAAAACCTTGTTCTGAAGAATAATCTTCAGAAGCTAACCTGCTAACTGTACTTGATTGACAAATCACAAACCCAAATGTATTATATGGATATTTTATGGATAGAAAACATTAAAATAAACTCTTTCGCTTGAATCTTCTTGTTCTTCTTCTTGAATGGCGTTAACGTTCTCTGTGGAACTTTTGCCGTCTCAACGAATACATTAACTAGCGTCATTTATTAATACTTAGTTGAGATTTCTTAAGCCAAATAACACGCCTTCAATGTATTCCGAGGGGCAAGCTCTAGAATACGCGTGACCACAGTGCAAGTCGAAGGAAATTTCTCTGACGAAAAATCCTCCGGCCAGAACGGGAATCTAACCCGAACACCCGGCATGATAATGTGAGACGCTAACCACTCGGCCACGGGTGCTTTCGCTTGAATGTAATTTTCAATTCCAAGGGGAACTGGCAGATTATTTTCCAGCAACGATTAGATATTTCCACATTTTCCTCGATACTGGAAGCCCACCAGTGGTTAATACTAACTCGATGACCACCTGTTAATAGTACTTGATTGAAAAATATTTGGTCACAGTGTTACATGGATAGAAAACATTCAAATAAACTCTTTCACATGAATGTATTTTTAAATTCCCAGAGGAACTGGCTGATTATTTCCCAGCAATGATTAGATCTTTCCGGAACTTTCTCGATGCTGAATGGCATCCAAACGGAAAGAATTCTGCGCGTGTATGTGTCGATCCTTCGCCGTCCCCTCCTCCAGCGCGTTAGGCAACGATGTTGTCTTGTCGATGTCCTCACGAAAAATGAATGTGTCTCACCACCAGAATATCGCTTAACTATGCTTTTTGTGTGTGATTGAATCGAGAGAAGGTGTGGTTTACGATGGCAATTTGGAAGGCAAACTAGAGGGGAATGAACTCTCTGAGCTCGGAACTTTCGGCGACTGAGCAATAATCGATTGCGGGCGCATACAATATTGGATACGGAAATATCCCACTGATGAGGAAGAATAATCTTCAGAAGCTATCCTGTTAATTGCGAAAATCACAAAACCAAATGTATTTGGTCACAGTGTTACATGGATAGAAAACATTCAAATAAACTTTTTCACATGAATGTATTTTTAAATTCCCAGAGGAACTGGCAGATTATTTTCAATAACGATTAGATATTTCCACATTTTCCTCGATGCTGGAAGCCCACCAGAGGTTAATACTAACTCGATAACCACCTGTTAATAGTACTTGATTGAAAAATATTTGGTCACAGTGTTACATGAATAGAAAACATTCAAATAAACTCTTTCACGTGAATGTATTTTTAAATTCCCAGAGGAACTGGCAGATTATTTTCCAGAAATGATTAGATCTTTCCGGAACTTTCTCGATGCTGAATGGCATCCAAACGGAAAGAATTCCGCGCGTGTATGTGTGTGTAGCGATGTCTTCCCGGGGATCCGTTTGTGGCATCACTCTCCTCCTTATGGATTCCCTTCTGGCCTAAGGTGCACAAACAGGCTCTTGGTGACACCGTTCATCCGCGCTTTCATGATAAATGAAGAGCTTCACCACAACAGCGACAACATGCTCCAATCGCTGTTCAATTAGAACTGAGTGGATTTCCGAGCGGCGCTCGCTTATATACCGATTCCTGATTTCAATAGCCTGTTTTGAAAGCAATTTTAAGACTATTGAAACAAGTTTTTGGATCAAAAAGTAACAAGTATAGAACGCGTAGACATTTTGTCTTTCGAATGAAATGTTTATCATACCATTTCGTTTAGTTGTTTAGGAACTATTAACGCTCAAAATCTCGG
The DNA here is from genome assembly GCF_029784135.1 of Toxorhynchites rutilus septentrionalis. Classification (NCBI taxonomy): domain Eukaryota; kingdom Metazoa; phylum Arthropoda; class Insecta; order Diptera; family Culicidae; genus Toxorhynchites; species Toxorhynchites rutilus. The sequence goes on along the minus strand of NC_073745.1, from coordinate 214,302,883 downwards.
TCTCCGGCGTAACGCTTTCGTTTTCGAAACTTTGATTTTACACCCCGGTATAGAAATGAAAGACGTAGTCCTACGTCAAAACTACAATCTGACGTTGTACAGAACCTTATGGATGGGGTAAAGAGGAAAGTGCGAGCATACGGGCTTGGGCTCGAAGTATGAATAAAAAGAAAATGCCAAAAGTTGTTTAATAGTTTTTATTTTACTTTCTAAAATTTTCAAAAGGATCGGTCTACTGGGCGAATTTCTACAGCGTTTTTTCCGTGAAGCAATTTGATGTGACACACCCTTTAGTGTAGAGCAGAATCAAAGCAGAGGAGAAATATTAAATATGACGCACGTCATTGGAGATTGTACAAATTGTTGATATAATGCGTTTTAAAATAGATAACGGTAGTTGGGGACAAATATATAATCGCTTGGAGCCGCACTGTGTGTAATACGAGAAGAATGTCGCGATGCATACTGAGTACGTTACGTGAATTGTAACGGTTCTTTTCCAGGGTCACTAAAACTCCCAACTAGAGTTATTTTAGAAATTTCGATGCATTCTTAAAATTTATTTTATATTTATTTTTGACTGAAGGAAGTTTCTGAGAATTCAGGAGTGTGCTTGGATTTATTGATGTAATGATGTTGTTTTGAATTATAGAGGTTTTTCTCAGTTCATTCGCTTCTAGCCTTGAAAAAAAAAAACAGTGTGAAGAATGAAACTAAACAATTCGGCCATTTGGAAAACCGTGTTGCCGTCCGGTCGCTTGATGACTTAGGAATCGTGAATGATTTATTTGTGATTTTTTTCAATCGATCATTCAATTTTCGTGATATCAATTATTGTTTCTGGGTTGAAAGAGACGAAAGGTAATGTTCAGCGTTGAGAGTTGTGTTCTCCGATGGAAAACTGAAGGTGAAAATTTGTTTCGATGCTACTGCTTTCGCATCCGACGTCACCACACAATAAATTCAGTTCGGATTTTCTTTTGCCGTTCTGCGTCTTCGTAGATGTTTCGTTTTGCGTCGAAGATGGACTTTTGCTAAGAGATACTGAAAAACGTTTTATACATTCAAGAAGATCCGTATTTCAATTTCAGTGTTCAAGACAGTAAGCAATTAACAACACATGTTCATGCTTAGAATTATTTTGATAATCACTCAGTGGAAGCATTCATTTATCGTCGCTTATCTTTGCTATCAAACATTTGTATCAAAGAGTTTTATTATTAAATTTCTGTAATATTTGTTCTCGCCAGAATTTCGTAGTTATATGTTAACAATGCTGTCGTATCTTGGATGCCTCTTTATTCATTTTTTTGCGGCCCGCGACATCATTACTAACACTTGTTTGTGGCCCTTTTGGAAAAAAAGTTGAGTACCGCTGATCTAGAGCTTCTAGAAAATAGACCGAATGTAGCGAAGGCTGCTTTCGTCTCAGATGTTCACCCAAACTAGCGTTTCTTAGAAAACATTTCATTTTTGGTAAAAATGATGTCATTTCGTGTGCTGGAGAGTCAAATGCGCAAAAAATGAGCTATTTGAAAGGATAAAAATGGTTTGTATGCATGCGAGCAGACATCTCTTTCTGTTTTCTCTTCTCATTTCATTTGGGATTGCGCCAAAAAAAAAAGTCCATACGACGTCAATGAGGATCGAACTAAGGCCAGCTGGAATGCAAAGCTATTTCACACGACCACGCTATCCATATAGCTGCCAGCGCTGTTATATTGAAGCGTGATAATATTACACCTCATCATAAAATGAAGTTGGAAAGTGTTTAGTGTAAGTGTAAGAGGATAAAGAAGAACATGAACGAGAATATATATTTCTCTGTCTGGGCCGTGTATTTGGCAAACTATACGAAAAGCTTTCATATGCTTCCATTTAAATGTGTCTCCTGTTTCGCTCGTTCATATTGGCTTTATCATATATATTATACTAATGATATACATGTATTGGGAAGTAGAACATTATCTGTTAATTTTCAGCTCATTTAATGTAATAAATTGGGATGCCATAACTTGAGCTAAAAATTAACTTTGGGTGTTGTTCAGTCTCAAATAGACTACGCTGCTGTGCTAAATGAATTCATCGTGAATATTCCTCGTCGTACTCTGAGAACCCATGACTTCCTCCGAATTCGTACATTTCGTACCAATGATGGCTATGATGAGCCTTTTAGTAGTATATGTCGTGTGTTCAACCGTTGTTTTCATGTTTGTGAATATCACTTGTCTCGTCACGTCAATAAGAGTAGGTTCCGTGGAGTGCTTGGACATACTAGCCTAGTTTTAAGTTAAAATAAGTCGTATTTTTGTTAGGATTAAGATTGTGCCTTTGAACTGTATTTTGGACTGTGTTGACGTGAAAGATGAGTAGGTTTTATGCCCATTTTAGAAAAAAAAGCTTCAAGCACACTAAAATGGGATTTCCCCTCCTCCAAAATAAATAAATAAATAGTTTCGAATTTTGTGTTACGAACAATCGCACCAATTGTTGATTTACAATTTAATTCGTTCAAGGTATGAAGAAATTATTTCCTTTTTGTTATCATAATGGACTAAATTTTCCGGTTGAATACTAGTGAAATGAATCAAGCTGTACAGATGATTATTATGATTATTTATTACGTAGAATTCATTTAAAAAAAAGTATTTTACGCCACAATCATTTCAGATGTTAGCTTTTGCATCAGTGTAACTGTCAATTCCGTAGGTTTATTATTGTACGCACACTAGTATACACAGCCAAATAATGGAAACCTTTTGAGCTTTAACTGTGTGTGTGAGCAAAGAGCACTTGTTTTGTGTATTTTGAGATGGAAATATTTATAACGTCACCATGTCGTTTATTTAGCTTAGCTCGTTTAACTACGCTTAACGTTAGTGTAATTCGAAAATAACTGGGAGTCAAGTCAATTAAAGGTTGTTAGCAAATTGAAAAAAAGCATAGGCACATTTGAAGTAACATATATTTCAAATTTTCAAGGACCATGCCGAAGGGAACGATTTTAACGGAGAAGGAGCGTGGTAAAATCGATGTTTTGAAGGAGGAAGGATTTTCTCTCTGCGAGATATCGCGTAGAATTGGAAGGAGCAGAGATGCCGTGACAAACTATATCCGGTTGGGTGCTCTGTAAGCCACAAAGAAGCGTCCCGGACGACGTCCCCGCTTAACAGATAGGGACAAACGACATATCAAGCGCCTCGCTGTTGAGTCTAAACTTTCATCAGCAAAAATAAAAGTTGAAATGAATATTCCAGTAACCAGTCGTCGTATCCGTCAAGTTCTAAGCTCCGACGCGAACCTTTCGTACAGGAAATCCGTACCTGTACCGCGACTACTTCCTCGGCATAAGAAGGCACGACTGAATTTCGCCGATAAATTCCAATTCTGGGATGAAGAGTGGTCTTGAGTGGTTTTCAGTGATGAGAAAAAGTTTAATTTGGACGGTCCTGACGGTTCTGCTGACTGTTGGCAAGATAAACGGAAGAAAAAACCAACAAGAGAATCTCGCAACTTCGGAGGAGGAACCGTAATGGCATCAGTGACGCTGGGAAAACTCCAATCTGCTTCATATCAACAAGAATGAATTCCGAGAAGTACTGCGAACTGCTGGAGGAGGTTTCGATTCCTTTTATGGACGACGTTATTGACGAAAATGCTATTTTTCAGCAAGATAACGCTTCATGTCATGCAGCAAGTAACACCAAAAACTTTCTAACGGCCCATAACATTCCTGTTCTTGATTGGCCACCGTGTAGTCCGGACTTAAATCCCATTGAGAATGCTTGGGGAATTTTGTCAGCAAATATATTTGCACAGGGCAAGAAATTTGAAACTGCTGGACAGCTGAAAAAAACTATCATTAACGAGTGGGCTAAAATTACTCCGAACACGGTAAAGTCCCTCATTCAGTCTACGCCAAGGAGGCTGCAAGAGGTTATTGTGAAGAAAGGCGAAGCATCACACTACTAATTACATTTGTTTCGATTTTAGACTGGAAATAAAGTGAATAAATACTTATTTTCAAAGTGGTGTTATATTTATTTCATCCTCAAAATAACGAAATAAACCAACACTTTATCCATAGCCCTTTAATTCAATTGCTCAACCGGAACCAAATGATAGGTAATCGTTCTAAGATTCTAAAAATACAATAACAAAATATCTTTGATCGAGAACTTTGCAAAAAAGCACTATAACAGGAATGGCGTTATATATATATTTCCACCAGTGTATAAAAAACTAGCGAAGCATTATTTAGTTAATTATATTGTCTAAATTATAACGCCGGAAAATACTGTTATAGAGGAAACAGTTTCTCATGTCAAAGGTGACCACAAGGTTATCTCCGACAACCAAAGAGTTACATATGACACAAAAGTAATTTAACATAATTTGATTTTAATACTTCTAAGTTCTTTTTTCATTTTCTGTGTTTTTGAGAGTAAACCTTACATGTTTATCTGAAATAGCTTTCAGGCTTCCATTTTTATTCACTCTCAGTAAAGTAAATTAATTGATTTTAATTAAAATTCTTTAATAGCGGTTTTCAACTAGTCTTCATATTATAAGAAAAAAGGATCATAAAAAGTTTACAAAGTTTACTTTTTACAGCATCCATACAGTCTCCATTGGAGCCAATAAACGCAACGGCTGTTGATTAAAAAAAATGTTAATTGCGAAGCAAATTGCTTGGAAATTTGTTGTTGCGATACACGTTAAACACGTGCGCCAACCTCCCCTCGTCGATGAACACTAACGGCCTCCGGGTGCGTGTGTAATGCAAAATTTCAAAATAACATCTGCAAAATACCATCTCGCGTGTGAATGACTGCAAGTGAAGTAATACTTACTTTTAACTTAGAGCCAAATCTAAACTCATACTATACTCAATATAATCAGCGAATGGGGGAGAGAACACACCCTTCATCACTACTTCGTTAAATTTCTCACACTCGACTGCCATTGGATGGTTGGACTTCATTGGGTGGATCTGCAATGCAATGCAACGCAACAATATATATATTTGCATCTGCTGGTGCGACGTGAACATGGTTCGGTTTAATTGTGGCGATTTCAAACATCCAACAAGCAGAGGAATCTCAAACGCAAACACTGCGATCGTTTTTGGAACGCACGCTGGAAAATTGCGCGCAATGTATTGCGCTAGCATTCATATGTTTGAGGAATGTTCACTATGGTTCAGTGTGAGCCCCTCGAACTTACAATGGACGTGTATCATTCGAAACATCATTCGAAGCATGGGAATCGTTATCGGATGTGGGGTGATTTGATACAAGTATTTTGGCCATTTTGTGCCATCTTACGCTGCATTCTCGCTCACTATGCCATACCCCATGTGCCTAGATGTAATTGAGAAGGTAAATTGGTTATCTTGTGTGTTACATGATCGCTTCGTACCAGACGTGGTGCGATGAGTATCATTATGAATACGCGTATACCGTGTTACGAACGGCTAACGATGAGAGTCGATGCATCTTCTCCGAGTCTCGTTAATTGAAAGTTAGTTTTATCTCGGCACTATTAGCGCTTAACTGAAGTGACGATTGTTCGCACAATACTATCATTTGGGGTATTCAATATTGGTATATGAGGAAGGCTGTAGATAAAGAACGTTTCACGATTCAAAGTGAGCAATAACGCCATGCTAACCATGGAAAAGCCCTTCTTCGCGATTATTCCAAAAGCAATATTTTTTCCACAGTAACAATGCAACTAAAATAGTAAAAAAGTTCTATCCAAAATATCTAAAATAGTTAAAAAAAAATCTATCCATTATATTAGGCTGTCAAAAAAGTCCTGCGGTATTTTTTTAAAATTTTCATTTGTTCATAAAATTAGTTACAATCATCTGTTTTAAGTCAAATATGCTCCGTTTTGTTCGATGATTTGTTCCCAACGAGATGTCATCTTCATAATACCCCTGTTATAGAAGTTCGCTTCCTTATTGGCAAAAAACTCGGATAGCCAATTTTCACAGGCCTCTTTTGTGGCTAACTTCTGACTACCTAGCTCGTTCGCCATGGACAAAAACAGGTGGTAGTCACTAGGTGCAAGGTCCGGACTATACGGCGGATGCAAAAGAACCTCCCATCCGAGCTCCCGGAGCTTCTGGCGCGTCACCAAAGAAGTGTGTGGCCTGGCGTTGTCCTGATGGAAGACAATGCGGCCTCTGTTTATCAAAGATGGCCTCTTCTTCATGAGTGCTACCTTCAAGCGGTCCAGTTCTTGGCAGTACAGGTCCGAATTGAGCGTTTGGCCATAGGGAAGCAGCTCATAATAGATTATTCCTTGACAATCCCACCAAACACACAGCAGAACCTTCCTGGCCGTTAATGAGGGCTTGGCCACCGTCAGAGCCGCTTCAGCGGGCTTCGACCACGACCGTTTGCGCTTCACGTTGTCGTAAGTGACCCACTTTTCATCGCCAGTCACCATCCGCTTCAGAAACGGGTCGATTTTGTTGCGATTGAGCAGCGGTTCACATGCGTCGATACGGTCAAAGATGTTTTTTTGCGTCAACGTGTGTGGCACCCATACATCGAGCTTCTTTGTGAATCCAAGCTTCTTCAAATGGTTAATAACGGTTTGATGACTTATCCCCAGCTCTTGGCCGATGCTACGGCTGCTACTATGCCGGTCTTTCTCGGCTAATTCAGCGATTTTGTCGCAATTTTCGACGACAGGCCTTCCGGAGCGTGGCGCATCTTCGACGACCTCTACACCAGAACGAAAACGTTGAAACCATCGTTGTGCGGTGGAAATGGAAACTGTATCGGGTCCATAAACTGCACAAATTTATTGGCAGCTTGAGATGCATTTTTGCCTTTGTCATAGTAGTACTGTAAAATATGTCGGATTTTCTCTTTATTTTGCTCCATATTTGCGACACTATAACTCACGAACGACTTTACCAAACAAAACACTGTCAAGCGCGCAAAAATATCTTTCCAACAAGCTATAGTATGACTCGATACAATGAATACAACTAAAACTACGCGCTTACAACGACACCTCGCGGAAATATCGCAGGACATTTTTGACAGCCTAATATCATATGAGGGAGGATGTATATTCTGACAGTAAAATAACGAATAAAAAACATTTTTTAAAACTTCCTTCAATTTGCGTTCAACACGTTGACTGCCAAGTCAGTCACCGGTGACTGACACCGAGTTTTCACTCAGACTGCGTCAGTCACCGGTGATTGACAGTATAATATATGATAATAAATATAACTAATATAAGCATATAAGCTTATAAGCATAAGCTTTTCGAACAAAAATACCTTCCACTACGATAAAAAATACGTTTGAAAAGTTTCCATAGATTCGCTATAAAACCGTAGTACTCAACGTGTTAAATTGTCTTCGAATGTGTACCCTTCGGAAACAATACGTATGTCAAGAGAAATCCAATCATCTCGACATTTTTCGAAAGAGATTTTTTTTTCGGAACCGATATCAGGTCTCATCACGCATTCTTTTTTAACTATCGAAAACATCTGGGAGTATCTGGGATTTATTCGCAAATTGATGTAGGACTTCCGTTGTTCCGGGCTTGGGTTAGTAATCCCAAGCAGCCGTCTTGTTGCTGGCTGGATGGCTGCCGATTCTTAATTGATCGTCAGTGAATACTGATTGATTATAGAGACTTCAAACTTTTGCTGTTTTGCTGCGTCCCAAGCCTTGAAAAATGCCGATTCAGGAAAATTATTCTAAACTCACGGTCTTGGGATGCCATTTTGGCCGCCATTGCGAGGCATCGCAGTGTAGCCCTTGTATTCTATAATTGGTTATCAAAATCGGAAACTTAAAGTAAACCGATACGACTAAATACAATAAACAAATAAATTAATTAATTTGAAATAAAATAATGAAAAATAATAAGTGAAGATATTTTGAAGTATATAATTATTGGATTGTATGTACAGTGTCTCTGTGATAATCGCGGGGGACAATGCTATAGAATGCTATAGAATGGTACAAATTCGTTTGTGCAGCTGATGATAAGAAGTTGTTCGAATTTGAATTTTGATTTGCTTCTGCACTAACCGAAGTCAGTGGATGGTTCACTGTCTTGCAATGAAGCAAAAATTTAAAAGAAAATCCCACGTGAGCTTCGCGGATGCAATTGAGAGTTCGATGATATTGTAAAGCGAATCAACATTAGGGATGCTATGTTTTGAGTAGCCGAGACTTGGAACGAAGTATCGGCTGATTCCATTCTCAAGTGATGGAAACTGACAGCCCGTTGTCGGTTGTAAAAGAATGCATACTTTCGATTCTGAAGAAATTGATTGACCAGAATAATACCGTGCACGATGAGGATATGAAGTTTGAGACCCTGATCGACGAAGCCATAGTCAACACTGTTTTGCATCCAAACACATTCGTTTCCGACTGTCGACGGTGCGAATACTTGATCAGTTTGTAACCCGCGACGCCGGGGAAGCGCGCGAGTTCGTCGCGACCGGGGATTTTGCGCAGATAAGCGGTCGGCTTAAGCGCCACTCCCGCGAGGGAGACCGACCGCCGTGTTTTATCCTTGCCCGGCAATGAGACACCCACTGAGGGCGGGTTTGTCCTTTTTCTCACAAACCCGGTTATTTCCGCGACTCTTCTGCGCTAAGAAGGACCCGCGACACCGTTTGTCCGCGTTCCACAATTCAGGCAACAGAGGCAATACGGTTGTTTCCAATGAACACCGTTTATGCCAAAATTCTCATCATTGGATCTACGCAATGATGCCAAACCCACCCACCTTGAAGTTTCAGAGGACGAGGTGCGGGGGTTGAAAAGTTGTCCACAACAGAAGAGGAGCCCCAACCCTGGGCTCGTGACCTATCTGAAATTTATTCGGGTTTTTAGGCTACACCGCTAGCCAGTAAATGCACAAAACTTCCGTCTACATCTAATTATTGGTTATCACACAACATTCATTCAGCTAACTCAACATATTATCCCACAAGTTTTAATTATATTTACAACATTTACTTCGAAACTTCCAATTAACGAAAAATAATAACTACATGAACAATTTTATTTAACTATTACGGGATTCGAACATCGGACCCATTGATTCAAGTCCAGCGATTATTCTACAAAGCCTAATTTCGCATCTTGTGTAACCCTTTATTAATAGCGATCAGCATAAGCGCGCCGTCGGTAAATCTCTACGCTTCGATTGCATGTGGCATTGTTGTGTGGCGTTGTTAGTTGTGTGTGGTTTTATTCTTTGGTTCTTTTAACCCTACATGCGCATGTTATTTTAGGGTAAAAATAGTTTTCTACTCACACTACCTAGGTTTTACGTGGAGAATCTACCTTATCGCCGTTCCACGCCAGGCGATGAATGGTAAGTCCGTAGGCGTTGAGTGCGCGTTCGACTCGTAGATGTGTCGTGATGCGCCTTCCCTGGATGCGCGAGTGATGGTTTGCGCTCCGCGCGGCCACTAGAATTGACGGACAAGGTGGCGGAAATCCAATCTCCGATCGTGGGTCAGAAGCGGCTTTTTCCTACACACGACAGTCAAAAGAACACCACACACAGGCCACAATTAAAATTAATGCTAGCCACATGTCACATGCCGAAGCTTACCTTCAGTTCCGCTCAATGGGGACACAAGCGGAGAGTTAAATTCACGGAAAACAACTACTGGACTAAATTTAATCACTATTCTAAATATGAAAATAAAAAAAATCACAAAATGAAACTTTATCATACTGACTAGCACATGTAGCCTTTCACCAAAATCTACCTTCGGATTTCAACTCGCGACACCAGAACAAACTAATCCGCTCCTGCCTTTTTCACTTTCGAAGTCGGAATGGCAAGCATATCTCAAGATCCTCAGATCAGCGAGACATTCATTGGAACCGGAATTACGTAATAGTTAACGATGTTAACTATTTTGTATTCATACCGAAATTCCCCTGCGCTTTCATTGGTCGCGCATTCAAGCATTCGCGGGCGATACCCTTTAACCTCCCGAGCAGAGTTCAAGTCGAAGCGCTCGCCGGGTTTTGAAATTTGAAGAACAAGAAAACCCCGCCGAAAGACTCTGCCATTTGGGGGAAATATCCAAATGAAAAAATAGCAAAAAAAAAGGAAAGCATGAGTCTTTCGGAGTGTTGGTAGGTGGGTGTCTTGGCTAAAACAGCCGCCCAGTCACATCCAGCACCCATTTTGGCTAGTTGCTCAAATCTAAAATCGGGAGCGGCACTCGCGTTGCCAAACATCCAATACATAGAAAGAAGAGAGAATCCCAGATCCACACAGGAGAGATTGTGTTGGATCTGAAATTCAAAATAACGAAACGAGGGGCTTCCAAAAGTCGAAATCAGTACCGTGCTACATCATTCCCTGCTTAATTTTCGAAAATTTGATTGGCCTGCACCAATCAAATTTTCGAAGGCGAAAATAGAGTCTCCCTTCGCAGAATTGTTTAGTAACATTTTCGGGGTCATATGTGGTCATCGTCAAACTGAATTGACTCATCCTCTATTTCCAGTATCAGATCAATTGATCTGTCTGTAACTGACCATCAACGCTTTGCAGCTCCGGTCTCCAGCGAAATGTCATGTGAAACCCTACAAAGGTTAACTCTAAACGCCCATCAAAAATTACTGGTATTATAGAGAACTAACTAACCGAAAACTACTGAACTGAGAGACAAGAAAAAACTCGAGAAAAAAAAACATCAATCGATCTGACCTTCCAGAGCTACTATTTAGTTGACAATCCTATTTACACAAAATGAAGAAAAAATATACTCGAAATTACTCAAAACTATAACTAAAATCTTTACATCCTCCACTTCTCATAAATAGAAGTATTTCTGGAGTTGTAAAAAAGAACGTACTATCGACCTACGTCGAAAAAATAACTCGATGAATATTGTTCATTCCGACCTCAGAACTTTATCCAAGTAAAAAGGAATGAAAACAATATCCATCTTAAATTTGCCCGAAATTTCTTCGGATATGGAAACTACTCTGGAAGGATCCAAAGATTTCCTGCTCCCATCAGAAGAAAGATCTTAAAGTTCGTCATTCTCAATCGTTGGCATGCTACCAACGATTAGATGACCTTTTTCCTAACAAAATTACAAAACAAAACTAAATATTCAACCAATCAAACATTCACGCACCCCTCGCTTACAAGCGATGTACACTCATTCTCCCCAATACACTCACACCATTCACTCACGCTATTGCCAACCAAACAGTGTTTGAGAAGTAAACAAACCGGTGCGAAGGTTTGTCAGGGCAGTGTAATTTAATTTTTATTTTAATTCTTACACGGACGATTCCGTGTATAAGGGGAAAAAAAACTTTGTGGAACGATATGGACGGAAAAAGGAAAGTGTAAATGGTAAGTCGTTCCAATTATTAGATGTAAAGCTTTTTTCTTCTCTTTCTTCCCCAGATTAGGTTCGACAAGGGGAGCAGCATCACCGATTGGATGGACATGTTGCTGGGGAAACCGATCAAGACAACGACCGACGAAGGACGAGGATTATGAGGACAGAGGATTCTGGAACACGACAGGACCATTCTTGGGAACACACAACAGGAGAAAACAGGACCGGAATTGAAGCAATCAAGAAAACAAATGGAAGACGGGAAAGGATGGCAGCAGCTGAGAACAATAGTTGGAAACACAGACCAAAACATGGGAATCATTGGATCTGGACGCAGGTGAAATACGAGGAAACCACGGACGGGAAAAGGATCCAAATGGAACCTGACAACATCGTTTCCGGGACTGGACTATTTTAAAGGATGGGACACTGATGATACTCTAGAAAAAACCTGGACGGGAATCAGAATACGAGCTGGAGTATACAGCGACGACAATGATAACAAGAACCACAACGATAATTATTACAAGTAAACAATAAGATTTAAATATATATTAATTTTTTTTATCTTATTCTAGGAACTGAAGTAACGAAAAATATAAACATATCGGAATTTCTTCGAAAAAAAGGACAAAATAATGGACTACTGGAATAAATAACACTATGAAAAAAAAAAAACAAAAGCAAAACAAAATAGACTATAAACAAAGAAAAAACGTGAGTGACTATATTTTTAAATAAATTAACTAACTAACCTAACTAGATATAAGACTAATACTAGAAAATAAGGGTTAGGGAACTAGGAAAAACTAATAAACTAATCTACTACTAATTTATACAAGTATTTACAACCCGAGTCGCGTCTTCCACTTGACTCGGTTCCGAAGGTGGAACTCTTGTCTGGTCTTTTCGTTGGGATTCCCGTTAGTCGTCACTTCGGATACATAGCTTTCAAAAAAACTTGATTCTACGGAATCAACCAATCGAGAGGATTATCAAGTCTCTTCTTCTTCAGACTGCTCTCTAGTGCTGAGGCGCTCTACTCTTCGTTTCTTCACAAAGTCCACTACTGATTGTTTCGAAAGTCATCATCAGTGCTCGCTTTACGCTTCACGGTACCATGACCGCTACTTTGCACAGGTCATAGCTCCGACTCGTTCATTTTCTTCGTGAACTTTGCTACTTTTCCCGGATCATTGTGAGCTCTCAACTCAGACTTCAAGCAATCTTCCAAAGAATCAACGATTCCTCAATCGATGGGATTCGACGTAGGTCTTTCCACATAGGTGTGTTTTTTGTTATTAGTTCCTTCATGAAAGGTACATAGCTTGAACAACAAACATATACACACGAATATACACATAGGAAGAAGGATTATGGAGAGGCGAACAAAGAAGGATGCCTATCTATCACGTCTTCTGCCTTGTGTCAACACATTATTGTCCATTTTTCTCTCATTTCTATTATGAACAGTACAACGTTCACAGCTTCGTGTCGTTCTGCCCATATTTCCGCAACCATAACAGAAAATTAATTTCCGTTCATTACAGTTCCTCCAACAATGCCCCTGTTGTTGACAATTCCAACAGGTCTTTGTGGTACTAGAATTTCTCGTTCTTCTTCTATCTACTATCCAATTGGCTTCTTCATTTCTGCTTTCCATCGTCTCAATGCAATGGATTGGTTTTAGAGTGGAACTTTCCCATGCCTTTTGGAGGGCAGAATCAGTTGCATCGATTCGATAATTCAGGTCCATCAAATGGTCCAGATCATTCACATCAATAATAGAGATCCTTGAACGATAATGTTGTCTCATATTATCGAAAATAATTTCGAATTTTCGTCGCTTTGAAAGTGGTTTTGACAGCATTTTATTGAGCTGTTCAATTCCCTCCACAAATGCAACGAATGTTTCATCTCGACGCTGCTTTCGGTCGAATATATTCTGACGGATTGCTTGATCGTAATTAGGGTTACCGAAACGATTCCTAATCCGACGTTCAAACGAATCCCAATCATTCAACTCGTCTACGTACGTGAAGAACCATTCTAGCGCTGATCCATCCAACAGTACATGAATTCTTTTCAGAATATCCTTAGCAGAAACGTCTTCTCTATAAGCTATCTTCTCCAATTTATATAAGAAATTCTCAACGCTTAGAGTTCTAGGTTGGCCTGTGAACTTCATTCGCCATTTTCCGATTCGCTCACTTATGTAATCTCTCCTATCTAGCTCACCACTGTGTCGTTCTTTCCTCCTTCGTTGCCTAGAGCTATTTATGCTGGAAGGTTGTAAATTTACTGATAATTCTGAATCATCCCCGTTTGCATTTCTCCTACTTTCATTTTGTTGTTGAGAAAATCTATTTTGACCCGAATCTAACTCGTTATCTTCTGAATCGCTTTCTACATTTTCATTAGATGTGTTTCCCTCAACATTATGTATAGGTATACTAATTTGGTTAGTCGTCTCCTTGATTGCTAGTCTCGACATAAGATCGCTAAGTGTTCTCTCCAAATATTCTACCTTTCCACGCAGTTGTGCTATTTCCTGTAGCACATTGATTTCTTGCTGTTCTGTTTCCGTCTCTTGCGGAACGAAATCTACTGGACACTCCGCATCTATCTTCGCATTGACGTTCGTACAATCATTTTTCGCTTCATCTGATAATTTATCTGCGTCATATTCTTTAATCATTTTACCTAAACAACGCAGCACTCCATCTTTCAGCAGCTGTTCCCCTTCATCGTTAACCGTACATCTTTCTGTTCTATACAAATAATGCAATAACTTTGATTTATGGTTCGACTCAAACCCTTTTTGCTTAACTTCCCTTCCAATCGCCGCCACATTTTTTTCCAGAACATTAAGTTCGTCTCGAATATTAATGGACGAGCTGTACTTGCGTCCTGACTTCGCATCTGATTTGAATAACTTTCTCAAACGCCGTTGCTTCCCTAAAAGATCCAAACCAACAATATTTTCTCCGAGTTGATTCCGTATGCGCAGTTCATAATCAGTTTCCTCCAAGCTCAGATGCTCAGTACATGGAAACTCCATTTTAACAAGTTCAGTAATACCACTAATATTCGACTAATTTATTGCAGGGTGACAGTGATGTAGCTGATAGATGACGGGTAATTTAAATCTTCAAAATGTGCCAGAAATACAGTGAGATAAATAAATCCAAAAAGAAATAAATCTGCTGAAAAACACTCGAAAGAAAAAAAAACATAGGAAGAACGACCTAAAATTTGCCCAATATCGTTTTTAAGAAAAGACGAGGATGACTGTTTGAATGGCAGACGAGGATTTTGCTAGAAAAAACAGCTTGAAAGTGCGATATATTGTACACGATATATATATTTTCTGAAAATTTTATTTCATAAATTATGCAAAATTGTAAAAATCGTTAAAAAAAATCCTAATGAAAAATAAACTAGAGACTGTCAATATTATTCAGAAAAATACTAAATTTATATACTGCCAAAAATAATTATTTCCACCAAAAACTAATTATTCCGAATACCTGGAAAAATTTATATAATTTTCCAAATAAATTTCCCAAAATTATTATTCCAATGACCGTAAATGTCGTGCCAAAAACCACGTTGGGCGCCAAATGTAACCCGCGACGCCGGGGAAGCGCGCGAGTTCGTCGCGACCGGGGATTTTGCGCAGATAAGCGGTCGGCTTAAG